>NC_058150.1:7243546-7565005 GCF_011075055.1 Mangifera indica | reverse complement strand
ACCATAAGAATATTACTAAAGAAAATACTTGATAGTATTAGAAAACATTAATCCTCAAAGATCTAGGGTTAACTTAATGGTAACATTGAATGATTGATCCATAGCATATTTACTAAAACTTTTTATTTTTGAAAGGAATATTTATATTTTAAATGTTTTGTAAAAAATATATATATATATTTTTATAAAACTTATCCTCTCACTAAGTGTTTATGCGAATTTACGTACATTGATGAGAAATACATAAAGTCAAGCTAAGTATGAGGAAATAATAGTGATGGCGGTTGAAATTGAGAAAAAATTTAATGTGATTCGATCCATATACTTTGGAGCTTACGTCCATGATTATAGGAATAATTCCAAAAGAGTATCAGTGGTGTTACAAAGAAGTGTTTTGGTATGGATTTTTCTTTCAAGGATCTCTAATAAGAAATCAGAGATTAGTCTCATCTTCTTTGTGAAGCCTCTTATTTCAATAGCATATGAGGTAAAGTTACAAGTAAAAACTATATGGAAATATTTCTAATACAAGTGTGGATCTAGAAATTCATTTCTATTTTAATTATACAAAAATAGTATAAATAAATTGATTGCATTATTCTGATTTGATATGAGATGATTATTTCTTTTTTTTGTATACACGAGATAAAATAGAAAGATAATCTTACATATGTCAAAAGGTTAAACTACCAAGTAGAGTTATTCTTGTTTGTGAGTGGTGGGATTTCTATTTGCATTTTAACTAAATTTGCAAGTGGATTAAATGTCTGATTGTTAACTGAATGACTTATTATTGGCTAATTACCTCTTCAGTGTCTTACAAAGTTATACCATATAACACTAGGTCTTTTAACTCACCATTTTATAAATTGTTTCCCCTACCATCATAAAGGTTGTATTGAACAGTGTTTTCGTTTGAAATTAGTCCATGTGACAGAGTTCTGTTTTGTATATCATATCTCATATTTTTTTTCTTAATATGTTACTAACGAGTTTTGAACTCAAGTCCCATCACTTTAGGATTTCGTATCTTTTGTTAGTCAAGTTACCTCTTGAAGACATCATATCTCATATTTTATTGTAGTCTGCAAGAGGATTATCACTTAATAAAGACTTTTCATATGCATATTTCGCTTTGTTTTGGTTGTTGGGTTTGGAACCCACGAACGTTATTTGATATGAATATGAATTCCTTATAATTAACAAAATAGAATTCTTCTCTATGTTAAAATTGTTTGAAAAGTATATATGCTTGCTAAAAATGTTGTTTGATAATTATTCCTATATAGCACTCTTTAATTTTAGTACTTTTGTATTATTTGTTTTATCCGGGGTACAATAAAAGATAAAGATCTTTATTTATTGAAGGAATCCAATAATGCAATCGACAGATTCCGCTTATTGAAAATGCCTTCGCTGATACAGGGTACAAATACTTCACTTATTTCATATGTATGCTAGAGACCACTTCTTCATAATCAACTAATCCTGCATATGCACAGCAACATGTTAGTATCCAAACGAGAAACCACAGACAAAAATAAATAACGAGTTATGTATGAGAGAATATATACTTGGAACAATCGACGTTGGGTGAAATTTGAACAGACAGTGTGATTCCGCAGTTTCCTGGGAGAGCCTGGGCTAACTGGGTCTGGATGGTCATTTTCTGGGCTGCTGATTTGATGCATGAACAGGCAGTTTTCTTATCAGCAGTGGTGGATGTAGCTGATGCAAGAGACGAAGCTCCAGCACAACAAGCACTTGGTGGATTCCCACTTCCACTCTTAAGGTAGTTCACACAAGGCCTCAAGTCCTTGATCACATCACTGCAAGATATAGCCCCCTCTGATTCTGGGACAAGAAGTATAAGAATTATAAGAGCAGCCATTGTAGAGGCCGAGACCAACACTCGCGAAGAGTACTTCATCTTTAACGTTGCTTGAGATTGCTCTTCTCTTCTTCGTTCCTGAGTTTAAATAGACAACTTGCATGCAAGCCCACAAGAACAAGAAAGTTTGTTTATTAGTTTCTTTTAGGTGTGTAAAAGTTAGGTGAAGATTTTAAGCCAATATATGTTAATTTGTAGCCTCCGTTGTGCCTTGTAGGTAAGAAATCCGCAATATGCGGCCTGATTTTAAGTGGCGTATATGACACAGATTAAGTAATTGGATTAGTGATTAGCAAGCAACCACGGATTTTGGTCCCAGTGAACGGATGCCTAAACCATCCATAATATCATGACATTACTTTAATTGGAGCAACTCAAACAAGTTTAACATTTCTCACTTGGTAAGAAAATTGCAATTATTTTTCTTGATCCTATGATAAGATATGTTAAATTGACATTAGTTATATTTATCTTTTAACTTTACTTTCACCATTATTGGACCAATGAAAATGAATGATATAGGAAAAGTGTCAAAAGCTTATTTCATAATTTAAGTTTCGATATAAGCATATGTTTGGTTGTTATGAAATTCATCCATAAAATATTATAAACAATGTTATGTATACATATTTTTGAGTATATAAATAAGAACAGACATGATATGTTATCATATGATTGAATATTACTTTATCTTTAATTTAAAATCATCTAATTACTTGACGAGACACATTAAGGGGGTATTTGGTTAACAAAATCAAATATTATTTTGATAATCTATATTTTATTACTCTAGATTACTTTGTTTGGTTTCAAAGATAATAAAAGATTCTGATAATGTTTTATTATTAAGCTAATGCAACAGGTAATATAAAAGGTAATTTAATTATCATCTCAACCTTAGATATTTTAATATTACCTATTACCATTTTACCCTCACTTGTAATAATTTTAGGACAAAAATGTCCTTATCTCTAATTAAAATAACACATATGCCAAGTACTAATTTTGACTTGAAAGCTTTTTTATTAGGGACAAAATTACCCTTCATTTTATTTTGAACTACCTTTATATAAAGCCACACAAACCCTAATACAAGTCAGTTTTATCGTGTTTGATAGCCAATGGATTTTAGGAAGGAGTATGTCATTGAGTAACTAGCTGAATGTCATGTGTATTGTCCCTCTTTTGATCCATAAAACAATCATCTCTAAGGATGTAAATATTATGACATTTTTTGATATATAAATAGTTGAAACTATGTTGTCTAAGTTTAGATAATACCCATGATCTTTTACTGTGTTTTTGGATTAAGGCAAAATGGGTTTAGGATATATAATTCCACTTTATATCTATGTTAGAAGGGCTGGTATGCCTGATGTAATTATTAGCAGTGGTAGTAATGTTTTTAGCTCCTCTTTTAAAGATGATATCTCTATTTAGTAATGTTTCCAGCCCTCCTCCAAGGAATTACATGATATCTGTATTTTGTGGGATGGCATGTATGCAAGATATCTATATTTGTAGCATAATGGGATATGGTTTAATGCATGAAATTTCCTTATATTGCTAATTGTTTATTTGTTAATTGTAATATGATTGTTATGTAGTGACTTGTAAACCAAATTAAATGTTCTTCGTTTTGCATCATTGTAAACTTTGTGTTTAGCAAAATTTCAGTTTTGTGATTTTATTGGTACATAAGACGTGTATGAAAAATGTCTAAGTTTTTTAGATTTCGAGTCCAACATAAGATTTCACTATATAAATTGTTATTTCAATTTTAGTTTTGAGATGAATGGGTTTGTTGGTAAGTAAGGTTTTATAATTTATTCAAATTTCAAGTTTATCTTAAGATTTCATTATATAATTGTGGCTTCAATTGTGATATGCAGTTAGACGTTACTGTCATTTTGTATATTGTCTGAAAATCTATTTACAAAATGCAAGAAA
Source organism: Mangifera indica (assembly GCF_011075055.1). NCBI lineage: Eukaryota > Viridiplantae > Streptophyta > Magnoliopsida > Sapindales > Anacardiaceae > Mangifera > Mangifera indica. The sequence continues at coordinate 7,561,164 of NC_058150.1, read as the reverse complement.
AAATCTTATTAAATTGTATTTATTTATTTATTTTGTATAATATTTTGAGATATTTGAGATTACATTCAATAAAAAAATTTACATGTATTATTAATATGACAAATGTTTGAGTATATGCACAAGAAAAAATATTTTCAAACATTACAAATGCTAATCTAACCAAGACAGTATTAATTTATACTTAGTAATCTTTTCAAGGGTATTGACATAAAATACATATTTGGTATTTATTTATTACTATTAACCAAATATAATAATCATTTATAAATAATATTATAATCAAATATAGTCATAGTTTATACCCAGTAATATTTTAAAGTATCTATCTTAATGGTAATTTTTTATTTTTGGTAATAAAACATTCCATAAATTAAACACTCCCTAAGTGTATAATGATAATAATAATAATGAATGAATATATTTTAATTGTGATCTTTATAAAACTAATTTAAAGACGTCCTTATTAAAAAAAAACACACAGATACACACACACACACACACACACACACATACATACATACATACATACATACATACATACATACATATATATATATATATATATGATGCCATTTTAAGTATTGTTAGATTTCTCCCTCGGCCTTTAACCGTCCGATTTGTAGAAATTCCAATGGTTAAGACTGGGTTTAGATCCTTAATTACATTACATCAAATTATTTAAACCCAATTAAAAGCGGCATTTACAGATGTTCAAAAAGTGTATATATATTGAGGCTAGTACAAGTCTGTGATAGCAAAACTCGTCTTAATTTTTCTGGTATAATAATATTTGTCCTTCGTAATTTGGCCAAAAGACTTTTTCTCAGGTAAAGTTTACTTCTTGCTAAATTTTAAAAATCTAAATACCCCACTATTGATTGTTGTTATTTAAAAAAATTGTTAATTATAAGAGTATAAATATCATTTATACAGTGTTAGGGATTTATTTTTTTACTCGTTACAATTATTTTTCAGAAAGTTGTAATTACACTCTCATAGCTGTATTCTCTATTTTTTATGACCCTTTTTTTAGCATTCATCCTAATATTGTAATCTTCATTTTGTCAACACTTTCTTCTTCCCGGTGATGATCCAACACCTCTAATAGCATGCATAGCCGGTTATTGAACTGTCCCGTCTCGTTTCTTGAGATTGTCGTCATAGCTTTGTACTCTTGCCCCAGATCATCGGAATAAAACATTGAAGAATTACTTTCATGGGGGAACATTCTATTAGCATCAACGAGGAGCCGCATCATAATCTGGGGCATTTATATTTTACAAGCGTCGTGGGGAAGGGCCAAGGACGGCTCGCTGGAAGAAGTCATCGGAGGTTCTGAAGACTGCGACAAGAAGAACCTTACACTAAGCCTAGCAGTAACTAATCCTGTTAGCTGTGAAAGATAGGAGTGCAGATTCATTTGCGGAAGATACTATTTTTTCCATCGATAATACTATTGATCTCATCAATAATATTAGTTATTTTATCGACAATCTTTAAATAATATCTTTGACTAATTTAAATTTAGCTTAAATTTAACTCAAATACATTCGAAATGAACTCTAACCAATCCATGATCAGGTTAGCTTTAAGGCCAACACAAGCCACTACCATAGTGAAAAAGAAAGAAAAAAGTGTTGATATAAATTTAATATTTTAAGACATATTATAAAATTTTGTTAATTTAAGATGATACAATAATTTTAAAAAACAAAATACTTAGGGATATTATAGTTATTTGACTTTTTCACATATTATTTATTTTATTAATAAAGTTAAAATTTGAATGAAAAATGTAAAACAAAAAATGTTAATCACTGTTTACCTCACAAGAAGCCTATGTTCTAAAATACTTATTGAACAGTGGAATTTGGGAAGCAAATTAATTTCATTGGATATTCAAGTGGTGGAGGTAGACCTGGCCACGGGCAGTTTGACCTGTGAACCGGACCAAAACTAGCCCAGATAAAAAAAAACCAGAACCGGTAAACCCAGAACCGGACTGAACTGGAACCGAAACCGAAACTAGATTTTAGCGGTTCAATTTCGGTTTGTCTAATTTTGAACCGTGAAACCACCAGTTTACACCCGATTTATGAACCGATATGTAAACTGGCGGTTTACTATACTGAATAGGAAATTAAAATTTTTTTTTGAATATTTTTTATTTTTTAAAATTTCTTAAAGGAACCATCGATTCCCTACGCAGGGAACCGTTGGTTCACTGCAACAAGTGCAGGGACAACATTTGAAAATTGCAGGGGACCATTGGTCCCTTACTGCAATTTTCAAAATGGCATTTTCACCCCCTATTTTTTAAAATTTAAAAAAAATTTTTTTTCCTATATATATACCCATTCAAATTTCAATCTCTCCACTCTCTCACTCAATCCTTCAAACTCTCATTCTCATTCTTTCAATTCTTAATACTATCTCAATCTTTCAATTCAATCAAATTCTCTTAAATTTAATTAAATTCTTTCTTAATTTTCTTATTAATTCTAATTTCTATTTTTATTATACAATTCATAATTAATTATAAAATTTATTTTTATAGTTAATTTTATTTATTATTATTTTATTAACTTTCATAATTAATGATATAATTTATTTATATAATTAATTTTATTTATTATCAAAAAATGACAAGTAGTGAAAATTCTTCTAGTAATAAGAGATTTGGGCAATATTCACATGTATCAAATGTGAATGAAAATCAACTTATAGATGATTTTTCAACACAAGAAAGTGAAAGTCAATATGTAGAGGTAGAGCAATAACAACAATATCAACAACAGATGGATATGGAACAATGCTCTCAAAAAATTCCTACATTTGATATTTTTAAGATTCATTTCAAAAAAATACAAAAGGAAGATGGTAATTTTGATGTTGCTTGCAATTATTGTAGGCAAATTTATAAATTCAAATAAGGAGGTTGATACGGGACGTTCAAAAGGCACTTGGAGTCAAAGCATCCGAAAAAAAAGGGCAAAGTTGAGGTCAAACACAAATAACTGGGTATAGTTCTACATACAAATCTTTATTTATGTATAGTGATAATAAAAGTAAAGAAGAATTTACAAAAATAATAGTAATAGATCATTTAACATTTAGTTTTGGTGAAAATTTAGATTTTAATAATTATTGTAAAACTGCATTAAATCTTGCACATAAAACTATTCCAAGAAACATATTAAAAAGAACATTATTTAGTTTATATAAAAAACAAAAAAAAAAGAATTAATTCAATTTTTTACAAATTTTGATGGGCGTGTATCTATATGTAGTGATATTTGGAGTGACCATTGACAAATTTACTCTTATATGGGTATAACTTGTCATTGGATAAATAACAATTTTCAATTACAAAAAAAAAAATTTAGCATTTAGGATATTTGATGAGCGACATACAACAGATAATATTTATAGAATAATTAAAGGAATATTAGAAGAGTATAAATTACTTTATACAAATTTTTCAATTTAATTTGATAATGCACATTCAAATACTGCATCAATAAATGATTTAATTAATATTTGCAAACCTAATTTAGGTGGTAGATTTTTTCATATTAGATGTGCATGTCATGTATTAAATTTATGTCTACATGATGATTTACATTGTCTTAATAATTATATTAGTCCAATAAAAACAACAATTTCATTTTTATGGCCACATCCCTAAACTATAAAAGAATGGGGTAAATTTTGTAAATAACATAATAGAATACCAAAATGATTTCCTAAAGACGTGCTAACTCGTTAGAATTCAATATATGAATTACTCAACAAGTCTTTTGATTATAGAGATTTATTATGCTCATTTATTTCACAACATGTGCCACAAGTTACATTATATCTCCAACATTGGGATATTTGTAAAACAATTTTAAATGTATTAAGAAATTTTAATAATGCAACTTATACTTTAAGTGAGGTTTATTATTCCACTTTTCATTTGTTTTTAAATGAAGCCGTTAATATTATTGGGGCTTTACAAGAAGCCGAACAAGATATTATTATACAAAAAGTTATTTTTTTAATGAAAACAAAATGGTTAACTTACTATAAAACAATTCCAAAACTTTTTTTTGTTGTATGTTTTTTTGATCCTAGATTTAAATTAGATGGTGTCACAGATTATTTGACATTATATTATGAATGTTTGCAATTAGATTGTGAGGATGAAGTTAATATTCCATTAACTATAACTAATATTATGAATTTAATTATAGAAATTTATGTTGAATATTCATTAATTTATGGTAACCAAAGTGGTTCTTCTTCCTCTCTACCAACTATTGTCCCATCATCAACCCAAAATATGAGTTATGGTGATCGTATTATGATGCAAAGGGGCAAAAGACTAAGAGGAACATTAGGCTCCACCTCATAGCTTGATATTTATTTAACTACTATTTTTGAGTTTGATGACAATAATATAGGTAAAGACTTTCCAGTTCTAGAATGGTGGAGTCGACATGCATCACCTTTTCTAACATTAGCAGTTATTGCTAAACAAGTTATAACCTCTCCTAACCATTGGGTGTGTTACAGAAAAACGGCAAGAGTTCCCCTATTATAGAGGACCCGGGGAATATTTTTTTTCTTTTTAATTATGTCCTGTAACACTCTCAATTAGTAATTCATATAAACCAGTCCTACTAACCGACTGAATTTTCAATCAACTTTATCAAAATTAATCAAATAAGTACATAATAATAACCATTATAAAAATTATCACCCACAAAACTTTATAATCAATTTTCATAACTAGCCATATATATATACATATATAGATATAACTATACAAAATCATATACATATATAGATATAAAAAACAACATATACACATATCCATCAATATCTACATCAAGTATATATATATATATATATATATATATATATGCATATATTCACATATACATCAAAACATACAAATCAACAACAATATGGTGCCTTCCTCCCTCAGCTTCATGTCTCACTAATGCTCCCCGTGAACCTTTGCTGCATCTCTTTACCTGTAAAATATTAAATTAAACGGAGTGAACGACTATGACTCAGTAAGAAAATCATACTCAACACTTAAAGTATTTCATACCAGTACTAATCTCTTCCATACTCAGCGTGTCTGAGCTATTTACAACTAAATAATTGACATAGAACACGCATTAAACACATATCATAATTTTTTCTTTTACCCATTTATTTATTTCCTTACTATACAGATATGATTCACTCGTTATGATTTATGCATATATGAGTGCCATGACTTTTCTATTTTCTAATCGTACATCTTTCTCAACTCTTTATCAGCCACATATACTTGCATGTATGGTTTTAATACAATTTACTTTCATAAAATATTTTCTGACCAGTCTAAACTACATATGACAGTACTTGCAGTTACCATAAAAGGTACAATTCTCTCTTACACGCATATTTTATTTTATTTTTTACTTTACTATCCACACAGTACAGCTAATATTTTTTTTCTTTGTTGTTCACACAGTACAGGTAATATTTTTATTTGTTGTCTACACAGTATAGCTAGTTGTCCACACAGTACAACTGATATTTTTCTTTGCTGTCCACACAATACAGCTTGCGTGTAAGAATTTTAAGTAGGTTTTCTGCTTTCCTGTATCATATGAGTTATTATAAAACCAAAAATACTTATTTTCCATTTTCTGAAAACATGCATAACTTAGAAAATGTTTTTCCTTTTTCTTTATTTTTTTTCTGAATCATGCATATGCTATGATTTCTCATGTATGCATGTATAACCATAATATGAAATATGCCCATTCATTATTTTCCCTTATTATTTTTATTCCTTTTCAAACATCATATTATTTTTTCATGTATTTATATATATATATCATGCCTCAAATTAATTTCAATTGTACAATATAGGTTTTGTAATACCCTCAGGTATGTTCCAGGGGTATTTATGTCTTTTGACTCTATTTAGAGATATTTCTCATTTTAAGTACATATATTTGTTTTACATGTATATGTGTGTTTATATATATTTATATATATATATATATACCTAAAGAAAAAGAAAAAAAAAGGAAAAGAAAAGGAAAAAGACAAAGAGAAAAAGAGAAAGAGATAAGGCTTATTAAATAAAGATAAAGAGAAGACTTCTCCATCATTTTTTCCGTCCATATTCCAGAAGCCACCATTTCTTCATGCCTTTTCTTTGCTTTCTTGAAGCCAAAGGAAGAAATTGAAGGGATATTGGAAGATAAAATAAGGAGAAAAGAAAATGAAGCGCTTAGAAGCTTTGGTAACCAAAGATCTCCTTCCTTTCCCTTTCATCTATGTTTATATGCATGTTATGTGAATATGTTAGTGTGTTTTGGTATTGATTTAAAGTGATCTTGGTAATAAAGGAAGCAAAACAAAGAGGAGGAAGCCAACTCACAAAAATTTGGCTTGAAATAAGGTAAGGGATATCATCCTTGATATGTGACATGTTTTAGGCTTTTGGTTCCTTAGATCTATGTTATAAATGTTGATTTTGATGTTGAGGAATATTGTTTTGCCATTTGGGATGTCTATGTATGTGATTTTGTTTATGGCAGAAAGTTGCACAATATTTATAGTTTTTGCCACTGAGTTCGTCCCACGTTTTGACTGCTTTATCTGATGAATTATGAGTGATGTTATATATTTTTGGAAAGCTCTTTGAATCCTCTTTCCAATGATATATAGCTTGTATAAATTAGAGATCATTTGGACTGTTAAATATTTGTATGAACCAAAAGGACTGGTTTACTAAATAAACAGAGGAGACAGTTTTGTCATTGAGTTTATCTCACGTTTTGACTGCCTTATCTATAGAATTATGAGTTCTATTATATCTCGTTGGAAAGCTATTTTAATTATCTTTTCAGTGATATATAGCTTGTATGAATTGAGGATTATTTGGATTGTTAAATATTGCATAAACAACAAGGACTGTTTTATCAAATAAACAAAGGAGGCAGTTTTTGTCACTGACTTTATCTGCTGTTTTGACTGCCTGATTGAATGAATTATGAGTGCTATTATAGCTTGTTAGAAAGCTATTTGAATCCTCTTTTTAACGATATATAGCTTGTATGAATTAGGAACCATTTGGACTATAAAATTATATGAAAACAAAGGTGGCCTTGTCAAATAAACAGGGCTGTGAATAGTATTTCACAGTTTGGAAAGGAAAAAGAAATAAAAGAAAGGAAAGAAAAGGAAAGGAAAGAAAAAAAAAGAAGAGAAAAAGAAAAGTAAGAAAAGGTTGGGACTCAAGATTCAAGGGTCGTCCCAAGAGTAATATTTTGTGAGTTATGAATAAATTTAGATAGAAGCAAAATTAATAAGATATAAGACTCGCATGCATGCTATAAACTATGAGGGGACACTTTACACTACACCGCCCGTAGTAAGGCACGTCTGCAGGAGGACACGTCCGTAGTAGGACAGAGAGCCTTAGTAGGGTCCGCTCGCAGTAGAGCATGCTCGCAGCAGAGCTCAATTCAGATTCAGAAATATTATAGTGAAAGAAAAAGAGCTTGAACTTAGAAAAGTGTCAAATCTCTATAGTTAGCTTCCAAAAAGTATTAAATAGACACCAGATGGGACAAAGTATGACCCAAATAGTAAAGAGTGAACTAAATTATCCTCTCAATCTCTTATAGAGGTTAGGATGTGAGGTTGAGTCCCAAAAGTGAGTTAGAACAGGAAAAAAAAAAAGAAGGGATAGTTTACTTGATTCTTTCCCCTTACTGAATGTTCTTATCACTCACTCCCTTTTCTTTCCTGATTGCAGGTACAGGTGATCGAGGTAGCTGCGAGGCAGAGTCGGGTCAGCGTAGGTAGATCCGACTGGAGCAGGTTATCTCTGGTTCCTATTACATGCATACAGTGACATGTTTTTATCGACTTTTGACGTTTTGATATTATGGTACAGTTACATATGATTACTCCCTGTTTTCAGATACTTTCATATGAGTATATACATCTTTTGTTCGCTTCCAGATTTTCAGTTTTCTTGGAATACTTCCTAAACACTTTTAATGATGCGTTTATTTTAAAGTATTTTTAAAAAAGAAAAAAATAGACGCTCCGAATATTAATTCGTAACATTTCTCCTTCGATGGGTAGTACTTCTAGGGAGGGATGTTACAGGCTTAATATAAGGGTTATTCCATATATCATGCATATAATTAAGCAAAATTAACCTATATCACATAAAATGACATTTTTGCCCTTATGGCCAAACATTACATTATGAATCCTAATGAATTTCTGCATCCTTTTAAGCATAAATCATCTTAATTCTAATACCTTACACCCTTATATAAGTAAAAGTTATTTAAATAACCTAACTCAAATTACTTCAAGTATGTAAAATATGAAATTCTTACATTTTCTTTGTTAATTTGGTGATTTAAGCTTATCCTCCTTCTTTTCTTCTTTCTAGTAACCTTAATTAACCAAAAATATACTCATCCATCAAAACTCTAACTTTGACATATCTTAAAAATTAAATTTTTTTTACCTTAGAACTGATTAGAATTGACAGATCTACATTTTTTATAACTGGAGGCTTTGGAAATTAGGTGGTTTAGCTAGGTTTTTGGATGAATTTTGATTAAGGGAAAGCTTTAGCAAAAAATGGAAGGCTCTCGGCTAAAATGAAGAAGAAAATGAATAGGGTATATGTTTTATAAGCCTTTTGGACCATTTTGCCCTTAATCTTTTCCCAAAATGACTATTTTATCCTTATCCAATTACCAAAAACCCTTAGCACCACCATATAATTTCAAGTGTGCCATTCAATTTTAATTCCTACTTTGTCCCTTAATTCCTTCTAAAATGACCATTTTACCCCCTTTGAAAATTATTGCTCATTTAGTAGTTTTCTATAATTCTTTTGCAATTTCTTTAAACAACAAGTTATAAAATCAACTCTAGGGGTAATTTTGGAAGTGGAATTTACTGAATTACCTGAATCCGGGTGTTACGCAAGTCCTGACAGCACCATTATCAATTGTCGCAGTAGAACAAACTTTTAGTCAAGGGAGTAATATATTGGATAAGAGGCAATCAAGTTTGACTCTCGAATCCATTGAGGCCCAAGTATGCGTGGATGATTGGACAAGAGCCGAATTATGTCAACAAGAAATAAAAGTGGACTTCAATGAAGAATCGCTTGATTTAACTACGGATTGTTTGATGACGGGAAATAATAGTCAAGATAGTGGAGGTGAATGATAAGATAAAAGGGTATTGCTAGCTATTAGATATGCAAAGGTAAAAGAATTACATAGACTTTGATTATTCTAAACCCCAAGAAGATACGTAGGAAGCTTAATTGAAAAATTAAGTCCAAACGTTTCTTTTAATTTTCAATTATTGTAATTAATAATTTAAAAATTAAATCAAGATCATGTATTAAAATTAATGGTTCAATATCGGTTTCAAACCGAAACCATCGATTCTGAACCAGGGTCATAAATCAGAATCATCGATTTTGAACCGATTATGAACCGTCCTATTATGGTTTCGGTTCAGGGTCTTTATTTTTTTGAACTGTGAACTGACAGTTTTAAACCGAAACCGTCAGTTTATGAGCCATGGCCAGGACTAGGTGGAGGGGCGTAGCAATGCAGTATAAATACTCCCTCCATTGCATATTGTACATAACATTTCGTAATAGATTTTTACACTCCCTTGACTTGCTCTGATACTTCTTCCGTCTTGATACTTACCATACTCTTTTTAATAATATTTACAACATACTATCAATATGGTCTCTTCAGGGATTTTTTAATACCATTATTATTAATTATCTTGTTTAATTTTTTATTTTTCCGTTTGCAAAATCAAATAATGGGTATTGTCATATATTTGCGAAAGCTAATTGCGGTTATATGTTTACATTTATGTTATTATTATTATTCTATTTAATTTTTATTTTCTCGTTTGCAAAACCAAGTAATAGTCATCATCGCCGATTTATAAAAACAAATTGTGATTATTTATATTTATTCTCCCATTTGAGAAAACAAACAATAGTCATCATCGCCAATTTGCAAAAGTAAATTGCGGTTATTTATATTTATTCTACTGTTTACAAAAACAAATAATGATAATCATTGTTGATTTGTAAAAGTAAATAGTAGGTATTTATAGTTATGTTATTTTTTTAATTGTTTCTCCTGTATAATCGTAACTTATAATTATATTCTATTGACAATCCAAAATTTACAAATCATGAGTATGAACTCAAAGTATTAAATATCATTAAAATATTTATTTGTACTATAGTAATTATATCCGGTCTGTAGTATAAAGTTTACAAAATTGTAAAAATATATATTTATATGTATAGGCTCGAAGTCCTAAATTTCATCAAAATATTTATTTGGTTTGTATCTGTTGCATGGGCAAACATTTGGTAGATCTATATTAAACATCTATAAAAATAAAATTGAATTTGTTGATGATTTAAATCCTATCAATATAATAAATATTGATGTTTCAAGACTTCTTTCAAGAACAAGAATATAGGTCACTTGACTAATGACGTGAATGCCAAAATTTTCATAATTATAATTCATCATATATCCTTATTTTAGAGTCTTGAATATTATTTTATATTTTATGATTATATTTTTCTTCCTTTCACTATTTTGTATATGTTAGACTAACATAATTTTTAAAATAAAAGGATATAAACTACAAAATTGAAGCATTGACTTTAAAAGCTAATGATGGAGACATATGTTTGGTGGATAGTGTAACCGTGCACACAATTTTTAAGAAAAAGAAAATTTTCTCAACTTTAGCATTATTTAAAGCTAAAGTAAATACTATTCAAGGTCAATAAACTTGATTGAGGCTTCAAAAGAGCCATAATTTTGTTGAAAAATTGGACTAAATTAAACATCAATGATACATTATATTTAAGTAACTCTAGAATAAATCTACTTAATTTTAAAAATATAAAAAATAATGGTTATTATATTGAAACTATAAAAAAGTTATGTATTATAAAAATTGTCAATTTTATCATCTGAATTATATTATACAATCATAAAAACAATTGAAATTTACGTTGTATCAAATTAGAAGTTCTTTGATCAAAAAATTTTTATACTTTGGTATGACTATCTAGGTTACCTAAGATATATAATGATACATAAGACTATTGAAAATTCACATGAACAAACACAAAATAATCACAAGATTTTATTGTTCAGTGAAAAATTTTACACACCAAAAAATATCAAGTTAATTATTTAAATATTCGTTGTGGACTTACCTATCTGTCTTTATAATTAATTAACCAAAAACATATATTTCAGTTAACCTTTATTGATTAACAATTCGGATATGATCTCAAATTTAATTAAACAATAGCATTAAGAATTAGAAATACCAACGAAACAACACAAGTGTACGACATTGTATTAATCTAAATGAATATTTTCCCTAAGAATTAAGTTTTTGACGTAGTAAAAAATAAATCTCAGTTGCCACTTCGATTAGATGGATTGAACAATTACGAATTCAGCATTCAAACTACTAGTAGATCGTATTAATCAATAAACTAGTAGTGCGCCTTAACAATCAATTAATACAATCATAATAAATAATCCAAGAAAATAATCAATACTTAAATAATTAAAACATGTATTAAAGAACAAAAATTAATCTCACAAATCTTATAGTTCCATAGTTTCAGATCCTTTTAACCAAGAGAAAAGAATTTAGCCATTGTAAACCATCCCAAGCCAGCCAAAATTCCAGAAAAACATTCTTTCCATTCCAATAATGATTTGGTCCAGCAAAATAAAATATATCTTCCCCAAAAAGAAAGGAAAAGATATACATCCTTCCTTACCTATCTAAAATAATCTCTTTTTCAAGTTAATAATCACCCATTTTCTAAGAAGCAAATCTTGACTTTTGTGAAATATCTTAGCTAATCTGGACGTCTAGATTTAAATTTTGAATTCTTCTTTCGTCATTCCACGTGCTCACGCGTAGTCAGCATTACAAATTTCGTTAACTAGTAAGTCTGCTCCAATTTTAGTTTTCTTGGCCCAAACTTAGCTCAAAAAATATTCAAAGCTTTCTAAGTGCAAAAAGATAAATAATTCTATTAGATTGAATTAAATTTTCACACAACATAAGGGAATTAGAAATTAAAATAACGGCTATTAACATCGCCATCAATCGCATGTTCACAAGGCAAATAAGTAGTCAAACCATCTCTCTCCAAAGTTAGAGTTGAATCCTCATCATTCTTACAATGGATTCAAGGGGATATATGTAGACCTATTTATTCATCAAGTGGGTCATTTCATTATTTTATAGTCTTAACTGATACATCTGTATGATAGGCTCATGTTGTTTATTGTCAACTCGAAATATTGTCTTTACTAAACTATTAACTCATTATAAGTTGAAGGCTCATTTTCCAAATGACCCAATCAAATCAATACGACTAAATAATGTTGGTAAATTTATATCCTAGATATTTTATGACTATTGCATGTCTATGGGGATTGATGTTGAACATTTTGTTCCACATGTCTACACTCAAAATAGATTAGTTAAGTCTTTTATCAAACGATTCTAGGTAATTGTATGTATTTTATTATTAAGAACTTAATTACTAACTTTTATATAGGACATACTATATTACATGTTGTAACATTAATTTGCTTGTGATTGTCTTCGTATCATCAATATTCTAATTGGTGCGTTGACAACTAATATGTGTGATCTTGTCACTTTTGTTGGTTACTAACCTAATATATCTCACTTGATAATATTTGGTTCTATTGTATATGTCTTTATTGCGTCTCCTTAATGCACAAAAATAAGGTCCCAACATAATTTAAGAATTTATATTAGATATAATTTACCATCCATTATCAGATATCTTGAATTTTTAACAAGTGATCATTTTATTGTATGCTTTACAAATTGTCACTTTAACGAGACAATATTCCCACCTTTACTATAGAAGCTAATTTTATCTAAATTGCTTCTTCTCATTTAGGCAAACACCTAAAGACTTTCAACTCGTTGAATATGAATAAGTATTTGTTTAAAAAAATGAGAAAAATGAGAAAAATGAGAAAAATGAGATTGTTAGATATAAAACAAGGCTTGTAGCTCAAAGGCTTTTCCCAAAAGCCATATATAGACTTTGATGAAATATATGCTTCTATGATAAATATAATTATATTCAGGTATTTGATTAGCTTAACAGTCTCTGAAAAATTAAATATGCTTATAATAGACGTAATTACTACTTATTTGTATGAAAATTTGGATACTAAAATCTATATGAAACTCCCTAAAAGATTTAAATTATTGAAGTAATAAAGGTCAATTCACGAGATATGTACTTAATCAAATTACAAAGATCATTGTACGGATTAAAATAATCTAGAAAAATGTGGTATAATTGTCTCAATGAATATTTGATAAAAAAAGGTTATGTAAATGATTGTATATGATTATGTATCTTTATAAAAATGTGAGAATCGAAATTTGTCATTATAGCAGTGTATGTTAATGATATGAATTTAATTAATATTCTTGAAGAGCTCAATAATACTGTTGAATACTTGAAAAGGAATTTGAAATAAAAGAATTGCGGAAAACAAAATATTTTCTCCCCCTGTAGATTGAACACAACTCAAAAAGAATACTTATTTATCGTTAACCATCTCCATACATTTACACCAACATAATTAACTGCGACAGGCTAACTAGCCATTACGAATATAATTAAGGCCGGAAGACTTATTCCCACCCAACGTATAATGAAATCTCAAACTCTTATCTTTTAACTTTAAAAAATTCAAACACTCATTTATAAGCAAATTTATGTTAAAACCGTCATTTACTAAAAAATTTAAAATTTTATCATATTTTCCTCTCAAGTTTAGACATCTCACAATTTCCCTCTAATCTAAAGTTTGAAAACTAACAAATACCCCCTAGGATTTGTTCTCCTTCTCTCTGATGTTGATTTGTCGTCTTCAACCATCGGTCATCTTTCCTCTCACCTTATCTCTCCCTCTGGTCACTCTCCTTTCCCTTTCCAACTGTCTTCATCTCGATCAAAGATGGCTGCAGAGGGAAGGGTGAGTGATCGAAGGGATAGATAAGGCTAGAAGGAGCACAACCGATGATCAGAGACAATGAATTGATACCAAAGAGAAGAGGAAAAAAACCCTAGGGGTATTTGTCAGTTTTCAAACTTTGGGTTGGAGGAAAATTGTAAGTTTCTAGAGAGAAAAATGTGATAAAACTTAAATTTTTAAAAATTTTTAGTAAATAACGATTATACCTTTAATTCTAACTGAAAATTTTAATATAAATATGATTATAGGTGGGTATTTGAGCATTTGAAAATTGGAGTGTGAGATTTCAAACTTTTGGCCTATAATTAATTATCTGTAAACGACAATAGAAGATTCATGCCTTCTTAATTTAAATGGTTGTATTATTCGATATATCCATTGAACTATGAAGCTCAAACGGCATGCTTCATTATAAATACTATATGTATATGACCTTCCAATTTATCATTCAACAACATTTTATTAGTAAGATTCATCAATAACCCATCCAATCCCACATTCAAAGCTACATGTCAAAAACAGATATGTATTATTTGTAAGCCAAATACATCATTAACGCCAATTTTACTGCAATGCAGGCCAACCTGAGCATTTTATCTTATAAACGACAACAGAAGCTTCATATATACCTTCTATGCTCAAATATAATAATAATAATAAACCCATATTCAATTTGAAACGCCACGCAATTTCCATCAAAACTAATCTCATTGTCAAACATTCTGCCATCAACCCATATACAAATATTAATTGTTCAATCGACCGAGACACTTTAATGTGCTTTAAGCTTCTCTTTACTCAGCACTGAGGTTATCTTCTTCTTTTGTTTCTTAAGTTGAGGGAGCTAGCACAGTTTAACATGAATTCAAAAGATCCAGCGCTTGCTGCAAAGAAATTAATCGACCAAAGAGCACTTGGCACTGCCGCGATGAACAGGTAAAAATTACTTAACCATAATATGTTGAAAATGGGTTCAACTGTGTTAGCAATATAATAGGATGACCATTTCAAACAGGGAAAAAAAGGTAGCTAGATAGTCCCTTATGGGAAACTTCTTTTTGGTCAAAAGCTGCTACGTTATATTTGTTAAATCGCGGGAAATCAGATAAAGCTCCCGGGTGGCAATTTTCCTCTATATAGATATGCTTCTTGCTGCATGTTCAATTATACTGTTACTATCCATGCCTATCTCTCTCTTCTCTATGATGTAAAAAGAAATATAAAAGGTAAAAGCACAAGACAGTGCCATCTCGAGTTTCTGTAAGCAAGTTTCTTTCTGTTAATATTTAATTTACACACTTATGTTTGTTTTGCTCAGAAGTCAGGCCTGCACATAAGTGTAAAATCCAAAACATTATAGAGAAATAGGCCGGCTGGGGGATAATTAAAGATCTATCGTAGTTTCCAATGCCAATATTTTATTATGTCATTTCAGTTTAATATTATCCTGACAATTGTATATTGCTGCCTGGTGAGGACTTGTTATTATTTTGGGCATGCTTGTAACAGGCGAAGAAAAAGAATGGAATGTAGTACTGGTGCAGGAAAAGGCAATGGTGAAGTCAGACGAATTCATATTGTTTACTTCCTGAGTCGTGGGGGTCGCATTGAACAGCCCCATCTCATTCGCGTTCAGCATCTCACTCGAAATGGGGTTTACCTGCGAGGTATATATATATATGTTAATTATTATTTTCCTGTGTTAATTGTTTGATTGTTTTGTGCCCTTCTGATGATCTTGGCTTTTCCATTTTCATAATCAAAAAGATATCAAAAGTTGGTTTGCTGATATGCGAGGTAAAGATATGCCAGAGGCCTTTGCTTGGTCCTACAAGAGGTTTCAACTGTACTCTTTACTAACTGATTTTGATTATTCTGCTAGTTAAAATGGCTTGTATGTAAGTTAATGTGATAATTTCTGTAAATGGGTATAAAATATGCAGAAGATACAAGAGTGGCTATGTCTGGCAAGACTTAATGGATGATGATCTAATTACCCCGATCTCTGACAATGAATATGTTCTTAAGGGCTCTGAAACTATCCCCTCTTCACCATTTGGTAATCTATTATTTTCATGGTTTTTCCGTTTTACAAATTAAAAATCAAGTCAAACATAATGTTAATATTTCGATATATTCAACTGAAACAGATCCTTGTGCTTATATTGAAAGGAGAAGCTGTTCCATCTTCAGAAATAACGATCAAAATAAACCTTCACCGAATAAAGAAGAAATTCCAGGATACGCAGAAGATTCTGTAGTGCTCGATTCCCCTACCAAGACCTCTTCCGTATTTTACCAGGATTTGCCTCTCTTGGGTTCAGAGAGGTCGACTTTGACGGACGATTCATCACTAAAGATAAATGAAGAAGACAAAATCAAAGAAAGAGAAACTTGCGAAAATGATTCTTCTTTTTATACCGCTCTGTTGAACCAGAAGCAGACAACGAACACGACGGCAAATAACACCAGCAACAACGACGAAGAAAAGATGGGTAAGCAAGGTTCATTATTCTCATCTTCTAGGCCATCCTTTGCAAAGAGCAAGAGCTACTCAAACGGGGCTTCCAGTATGTTCCGCAATTGGATTAAATGCGGTGCCGTAGAAACAAAAGACTCTGTTTTAGTCTCTGTTAACCGGGCTGATAAAGCTTGTTCAACAAAGTCTACCAACGCCACCCATCCCGATAAAATGGCTGCAGTGATTTGTCAAGGAGAAAAATATGGAGGGTCTGCCAGGATTTTTGGTACTCCATGGAATAATCAACAATACAGTCATCGGTACATCGAATTAAATAGAATCACTTTCAATATCTGTTTTATGTACGTATGTATGTATTCTAATAATTTTTGTACAGGAGGAGCTTTGAAGGGATGAGGAGTTCAAAGAAGCATAACGAATTTGCTAGCCCAAAACCCATGTCTGCAACATACAAGCCAAGGGGTGGGCCGATTTGCTCGTAAGTCGCTCTCTTCTTTTCATTTTACTTTTGTTTTGTATCATATGAGGGTACCTGAAATCTTAAAGCTTTCATTACCAAGTCGATATTATATATCCACCTGCAAATTTTTCTGTTTTATTGTTATACCCACGGAAAGGTACCAAAACCGGTGGTAACTGCTAGCTGGATCCTCTTATGTTTGCGTAGTCTTAATGAATAATGTTTATGGTAAGTTTATATAATAAAAGAATAATTGAATAAGCTGAGCAGTGACCAATATGTGCCAGGCAATGTGGGAAATCGTTCAAACCAGAGAAATTGCACACACATATGAAATCCTGCAAAGGAATGAAAGCACCAGCGAAGACTGCTGCAGTTTCTGTGGAGAGGACATCATCATCACAGAGATCAATATATGTGACTTTGTCAAATGAAGGATCAACTTCTTCTTCTTGACAAGAACTGAATTTGAAATGTCATGTTTTTTTTTATATATTCTTTTTCCATAGCCTATATTGTATGGAAAATGTAACTGTTAATATATATATATATATATATATATATATATATATATTAGCTCTGTCTATATAAGAGAAATAGAGATACTAGATATAAATATTAAGAGCTATATTTCCTGGTCTTTTTAACACCTTCTCCCAGTGGGGAAACGGAGCTCACTTGCAGTTTCAAGTGAGCTTGCTGAATTTGAAAAGGAACAGAAAAAATGAAACAGAAGGCATACACAATGAAAGCTAACAAGAATATATCATAAAATATAATAGATGTCATCTATACACTTGAATAGTGAAGGTAGTGAGAGTTGAAGCCATTGTGTATTGTCTAGGTTTGAACATCCCTTAATTAGTAGAATTCAGAATATAAGTGGGTAAAACTTGAAAATTGATCATGTGACACAAACTACTGACCCGCATAAGCTATAAGAATTTTAAACATATAGCAATGGCCACTGCAATTTGAAATTAGTCAGTGGTACTGAATATATCCAAGTGTAATTTTAGTTAGCTCTTACATTCATCTACTTCCCTGCAACACTTGATTCGACATGCTCAAGCAGGAACCTATATAACTTCTTCCTCAAGCTCTCTATCCTATCATTGGCCTCCAGTCCACCCTTGACCAAGCTATCCAACCATTCATTCACTCTTTTAAGCTGCCTAAAAAGACATGCAATTTCAGAACTTCCTTCTCCTCTGCTCAACCCAAATCCCATTTTTAACGAATCCTCCAAGTACTTCAAGAACCACTGATGAGAAACCAAGAGAAGTTTATCTGCTAAACTTGCTGCCTTCTTCAATCCACTTCCTTTACAGCATTCCTTTCTTTCAGGATTCACTTTCTTTTGTCTTGAAGGTTGCTGTTTTGTAGGAGATGGCACCCTGTTAACACTTGAATCAGATTTGAAGCTGCCACGGTTTCTAGGATTTGGGTTGCTTTCAGACAAATGATTATAAGAATTTAATACGTTAGGAGTATTTTCTAAGATGACAGAATGATATTTATCGCTATTTACAATTTCACTCCCTCCTGGCTTTCCGAACAAACTGAATTTGGAGAAATCGGTCTCTATAGCAGCCTGAACCCATAACATGGCGTTTCTATTGGTTAAAGTCTTCCACTCATCTGGAAAAAGACTGTCTAAGCTAGAATAAGTGCTTGACTTTGCTTCAGGAAGATTGTTGCTAATTAAAGAATTAATCACTGCTGCTGCTCTGTCCATACTCTGATGGACTTCCAGAAATTGCTCCACCAGTGCTCCAGCAGATAATTTCTGAGAGTAGTTGCACAATTCGGTAAATAATCTGAAAAAGAAAATTTCATCATTGCATATATTTCAAGATTAAACAAGGCAAAAGAATTGAGAAAAGAAAAACTCTTAAATACGAACCGAATAAATTTAAAGGAAATAATAACTGCCTCTAGGCACTAGCTAGTATAGTAGGAATAAAAGCTGCTTGTGGACACTAAATACTAACTAGTTTACTGAGAAAGGTCCCTTTTGAACACAGGAAATCTGGGGTCAACCCAATCATATAGAAATTTTGTGCAGAGGTAGGGGAAAAAAGAGAAAAAATCTTGATTGCAGAAATGGTAGAACGTTCAACTCTTGTTAACAAGTCAACATAAATGCCCAATTTAAGGGTTCAACATTGAGGTTTGCTCACACCATCATATATTCATGAATAATGATAATATTATTTCCTTATCTACCATGGATATCCGAGAGAGAGACAATGCAGGAATACATATGAATCCTATTGTTTGTTTGACATAAGCAATTTTGAATAAACACTTGGTGATTTGAGTAAATTAGGTGTACTCAAATCTTCTTTCACATCTAAGAGCAATGGAAAAGTGAATCCAAGATGCCAGATAATAAGATTAATGAAAACGTAACAAAAGTACAGCAGCAACTGGAAAACAGAAGGCAGCATTACAAGTCACATACTGCAAACAGTTTATAACAGCCTCAATAGCCGATGCTTCTTCTAGTGCTCGTACGGCAGACAGAAAAGCAACATTCCTCTGACAAACAGCTTCCTGAAGGTGTCAAGGGCATAGGAGCTCAAGATTTGGCATCACATCGGCTGGACTATTAAACATGTAATTAATTGCATACCTTTCCAAGGTCCTGAACAATAGGTGGCAACGCATCCCATAAAATCATCCTATTGGACCAAGTTTTGGGATCAAGAGGCACTTTGACAAGATGGCAAGGAACAGTTCTACCAGTTGAAGATCTGAATTCTTTTCGAGAAGGAATGCTCTTTGGATTTGGTGAAACATTATTGTTTTTGCTGCTCAACGGGGAAATAATAAAACTTGGACTCTTCATTGAAGAAATACTCTTGGAAGAATCCTTCTTATCAACGGCAACCTGCAGCAATGTCTGGTTTTCGGTAACAGAGTAGGGTCAGGTGCAAAGAGTATCAAATTGTGAAATTTAACTAATAAAACTTTCAAGTTTAGGAGAAGACAGATAAAGGTTATTTATTTGCCCCTCATTGTAATCTAAATCTCAACATAAAAGAATGCACACATAATGAGTTTGCAGGGATTTGAGTCTCCAAACAGCTACCAACTCATCAGGAGCTAACAAAGCCAAAGAATTGTCAGAACCGAGCAAACAACGTAATACGATGGACACAGACTTGAAGCCTTACCTTGACGACTCTTCCTGCGTTTATTATGTTGATCATTTCAAGAAATTCCATAGGCAAATTATGAGCTTATTTGCTGCTGACGCAAAATTGTCTTAGCTCACAAGTACATAGAAAGGCCAATAAAAGACAAATGTGTACAAAACACACTCTTAATTGCACTAGACAGGAACCTTGAAAAGCAGATAAAGAAAAAAGAATAGATATATTGTAGCGGCAAATGAGAACTTACAGAAGGTGCAATCTGTTTTGATTTAAAAGGGGATGAAATGTTGTTACCCCAACCTTTTCTGGAAAAATCCAGACTCAATCTCCTCAACTCCAACCCTTCAGGCTGAGCTCTCCCCTTCGAATCTTCAAACGCCAATCTCTTTGTCTTGGAACCCTTAACACTCTCCTTCTTGAAATGCGCAGGAGGTCGAAGCTGCAGTAAATCACTTGATACTAAATCTTTAGGACTCCCCACACAAGGCCTTCTTTTAGGAAGGGCTTTTAACCCACGAACCACAGGCACTGGGGAGCCCGAATCAAAGCGCGAGACGTATACGAACTGTCCCAGCTGTATTTTGTCACTAAAAATGAGGTCAGCGTCTTGTGGAGAGATGGAAACATAAGCAGAATGGAGAGAGTCAGAGAGCTTCAAGAAGAAGCCTCTGCTTCGAAAGGGGTCATCGTCGTGTGAGGGAATGATCTCGATGACTTGAAGAAGGGGAGAACGGTGGTCTCCGATAACTTTGACGTTGTTGTTGCCGGTGTTCTCCAGGAGCTTGGAAAGCACTCCGGGTGTTAAAGAAGCCATGAGAATGTAAATGCTAACAAAAACAAAACAAACCAGAGGTTAAGATGGGGAAAGAGATAGAGAAAACTGACTCTCGAATCTCAATGAGGGCATTGGGGATGACGCATCTCTGTCATTTTCCAGGGCTTGGAAGAAGAGAAGAGTGGGCAACAGGACGCGTATGGTTTGTCAGAGCGAAAAAGCAGGAGTTTGCACCGTTTGCCCAAGAAAGAGAGAGAGAGAGAGCGCGGATTCCAATATTCATCCTGCTGCTACCTATCGGAAACGACAAGTATACTATACCAACAAGATTCTATCTTTTTACATCTTACAAGCAAGCAACAACACTTTCCGGTTAAAAACCAACTTTGCAAGGCAGTCTTGTGTCTTCGAAGTTAGAGGCTAGAGCTTCTGTCCTTGCTTAGTAGGCACCACATTCTAGTTCTTCGTCAATACATGTATGTGTATATATATATATATATACATACACACATCAACATAGTAAGCTGAGGATGCATATAATTACAATATATTAGCTTCTAAAAGCATACCAGGCCAAAGGTAATATTAGTAAACGCTTTGACTCCAAATGAGAGAGCAAAGGTTCTAATCTTTTCGTATAATCAGTTCTATGTAATCTGGCTCAAGTAAAATTTTTTGGCAACAATGAGTGCGAACGTATCTTTTATTGTTGTCAAAATTAAGTGAAATGTGATACACTAACGACCCAAAAAGTGTTACTAATTACCAAATTACAATGGTTTGGACCATCATTATGTTAATGTTTGGTACAACTTCACCTCCTGCAAAACGTTTAGGCAATGGAAAGAGATGGACAATACGAAAACCCACTTTTCACCTCTAATTCTATATCTTAACTGCCCCTTAATTGTTTATTAAGCAAGCCCATTTTTAACTCAAGTGATCAGATCACAACAACATTCAATCAGGAATTAAGCAACAATGGGAAGTGAAGGCAATCTGACAACTAAACCTCGTTTTGATATTACCATGTCAAAAAGAACCAGAAAACCAGTATTCCATGATGATCCTGCCACCATGGAGAATCCTTGTAAAGTTGGTGTTCATCATGTGGAAGAAAAGAATAATGATCATAAGAGTTTGAAGCAACTGATAAATGGGGACAAGAGCAAAAGCAGGAATTCACTCGGAGAACACTTCACAGAAGAAGAAGAAGAAGAAGAAGGGAAACAGCTTCAGTTGGTGAAATTGCAGCAACAAAAAGGAGTGAAGCTGAAAAGAATGGTTAATCGTTACGTTCAAGTTTTAAGTCAATTAATCAAGGTGAAGCGCGACCCATCTACTGTTCGATCCACCAAAAAGCCTCTTCTTCGTATAAATGTGTAGAATTTTTATGAAACACAGTCAGTTTGTCATCTGCTTCCCTTAGTTTTTGTTTAATATACTTCTTCATGTATCTGTTGCTGCAAATATTCTAATCAATTCTTCTACAGGAATCACTAGTATATTCTTTGCATTCCACTGACAATATTCTAATCTACATGTCTGTTTCTGCTGTCATATTTTATTTTTGTGGCACAGGCATCCCATAACACACATGTTTGCACATAATCTCAAAGCTATTGAAGAAATAATGTCATCAACCAACTAAAACTACTGCCATCAACTTATTTTTCTTTCTTCTGGCCAGGGATATAGCCACCAAGCCTGCCTGGGGGAGTTAAGTCAGATTCTGAAGCAAATACTTAGACAAACTCAAAATCCTGAGGTCAACTCAAGGTATACTAGAATCCTGTATTCTAAAGGCATACACAGAATCGCTAATATTCCATTCCAATTTTACATATTGCATGATTGAACAAGAATGATATTCTCCACCAACTTTTCAGAATTAATTTATCTGTTCTGTAACATTGAAACATATATGAATGTTTCTCTAAACAAATTTATCTAGGTATTAAGATATACAAAAGTATTTCATCTTTCCAACAAAGAATTGCCAAGGTCAATTGCTTTCTTTCAGATGATAAAAAAAGAAAAAGGCAACGCCTTCTACAAGTTGTCTATAGACAGCAAATTGGCTCCTTTTGCACTTCATTCCAACAGGGGCTCCATTATAAGTTTTGAATAAGGAGTATGTAGTTTCATGGTGAATGCGACAACCACTCTAACAAGAGGACAAAATGCTGGAACAAGACCCAAACCATACCTTGTAACCGAAATATATGTAGTACTTGTTAAGCAGTTCTCCAGGAATGTTGGTGAAGAACCTCAATAAAAACTTATGATGCTAAATGCAGTCATGCTTCTAAGTAAAACAAGGATTGCTACACCACAAAATATCCAAATGATGCCTCCAGCTGAATAGAAAGCCTTCAGGCGTTGGCCAGTCCATGCCATCTCCTAAATACTCATATCTGATGGTTACATTTTTTATTAGTATTATTTATGTACATAAATCCTGTAAATAAATTAATGAAGCAACGAAGTATCATGAAGAGGAGCTGAAGAAGAATGGATACAATGAAGCTGCACATGTAGATGATGGCAGGAGCCTAATCCCATCAATCAGACAACATAATTAGCATAGCATTCAACTCCCACATTATAAAATAAGATTGTTAAAATTCAAATGCTGAAATGATGGTCACCTAGCAGTGCTTTAGTTGATTGGGCCATTGGCGATTCATTAATGACAGAATGCAAGATATATCTAGACGAGGGGAACCAAAAAAAATCAAATTGATGTGAGATATTTACAGATCATTTACCAAATATTTGCATATCACTTTGCACTACATATAGGCAGCTAATATTAGAAGCTGGTTTTCAAAGTAAACTGCCCACAGAAATGGAGTTCCCCCCAGATTCAGACCTGTGAAGCAAAGATTCCTAGTCTGATGAGCATATAAACAAGAGCCATTTGACAGAATAAAGTTTTCTTGAATCAGTACACCCATGAAATCCTTGTTTATCTATTTCCTTGTACATCTATCCTTTAATCTACATAAAAAAGAATTGTATACCTCAGTTATTTGGTTCCGAGAAGAAATATTCCCACGAAGCAGCATCCAATAGAAATAGATGAGAATGCAATCCAGCAGTACAGCTCATTGCTTTGTATTAACAATCTTGCCCAAAGGAAATCTCTTAACTACATATATAGAAGTCTTTAAATAAGCATATATGCGTGATTTTGAAGATAAGCATGTGTATTTATACTGCTCACACCAAAAACTTTTAAAACAATAGCATATAGGCTGAAGTTGGCTGCCTGAAAAACATTTAGATTAATAGAACATTCAATGATGCTGAACAAAGTTGGGAAGAAAACTGTATTGCAAAATTAGTGAGGAAAGAGAAGAGAACCGTTGTAAAAGCATTGCGGCATTTTGTCAACACTACTCTGCTAGTTGAATTCAGTGTGATGCAGTTTACCATTGACCTTCAACAAAGAAATTATAATTCACAAAATATGTAAGCATAAGTAATTCACATAGAAGGAAAGCTTAGAGAATGTGTGTCTTCTGTCTTGTTCAGCTACCCATTGAAGAGGCGGAAAAGAGCTCCCTTGGATGGATGTCAATGTCCCACCCTGTTTAATGTAATGATCTCTCTATAATACAAATAAACTCTTCATTTCAGTCCAAAAGGAAGTAAGATGTTATGATGAATCTTATGATAGAAATAGAAACTACTATGAGAGACAACCTGAAGAAGACATCTTACTGGGTTCTATCTAACAAAGATTAAGATTGCCCGCCACCACCGACTATTAATATTATTAGATGTGTGAAACTTGCGTAGCAGCCCAGCTACATTAAAGATGACAGCGAAGACCCACTATGAGATAGTTTCCACTCTCAGTGAAAATGTAGCATGGATTTGACAAGGCATATGCAACCAGCGAAAACTGAAGAAAATGAAACAGCAACCATACAGATCCTGTTGCATGTCGTTATACCCAAACCTGTCTATCTTTCAAGTTTAAAAAACATATTAAAGTATTAAAAGGAAAACAATTAACAAAATATGCCGTTATACCCAAATGTGAAAGAAAAATAGAAGATTCATAAAATTTCAGAAATTTTAGTTATGAAAAAACACAATCTGGAAATAAAAGTGCCCATATCAGTATAAAGTACATGTGAGTATGGACTTTAAACATATAATATAACTTCACAAGATGTATGCTCCAGACATTCTTATCTACCTCTGAATAAAATTGTTAAGTGATTCTCCTAGATAATGCATTCACTTGATAACATTCTTTTTTCACAGAATAACAAGTAGTACAGGAAACAATCCACTAATACAGAGTTCTGACTAGGCCTTCTCTACATCATTCTGGACAAGAGTGTTTGTAAAACAATGTTTTTAAATAATTATTTGCTAGGAACTGTTGAATAATTCAAACCTGTCAGTGAGATTTTTCTAAGTTCAACCGTTTTATTTAATTTCTATTTGTTAGAATGCGTAGCCAAAATAGTTGAGATTTTTTAGCAAAAATGTCTCCTATTTTGTAAGGCCTATTAGCCTATAAAACCAAGACCTAATGTTGCATTTTAAGAAGTGCAGAATAAAAATAAATAGCCACAGTTTAAATTCTAGTTAGTCTTATTATTTCAATTAGTCTTATTCTTTTAATATTTAGTTTGTGAGCCAGGTTAGTGGGGTGAGTTGTCAAGTCACCAACACAGAAAAAGTTTTGTGAGCTTTATGAGTCCATATAGTGAAAACATGAGAGTCCAAACAAGAGGTAGAGAGAGTTAGATAAAGAGAAGGATGACACTCACCAACAATAGCACTGTTTAACAGGTTCTAATTTTCAACGGCACCAATTATCAATTTTGGGCCATGAAAATGAGAACCTTGTTTAGGTCTCAAGATCTATGGGATTTAGTAGAGATGGGTTTTGAAGAACTTGTCGATCCTAGCAAGCCCTAAGATTGACAACAGCATAGAGGAATGAATTAAAGGAAAATAAAAAAAAAATGTCTAGGCTCTGTTTTTCATTCAACAAGCTATGGATGATGCTCTATTTCCAAGAGTGATAGGAGCAAACACTTCAAAGGAAGCATGGGATTTACTTTAGGAGCTATATCAAGGTTCAAGCAAGGTCATAATAGTGAAATTACAGACATTACAACTAGAATTTCAGAATTTATTAATGAAATCCTTTGACTTAGTGCAAGGTTTCTCAATCAAAATTTCAACCATTGTGAATCAAATTAGGGCATTGGGTGAGGGGTTTCTAAACAAAAAACTGTAGAAAAGGTTTTGAGAAGTCTTCCACCTAAATCTGATCAAGTGGTTGCAACTATTGAAGAGTCAAAGGACTTTTCTAAGTACTCATTGGTTGAATTAATAGGTTCTCTAGAATCTCATAAAGAATGGTTGAAGGGATAAGCAAGGGCATTGGTGGAGCAAGCCCTGTGGGAAAAGGTTGAGATGCAAAAGAAGATTGAAGACTCTAAAAGAGTTGGTTTTGGTAGCAAAAGAGGTCGAGGATGTGGATATGCTAGTTGTGGAAAAGGTTGCAATAGAACAAATGGCCAAGAGAAAAAGAAAAGCCAAGGTACCGCCAATTCTTTTCCTATTTGTCCTCATTGTGGTAAAACTAATCAAATTGGAGAAGGATGTCGGTTTAAACTAGAACATGATAAAGTTTTGTTCAATGTTACAACTGTAAGAATTTTTAAAAAATTGTCTAACAAAGAAGCAAGCTAATTTCCATGAGAGAAATGATGAATGTTCAATAAAGTGTGGTAGTTAGATAAAGGTTGCCATAATCATATGACTGGGAACAAGGACTATTTTGCGCAAATTGATGAATTTGGTAATTTGGAGGTGATAATGGGCAATAACACTCGAGTTGAGGTATGTGGTTTGGATATTGTCTTTGTGGGTTGCAAGATTGATAGGAAACTGATTCATAATGTAACGTATGTGCCTAACATGGTTCAAAATCTATTAAGTTTGGTTTAGTTGTTGAAGAAAGGCTACTATGTTGTGTTAGACAATGATGAATGTTTGAATTATGAAAAAAAGAGTATGTAGCTATTGTTTTCAGTCAAAATGACCGAAAATAAAATTTCTCCTATTAGTTTCTCATAACCCAATCACCTTAATCTTGTTTTCAAAGCTTCTAGTGAAGATTCAGTGTTATGACATTGAAGATTTGTATATCTCAACTACGATAGGTTACAACTACTATATAAGAAGAATATGGTGTCTGACATTCCATTTGTGCTAATCAAGGATAACAATTGTGAACCTTGCATTTGGGGAGGCATCATCGTGACAAGTTTCCAATGGTCAAATCTTGGAAAGCATCTAAGCCTCTCATGATTATTCATGTTGACATTTGTGAGCCCATGCAAGCACCTTCACTGAGTGGAAGTAAGAAATTCTTATCCTTGTTGATGATTTGCAAGGATGACTAAGGTATACTTTTTGAAAGGAAAATCTGAAGCATTTGATAGTTTCAAGCAATTCAAGACTTTAGCTAAGAAACAATTTGGGAATTCAATCTTGAAATTGCAAAATAATCATATGTGCAAGTTTATGTCCTATGATTTTAATATGTTTTGCAGAAATTATGGAATAAAAAGATAATTGATAGTTTTTTATACACTTTAACAAAATGGTGTAACGAAGCGAAATAATCATACACTTGTTGAGACAGGCAAGAGAATGTTGATAAAAAATAATCTTCCAAAAAATTTTAGGCTGTAGCAATGGCAACAATTGTATATTTCCTTAATCGTTCACCAAAACAAGCAATTGCCCATGGAACTCCTTATCAAGCTTGGAGTGGGAGAAGGTCAAATGTGAGCCATTTTTTAATTTTTAGATCAATTGCCTATGCTTGTGTCCCATCAAAATTGAGAAAGAAGCTAGATGAGAAAAGTGAGAAATGCATCTTTATTGGTTACAGTGAAGCAACGAAAAAGTATAAACCCTTTAATTTTATTACTAACAAGTTGATTATTAGCCGAGATGTCAAATTCAATGAAGATGAAGCTTGAATTTGGAAAGATGATTTTGAGACAAATTGTGATGATTTTGGAGCAACAAATGGTGATTATTTTGAAGCAACCAATTATGTCCCTCTTGCTCCTTTTACTGTGGATTTTACCTTAAATTCTCTTACAAGAAAGGTAAGAGATTTATCATATATTTATTCCTCATCTGAAATTGCTAACTTTGCCTTAGAGTCTTCTTGTTTTAAAGATGCAATTGTGAAAGAAGAATGGATCAAAGCAATGGAGGAGGAGATTGCTACTATTGAAAAGAACAAAACATGGAGCTTAGTTCATTTGCCAACAGGAAAATAAGCAATTGGTCTTAAATGGATTTACAAATGCAAGTTCAATTTAGATGGTATCTTATAGAGAAATAAGGCACAACTTGTAGTCAAAGGATTTGATCAAATCCCTGATATCGATTTTTCAGATATTTTTGCATCTATGGTGAGATTTGATATGGTGAGAACAATTCTAGTTTTGACTGCTCATAGTGGTTGGCTTGTTTTTTAATTAGATATAAAATCAGTTTTCCTTAATAGTGATTTACTTGAGGATGTTTATATGGAACAACTTAAAGGCTTTAAATTAGAGCACAAGGTTTACAAATTGCACAAAGCACTATATGAGCTCAAGCAAGCTTTTAGAGTCTGGTATAGTAAAATTGACTCTTACTTTGTAGATAACAATTTTTACGAAAATGCAAGTGAACCTACTTTGTATGTTAAAACTTATGAAAATGAGTTTTTAGTGGTGTGCTTGTATGTTGATGATATGATTTACATTGAAAATTCAGTTGAAATTATGAAAGTCTTTAAAGAGTCAATAATAAGAACTTTTGATATGTTTATTTTGGGTTTGCTACATTATTTTTTGGGTATTCAAGTTATGCAATATGAAAATGGGATTTTTATCTGCCAAAGAAAGTATGGTACTAATCTCTTGAAATTGATTGGCATATCAAATTGCAAAGCTGCCAAGACATCATTCAACACAAATGACAAGCTTTCCTTGAATGATGGAGTTGAGAAAACGGATGAAAAACATTTTAGGAGTATGGTAGGAGGGTTGATGTATCTCACACACACATGACCAAATTTAATGTTTGTTATGAGTCTTATTTCCAAGTTTATGTATAGTCCAAGCAAACATCATCTTGGAGCAGCTAAAAGGATTCTAAGATATGTTCAAGGAACAATAAACTATGGCATCAAGCATATGAAGGGCAATTGCAATATTTTTATTACATTTAAAAATAATGATTGGGTTGGATGTTTAGAGGACAGAAAAAACATATCAGACTATGTTTTGTGTCTTGGGTTTGAAACTACTTCATGGATGTCAAAAAAGCAACCAAACATTGTCTTATTAAGCACAGAGATTAAGTATATGATTGCAATAGCTACAAAATCTTAAGCCATTTGGATGAGATAAATTTTAGCTAATTTGAAGTAGAAACAAACAATAGTTTTCTGTGACAACAAGTTTGTCATTTCATTATCAAAGAATCTAATGCAACAAGGGAGACCCAAGCATATTGAAATACACAATTATTTTTATTTGAGAGCTTGCTACTAAAGGAGAAGTCGAGTTACAACACTGCAATACTGAAGAACAACCAGCTAACAAATTCACCAAAACATTATCTAAGATAAAATTCAAAAAGTGTCGAGTTTTGATTAGTGTTTAACCAATCAAGGGGTGAATGTTGAAAAATTCAAACCTGTCAATGAGCATTTTATGAATTTATTCCTTTTATTTAACTTCTATTTGTTAGTATGCGCAATCAAAGTAGTTGAGATTTTCGAGCAAATATGTCTCATATTTGTAAGGACCATTAGCTTGTATAACTGGGACCTAATATTGCATTTTAAAAAGTGCAAAATAAAAATAGATGTCACTGTTCATGTCCTATTTAGTCTTATTCATTCAATAGGAACTCACTCAAATCACCCCAAATAAAGTCACACAACTAACACACAAAAACAAAATTGATCTCCAATTTCCAATAGGTAAAACAAAACAACACCAAAAATGAAGTAACCTTCCACTATACTTTATATATTCTCAAATAGATAATTTCATATATACGAGAGACCTGTGATCTCCACTTGTAGCTATTTGAGAGGTCAAAACTCTCCCTAATTTGTCTAGCTTTTAAGAGGCTAGACTCTCTCCTTCAATCAGTTAAAAGTTGTCCAATCTTACTTTTATCCTTTTTTATTCTATCTTTTATAATTGGTCATTTCATAACTTCTCTTAAATGTTTCATAACTGCCTATATATATTTCACCAAAATATTAGTCCTAACATTATTCAATACCAAATTTTGAAAAACCAAAAAATAACTTTTTGGCCAATATTATGAATGAAATATATATAACATTTTCTTTGAAGATGATTTCTTGTCTTCGTTGATTCATATAGACGAAGATGATTCAACTTCATTTAAACGATTCATCGTAATCCAAATGAAGTATTGTCCTCTCTGACAAGGAGATAAAGGGTCGAAGGTTGTCAAAGAGGGAGAGGTTACTTGAAAAATTAAAACCCTAAGGGAGGGAATGCAACTTTTTAAAGTTTAATTATGGAGAAAAATTATTAGTTTTCTAAATTAGCAAAAAATATATATAT
The DNA here is from genome assembly GCF_011075055.1 of Mangifera indica. NCBI lineage: Eukaryota > Viridiplantae > Streptophyta > Magnoliopsida > Sapindales > Anacardiaceae > Mangifera > Mangifera indica. The sequence continues at coordinate 7,530,456 of NC_058150.1, read as the reverse complement.
ATAAATTTTTAGAGTCTAGTTGTAAAATGACGATTTTACCCATGCCTCTAATCAAAATTCTAACAGAACTTAGGTCATGGGTGAGTGTTTAAGCTTTTCAATTATTGCGGGTGTATTTTTGAGATTGAGCTAAAACTTAAGTGGGAAATAGTCCTTTGGCCTATTGTTAAATTGAATGTATTTCCTCGAAAACAAAAGCATAAAGCACGAAAAAGAGAATAATAATATATATACCTATTTTAAGTGTACAAATAAGTACACACTTTTGTGTGTCATTATATGATTAGGTATTATTTTATTTTTAATTTAAAATCACTTAATCACATAATAACATATATTTAGTGTGTATTCATTTATATATTTAAAATAAGTATATATAATTGTTTTAAATAAAAATATATAGTTATAGCCAGATATTCGCCCATCAAAAGAACCCTTAAATCAACCTATTCTTCATAAGATATGAAATAAGGGCCACAATCAACCAACCATTTATCATTTAGCACAAGGAAGCACCATTTATCATTTAATAACAATGGTTTTGTAGTTGAGACTGACTTGGGTTATTTAGGCCTAAAATAAGCCCAATTAGACAGGAGTCCGGGTAGCCCTCTTGGAAAATATTTAATTTGTACCATTTCTCTGTAATATAGATAGAAGAATATTTTATTAACTTCATCTGATTCAATTTTCTTAATTTTTATTTATCACGCATGACCACAATTACAAGTTAATAACAATGAATCCAATATGTAATTCTGCCTTGATATATTCGTATAGAGTTTACAAATTAATAGAACTACCGAAAGTAGTTGGGTTATGGATGAGTATTTAAATTTTTGAATTGTCACGAGTGTATCTTTAAGATTAGAGTAAAACTTGAATAAGAAATAGTTCTTTAGCCTTTTTTTAATCTATTAATTGAAAAAGGCTAGCCTTCTCCTTAACCCTTAAGATCTGTAGTCATCTGCTCTTTTTGGTATGCTAGCTGGGCATGCACTGAATTTGCCAAAAGCACAACTAGCTACTTATGGAATATAGCTTAAGTGCTAAGTAAACTCTTTTTCCATGCTTGTCACTCATTGAATTCCTAAATTATAAACAATCACCCAAAACTCAATTCCTTTTATCCCAAAAAAAAAAAATAAAATTCTAAAGGTAGAAATGTACAAATGTTATTTCCCTGACCAAAAATTTAAAAAAATTAATGCAAATACAAAACCTTGTATAAAAGCCCAAGATAAGGTGATCTTACTAGAAATACATTAGGTAGGGCAAGATTGCACTTTTTTATGCAATTTTAGGGTCCAGCTAAATTGTTGATAATTAGGGTTGAATTCGAATTAAGTTGTTTCAATCTCATTTTTCAATTTGGTTTAAATGAGCTCGATTTAAGCAAACTCAAGTTTAAGCTCAAACTTGGGAGTGTTAAGCTCGTTAAACTCCTGAACTTGGAAATACTCGATTCAAATTAGTTAAAATATCGTTTTGATCCAGATATATTAAAATAATATTATTTTGATTAATTTTGATTTAACTCGAGCACGATTCAATATTATAGTCAAATTCAAGCTTAACTCTCTTTAAAATGAGAGCAAATTTGAATTGTTTTAAAGGAGAGTCATTGAGCTCGAGTTTAAACTTAAACTAAATTTTTTTAAGTCGAATTAATTTTGAGAGTTTATGTTTAATTTGATTTAAATCTGCCCTACTAATCATCATAGCTAAAATTAATATAATAATTTTGATCATTAACCTTTTTAGACATTTTATTAGAGTCCTTTCTATTAAGAGTTAAAATTTGAGGGGAGTTTATAATTACAAAATACAATAGATTAAGACCATAGGGAAGAGTTGTCAGATTGTATAATAATTCAGGATTATTCAATAAAAATTAGATAAATACTAATTAAATATCCGAAAAATCAAATAAAATACAAATGTTTTTGTGATTTTGTGTCGTTTGAAAATGTCAGATTCTAAATTTTGAGATTGCCTGGATGGGACGGGTGGCTTCGCCGGCTGGCTAAATTTGCATGGAAACGTTGTTGGTTGTTCATAGGCACTGTTTTGTTTTGCGCTTGGCGCTGATGGAGTGGATTTTAATCATGAGGCATACTTTATGAGTCCTGATTATTTGAAGATGATGTGGCGAAGGATTGATTTCCTACGAACCGATCTTTAGATGGGCTACAATTTCGTCATCATGGTAGCATTTCTCTCTCTCTCTCTCTCTCTTTGAAATAAACAAGTGCACAATCCCATAGAATATTCATTTTTTGGGGATTAATTTACTCCAACAGGATGTTAATGCGGGAAAATGAGTATTTTTTATTCAAGTTTTAATCTTATCTCAAAAGTATCCTTACTTCTAATGTAAAACTCAAACGCTCATTTATTTTTAAACTACAGTTAAGTTTTTCATTAAATATAGGGGTAAAATTATCATTTTACTATTTACATTCAAATTATATAATTTTATCGTATTTTTTCTCTCCGATTTTAAAAATTAACTTTTATCCCATCCTTAAATTTTAAAAAATGACTTTCACCCCCCTAAATCCCTAATTTTTTTTCACTTTTCCTCTGCCCACCAGCGACGACATGGTTGGAGAGAGAGTGACGAGAGTCATCTAGATTTAGATGATGCTCGTTGGCCTTCACTGAATGACACTTGTCGTCCAAAATGGACAATAAAACGTCATCCAAAATAGATGGCTCTCCATCGTCCAAACTGGATGACTCTTCATAGTCCAAAGATTTGGACGACGAAACGTCGTCCAAAGATCTGGACGATCGTCGTCCAGAGGTGGTTGACCTTTGGAGGAAAACTTATCCATCGTCATCGGAAAAAGTGGTTGTATTTCAGGGGAAAAAGTGAATTTTTTAAAACTTAATTTATGGGACAAATGCTAGTTTTTCAAATTAAAAAGAGAAAAATAAGATAAAATTTTAATTATTTAATATTATTGATAAAATGATAAATTTACCTCTTGATCTCAACATAAAATATGTGGGTAAGTCTAAATAGATTAAACTTTAAGTAGATATTTAAGTTTTTTTATCAGAAATGGGTATACTTTTGAGCTAAGAGTAAAACTTGGGTGAAAAATAGTCCTTTTCCCTGTTAATGCTGATGTGATGTGGCTTGACCGGCCAGCCAAGTCTCCTTACTTTTTTCATAAAAAAAGGTAATTAGTCCAATAAAAATTGAATTTAAAAGTTGGCACATTATTTGAGGCTGCACATCTGCAAAAGATGGTGAGCATAAGAAAAGAAAGACTTAACTGGGTGAGTTAATGCTTAGTTTTGTTGGGTGAATTTGAATTTAAATTTTTTTTTTTATATTTTAACTTATATATATAATAAAAATATATAACTATAACTATAACTATATATATATATATATATATATATATATATATATATATATATATATATATATATATATATATATTAGCTGAAATAATTAATAAATTCCTTACTTTTGCGCCCTACCTTTTGTATAATGAGATATTGTTTTTTATTTGTGGGGTGAGGCATGCTCCACCTGTCCACCACCATCTCAGCCTTTTGATTATTTTACATATCCTGATGTTAACCACCCATAAAATGTCAAACTTGTGATAACACTAGGAGACTAAACCGGCACTAAATTTTACCTAAACCATTCTTATATTAATTAAATAATAAAATTATATGTATAAATTAGTATATAAATAATAATATATTATTATATAATTAAATATTATTTTATTTATAATTTAAAATTATCAATTATATGATACTATATTATTTTATGTATAATATTATTTATAATTAAAAGTAATATTTATGTATATATATATATATATATTTTATATATAATTATGTAAATAAATATTATTATATTTTTAATATAAAATTATTTAAATGATTTGTATAAGTAAATTGTATTTAAAAAATATTTTAACACATAATTTAATCATAAAATGGAGACCGAGAAAGGCCTCGTGACGAATAAAATTTAGAAAATGCGGACAAGAGCTAGACTTTACACGATGGGTCACCTCAATATCTGAGTCATGGACGGTGGTACGTGGCAGCTCTTCTTTAGTAAAGTTGAATCTCAACCCACCGTCCCTGCTGGATTGTCAAAAGCAAGTATCTTTACAATTTAAGTAACATAACATACATATGACTCTCTCTATATAAATCTCTCTTATCTTCACTATGTTCTCAACCGGTAAAAGAGAGAAAAGCTAGCATTCCACGTACAGACATGGCCAATTATTCTTCTTCTCCTTCATCAGAAGCTCCCATACCAGTACACCTTTTTTTCTTCATGTTGACACTGGTGATGTTCATGGGATTTTCATGGTACATAAACTACGAGCCAGTGATCGAGGGTATGTTTGATCAACTGAAGCTGTATCTCATAATGTCTCCTTTGGTGATCCTGCTGGCAGTGCACTGGCTCTCTAACCATGAAACAAGGTTTTCACACTTGATTCCATTCCCAGATAGAGACTCTTTGCATAGAGCTGGAGGGACTCCTTGGGGCGTCGGATTTCTGCTCGTCCTTCTGCTTTTCATGATCTCTTATCACTCTCAATTTCAAGAACGTTGGTTTCCACTTTTAAGCAGATGATGTTTGTATATCTGAATTTCGGTGTTACTCTTTAAATTTCTTATGTATAAATGCAATATAACTATATATATATGTATTATAAGTGAACAATTTGAGTCTCCTCTTTTCTTAGTTTTTTTTGCTAATTCTGTGATCATTTCAGTCGAATATGCTGATAAACTTCCTCCTCTTTCCCTTCGAGTATTTAAATTTCGGTTTTCCATTTCTATGTAACATCCGAGTATTTATAATATTGTTGTTCATTTCTATGAAATATTTTTGATCTAATAGTATGATTCATTATCAAAATATTATCCACTTTATACATCAATTTATCACAGTTTTATTTTTTAACTTTACAATCTAAAACACGTCTTAACAATTAAAAATGACTATTTAACTATTTAAATCCTTCAATTTTTAATTGATGTAGGATACACAAACAACATACAGACAGATCAAGCATTTCTTTGATATTTTGTTAAAGTGAGATTTGTCTAAAGATATTACATCTTACTTGCAGTTCAATATGATGAATAACTTCAATACATTATTACCGGTAAAGCAAATTGAAATAATTAATCAGAATATAAAGCAATGAAAAATATGACTTCACCCTCTTTTACCTTTAAGAAAAGTTGAGTCGAGATATCTTTAGTTTGAGGGTTTGGTAGGCTTTACACAATGCCATTAAGACTGTCGGCTTTGAGGGAAAAATAGGCATGGGTTAGGTTTGACCAATTCCATGCCCGGGCAAAAGATAAATAGTCATTTCTTTTGTCTTCAAACACAGGAAGCAAGGAGAAAAAGTTGTTCAATCTGTATTGAAGATTCTTTTAAGATTGTAGCATGGTCAATGTTGGCTTTATGAGATAACATAGTATTCCCTTTCTTTTCTTTTCTTTTCTCTTGTTGAGTAATTAAGCAGATTGTGGCTTTATAACAGACAGAATTGTTATCAGCTTTGGCTTGTTACCAGATTTTTTGTTATTTGATTTATTTGTCTTTCTTTCTTTGTCTGTAATTCTAAAACCTCCTGTGTATATTCTCTTTAATCGTCCAAGTAATATGGTGAAACGTTAAAGGATTCCTTCATGGTATTAGAGTTGATTTAAGGGGAGACCACCGCTAGTGAGCTAACCAATACTTTGTAGTATCAATTGATAAGTTACTCCGATGGCCTGGAAGGTCAGTTGGTGGGTCACTTGTTGAAAGGGGCAAGCTACTCAACTTGGAGTAGGGTCGTGACAAATGCTCTACTGTTGAAGCACAAGATGGTGTGGCAAACTTCCAAAACAACCACACCATGATCATGATGAAGAAAATTGGATTACATGCAACTAGAACTGGTAATTTTTAACACAATACTACACGAAAAATATCAAGTTAGAATTGAGTTTTTTGATATGAAATTTATTTCGAGGTCAACTTGATACGATTTCAAAATTAAATTAGGTATTATTAGGATTTATACAAAAGTAACCTAGCACGACTTAAATCGGCACTAATGTTTTCGAGAAATATCATTTTAATATATTGCATAGAATTATATATTCATATAATTATAATTACTCATATTATTATTTATTTTTATTTAAATGTTTTATTTTATTATTAAGTAATAAGAATTTGATTTGATTAGTCAATTATAGACATATTTTTTAAAGATTTTACTTATATTATAATTATATGTTGTATCTTTATAATAAAAATTTGAAATCTTTATATATTACATATGGTTGTATTTTTGTTTAATTATAATTAATCATATTGTTTTTTACTTTTATTTAAATATTTTATTTTATTATTAAGTTGTAAGAATTTGATTTAATTAATTAGATTATTGATGTATTTTAAAAGTCTTCATATGTAAATTTTTAGACTATTTGTTAATAAGACAAAATGTTATATTGTGCGTTTTATTAATAATAGGTTGGGATAATTTGGTGAATAAATTAAAATAATAAAAAAATTTTGAAAAGTTAAAACAATAGATAATTTCGGATTAAATTGGGTCAGATCGGATCAACTCAAATATTAAAGGGTTTGGTTAAGGTTAAAAATTTTTGATAGGATTTTAATTCAAATCGGGTTAAAGTTGAAGGTTTTTGACATAAAACCCAAATTAACATGATATGAACACGATCCGATAACACCAACTGCCAAGTCTACATACAACTCAATGGGTATGTTTGTGATCTTAAATTCCTCGAATGAGAAATCGCATGACAACGTGATGTATCATGACACCGCACGAGCCTTGTGAAAGGAGTTGGAAGAACGTTTTTCAGAAGGAAATAATCTAAAAATTCAACAGATCAAGAGATCGATAATCAATACCTAACAAGGAGATATGACGATTTCTACATATTAGGCTAAAATGAAAGGTTTGTGGGAGCAACATGGTTAGGGCTGGATTCGAGCCGAGCCGAGCTCAGCTTGCAGCCAGCTTGGGCTCGGCTCGGTTTTTTATGGCCTGCTCGAACTCGACTCGAGCTGAACTCGGCTCGGCTCGAGTTCGGTTCGGCTCATTTACGGCTCGATTCGATTCGTTTTTCATATCAAAACGGCATGGTTTTATATATATATATATATGAATCAAAACGACATCGTTTTGTATAAAAAATTAAAAAAAAAATCTACCGAACCAACCCAAGCCAACTCGAGCTGGCTCGGCTCAAGTCCAGCCCTAAACATGGTACATTTACAAAGCCATAAAAGCCGGAATGTAGAGGTTGTACGTGTGGAACGAGAACAATAGAGAAAGAGAAAGAAAGACTCCACCAATTTATGATGGGCATGAACAATGCATATAGTGCAGTTTGATCAAATTTATTATACAAGGATCCATTACAAAGCTTATCAAATGCGTATTCCCTACTGACGTCAAAGGAAGTCACAACTGGAAGGTTTTCCATGGGAGAACCTGTTGCGTTTAAAGTGAACTTAGGCAGATATAGAGGAAAAAAGCAAAATAAAAAGTCAAATTGTGACCGCTGTAAAAATAAAAAGTCAAATTGTGACCATTGTAAGAATTAAAAAAAAAATCAATCACATCAAAGAAAATTGTTTTAAAATTATAGGGTAAACTTTAATTCAAAATATAATTTAATATGAATATACATAGAATATAGAATACTAAATTTTTATATTAAATTGAGTATAAAATTAATAATTAGGGATATAAAAAAAACTATTTGAGTCATATTTCTGAAACCAAAGATCTTCAAAAATCACCTAAAACTTGAAAATACGTTATAATAGGTCTTTCACTTCAGAAACCTCTTTATGACAGCTATGAATGGGTAAGTGTATCAAAATTAGGTTTTGGATTGAGAACTTAATCTATTTATAAGAAATTATTTGGACTCTCTCATTAAAAGTTTAATAACTGAGGATTCACACTAAACCGTTTACCCAGATAAATAACTTTTAGGGGGCATTTGATTTGGATAATGTTTTATTACCAAAATAGAAAGATTACCTTGAAGATAAATTACTTAAAAGATTACTAAGTATAAATGATTATTATGTTTGATAAAATTTGGTAGATATAAATAATTATTGTGTTTGATTAAAGGTAATATTACTAGTAAATTATTTTACTTAAATACCCTTAAATATAATTATTTTTATATTATTTGTCATATTAATTAAAAATAAATTTATTTTTGTCTCAAAAAATTAATAAATAATAATATAATTATAATAAAATCAAGATTACCTCGGTAATCTTTAAATACCTAAGGTGAAAGTGGTAATCAGATTACCACCTATATTACCTATCATGTCAGTATTGATAATAAAATATTATTGTAATTTTTTTTTACTGACAAACCAAATAATAGAATAAAAGATAGATTACCAAGATAATCTTAAAAACCGTAAACCAAACGCCCTTTTAAGTGTATTAGGTATATTTTTATTAATTATTTAAACTCATCTGTAAACTGGTATTAGACTATCTAATTCTCCAATTTTATAAAAATAAAATATAATTAATGTTAACCCATATAAAAAATTTCTACCATATAGGGTACCTAACAAATTGGTCACAGAAGAAAATGAGAAAACTACAACAGATGCAACAATTCTTGAAGGAAAATAGATCATCCAACGACAAAAGTCTCCTGCAGCAAACTTGTCAAAGGAACAATTTGATCAACTATTGACTTTGTTGGCGAGTGAAAATAAAGCTAGGCCCACAATGAATTCAATTGGTAGCATGACTATAACAAGGTAGACAATTGATGATGGAGTATCCGATAATATAAGATCAGATGTGACACTAATGTAACAATGCCAAAAATCAAAGAAGCCTAAAAAATATTTTTTTTTTCTGATTCTACCTTAAATTTCAATAAAAGTGTTAATTCTTGTGATGTATGTCACCATGCAAAACAATGTCAAAATACTTGTCATATTGGAAATAATAAATCAAATGACATTTTTTATCGCGTTCTTATTTTATATTGGGGGCAAGATATTATTAGATAAGATCGATATTTGTATTTTCTTACTCTTGTTGATAATTACTCCTAAAACACTTGAGCTTATATGATGAAAAATAAAACAAAAGCACTCATCTTTTTCGAGAATTACGTTAAGATGATGCATACCTAGTTCGGTGTGTGAATTAATATGATATGATAAAACAATACGCTAGACTCATCTTAGGAGCTTCAAGAGATTCTTGCAGGACAAAGGAATGCTACATCTAACTTGTCCTCACATACTCCATCAGAAAACATATACATCCTTTTGAGATGGTAGCATACTGAATAAGCCTCTAACAAACCTCAAAGTTAAAAGGGTAGTCTCTTTATCAGGTTCCTTTTAAAGAGAAGCCCAAGTATGACGATTTGGGCAGGGGGACCTGGAACTTTGTTAGGGTAGGCCTATGCCTATCCTCAATTTAAAATATTAGAAATAAGAATTATACTTGACTTTAAATAAAACTCTAACCCTAGTAAGAATTAAATTAGTTTATTACCTAAATATCAAATTTACGTAAAAACTCATAAAACCATTTGTCAAGTTCAGAATGTTCTGATTTTATTGGAAGAGATTTTTTTTTCCAGCAAGGAAAGATCACAAGATCAAACCACCCTCTTTCTTTGCTCTTTGTTTTCAATAGGGTTAAATCCAAATCAAGTCAACTTGACTCAGTTTTCTTTGACTCGAATTTGTTTAATTTGAATTTAAGCCAAATTAAGTCAAAAGATTCAACTCATTTTTTAAACCGAGTAAAACTTGAACTAGGAAGTGTTTGGTTTGATTCAGCTCTAATTCAGTTTGAATTCATGACTCAAATCGATGATTTAAATTCATTATTTGGTTTCACTCAAATTTATAGTTCGAATCGATAATTTAAATTTATAATTCGGTTCAACTTAATTTTATAGCTCGAATAAGTGGTTTTGTTTATTATTTGGACAAAACGATCACATTTTGTTAAAGAGCTATAAACTCGAGTCACAAATCCAAAACATGAATTTGAACCATTAGTTTGAGTCATAACCAAGCCACAAATTTAAACTATCAATCCGAGTCAAGAATTTGAGTCAAATAGAATCAATTCATTTTTTATTCAAACAAAACTTGAGTCACCTTTAATTTTGGTTCGATAAACTTGAGTCAAACTTAAATCGAACTATTTTTTATTTGAGTCAAATTCGAACTAAGGGTATATGATTATTTGATTGAACCGAACATAATAAATTTTTATTTGAGCCATCCTTTATTTTTGTTTAATGAACTCGAGCCAAACTATTTTTTATTTGAGAGGAACACAAGCTAGACTATTTTTTATTGAAGCCATAAATTTAAACTACTGATTTGAGCTATAGATTCGAACCAAACTTAAACCAAATCAAACTAATAATTTTTTTATTTAAGTCAAACTCAAGCCACCCATAATTTTTTATATTACTTCCTTTGTTCAATATTTTTTTTTTTTAAGTTTTCATTAGATGATTGATAAATAATAGTGGAGGCGTGAAGACCCTTTTCAACAAAAATCATTGGTTTACCACTGCATTTGAGAGTCTTTGGTTTTTTATGTTATGCCTATAACAAGCAAAAACTCATGGACAAGTTTCATCCATGATTTTTGTATTTCTACGATATAAAATTGAAAAGAAAGAGTATAAGGTCCTTGATCTTGAGACAAGGAAGATTATGGATTTTAGAGATATGATGTTTAATGAAAACACATTTCTGTTCAGTAATAAGAAATGTGAGGAGGAAAAAAGTTCATATGGGGTGTCAAGGAAACGATTATTGTTGAAGAATATGATGATGAAGAGACAAAAATGATTTTTTTGACAATGAAGACAGCATGAATGTTGAGCTTGAAGAGATAGAAGAACCAAACATAAGGAGGAGGGAATATATGAAATTAAGCCTAGGGGAAGGCTCATAAGGGAAAAGAGGACTCCCAAACCCTTCAAAGATGGTGTATTACAGTGTTACCATGAAAAAAAGCCCTTACAACAAGATATCTCATATGAGAACATTACTTGAGGTACACAAGGTAAGGACACAACATCCTCATCTATCATATGCCATTCTACACATGTTTCACCCGATATTGTAGATGAGACTGTGAGCAGCTTTGAGTAAGCCTTACAAAGTTTAAGATGTTGTGAGGCAGTGAGTGGAGAATTAAAAGCTCTAAGTTACAATGAGACTTGAAGCTTAGTTAAACTTCCGAGAAGAAAAAAGGTCAAAAGATCAAAATGGATGCACAAGATTAAGTACAACCCCAATGGATAAACAAGGTTCATTACAAAAGGCTATAATCAATTTAACAATCAAATGGAAGCCCTCAATTAGAATGAAATCTTTACATATGTGGCGAAATTTGCAACAGTAAAGTGTTTACTTGCAGTGGCTACTATTAAAGTATTAGAATTACATCAACTGGCTGTCAACAGTGTTTTTCTTCATGGAAGCATAGATTAGGAGGTATACATGAAAGTATCGTAAGGTCTTCCTAATCAAGAAAATGGGCTTTGTGTGTAAACTTGACAAATACTTACATGGCTTGAAGCAAGCTTCAAGAGACTTGTTTGCAAAACTTTCTAAGATATTATCTAGGATAACTCATTGTTTATCATGTCAAAAGGTAATAGTAAACAATAAAACTGTGTACAAATAATGGAGAAAGATGTGTACAACTTAGGAATACCTCCAACTTTTCTTCCAGGTTAAAGATTTGGGGGCACTTAGTTACTTTCTCGAGTTATAAATGAAACAAATTAAAAAAGAAATCTATTTGCATCAACATAAATGTGCAAAGAAAATTATAGACGAAGTATAATTTGAGGATGTGAGGTCCGCAGAGACTGCAATCTCTTTGCATAGAGCTGGAGGGACTCCTTGGGGCGTCGGATTTCTGCTCGTCCTTCTGCTTTTCATGATCTCTTATCACTCTCAATTTCAAGAACGTTGGTTTCCACTTTTAAGCAGATGATGTTTGTATATCTGAATTTCGGTGTTACTCTTTAAATTTCTTATGTATAAATGCGATATAACTATATATATATTATAAGTAAACAATTTGAGTCTCCTTTTTTCTTAGTTTTTTTTGCTAATCCTTTGATCATTTCAGTCGAATATGCTGATAAACTTCCTCCTCTTTCCCTTCGAGTATTTAAATTACGGTTGTCCATTTCTATGTAACATCTGAGTATTTACAGTATCGTTGTTCATTTCTATGTAATATCTTTGTTCTAATAATTTGATTCATTATCAAAATATTATTCATTCGATACACCAATCTATTTGTTTTTTGATTTTACAATATAAAACACGTCTTAACAATTTAAAATGACTATTTAACCATTCAAATCTTTCAATTTTTAATTAATGTGGAATACACAAACAACATACAGATAGATCAAACATTCCTCAGGTATTTTGTCGAGATTTGTCTAAAGATATTACATCCTACTTGCAATTCAATATGATGATACTACTTGCAATTCAATATGATGAATAACTTCAATACATTATTACCGGTAAAGCAAATTGAAATAATTAATCAGAATATAAAGCAATGAAAAATATGACTTCACCCTCTTTTACCTTTAACAAAAGTTGAGTCGAGATATCTTTAGTTTGAGGGTTTGGTAGGCTTTACACAATGCCATTAAGACTGTCGGCTTTGAGGGAAAAATAGGCATGGGTTAGGTTTGACCAATTCCATACCCGGGCAAAAGATAAATAGTCATTTCTTTTGTCTTCCAACACAGGAAGCAAGGAGAAAAAGTTGAGTAAATGGTTCCTATTCAATCTCTATTGAAGATTCTTTTAAGATTGTAGCATGGTCAATGTTGGCTTTATGAGATAACATAGTATTCCCTTTCTTTTCTTTTCTTTTCTCTTGTTGAGTAATTAAGCAGATTGTGGCTTTATAACAGACAGAACTGTTATCAGCTTTGGCTTGTTACCAGATTTTTTGTTATTTGATTTATTTGTCTTTCTTTCTTTGTTTGTAATTCTAAAACCTCCTGTGTATATTCTCTTTAATCGTCCAAGTAATATAGTGAAACGTTAAAGGATTCCTTCATAGTATTAGAGTTGACTTAAGGGGAGACAACAAAATTAATCTTGACCACCGCTAGTGAGCTAACCAATACTTTGTATTATCAATTGATAAGTTACTCCGGTGGCCTGGAAGAGCAGTTGGTGGGTCACTTGTTGAAAGGGGCAAGCTACTCAACTTGGAGTAGGGTCGTGACAAATGCTCTACTGTTGAAGCACAAGATGGTGTGGCAAACTTCCAAAACAACCACACCATGATCATGATGAAAAAATTGGATTATATGCAACTAGCGTTGGTAATTTTTAACACGATACTACACGAAAAATATCAAGTTAGAATTGAGTTTTTTGATATGAAATTTATTTCAGAGTCAACCTGATAAGATTCAAAATTAAATTGGGTAATATTAGGATTTATACAAAAGTAACCTGACATGACTTAAATCGACACTAATGTTTTGAAGAAATATTATTTTAATATATTACATATAGTTATATATTTATATAATTATAGTTACTCATATTATTGTTTATTTTTATTTAAATATTTTATTTTATTATCAAGTAGTAAAAATTTAATTCAATTAGTCAAATTATAGACATATTTTTTAAAGATCTTATTTATATTATAATTATATATAGTATCTTTATAATAAGAATTTAAAATCTTTACAGATTACATAGAGTTATATTTTTGTTTAATTATAATTAGTCATATTATTTTTATTTTTATTTAAATATTTTATTTTATTATTAAGTATATAAAAATTTGAATTGATTAGTTAGATTATTAATGTGTTTTAAAAATCTTCATATGCAAATTTTTAGTGTATTTATCAATAAGATAAAATGTTATATTGTGTCTCTTATTAATAATAGATTAGGGTAATTTAATAAAGAAATTAAAACGATAAAAACTCTTTGAAGAGTTAAAGCAATAGATAATTCTGGGTCAAATTAGGTCAAATCAGGTCAACTCAAATATTAAAGGGTTTGGTTAGGGTTAAAAAATTTCAATACGATTTTAATTTGGATCGAGTTAAAGTTAAAAGTTTTTGACACGAAACCTGAATTAACAAGATATGAATATGATCTGATAACACCAACTACCAAGTCTACATACAACTCAATGGGTATGTTTGTGATCTTAAATTCGTCGAATGAGAAATCGCATGACAACGTGATGTATCATGACACCGCACGAGCCTTGTGAAAGGAGTTGGAGGAACGTTTTTCATAAGGAAATAATCTAAAAATTCAACAGATCAAGAGATCGATAATCAATACCTAACAAGGAGATATGACGATTTCTACATATTAGGCTAAAATGAAAGGCTTGTGGGAGCAACTTGGTACATTTACAAAGCCATAAAAGCTGGAATGTAGAGGTTGTACGTGTGGAACGAGAACAATAGAGAAAGAGAAAGAAAGACTCCACCAATTTATGATGGGCATGAACAATGCATATAGTGCAGTTTGATCAAATTTATCACACTAGGATCCATTACAAAGCTTATCAAATGCATATTCTCTACTGACGTCAAAGGAAGTCACAACTGGAAGGTTTTCCATGGGAGAACCTATTGCGTTTAAAGTGAACTTAGGCAGATATAGAGGAAAAAAGCAAAATAAAAAGTCAAATTGTGACCACTGTAAAAATTAAAAAAAAATCAATCACATCAAAGAAAATTGCTTTAAAATTATAGGGTAAACTTTAATTCAAAATATAATTTAATATAAACATATATAAAATATAAAATATTAAATTTTTATACTAAATTAAATATAAAATTAATAATTAGAGATATAAAAAAAACTGTTTAAGTCATATCTCTGAAATTAAAGATCTTCAAAAACTACATGAAACTTGAAAATACGTTATGATAGGTCTTTTACTTCAGAAACCTCTTTATGACGACTTTGAATGAGTAAATATATTAAAATTAGGTTTTGAAGTGAGAACCTAATCTATTTATAAAAAATTATCTAAACTCTCCTATTAAAGGTCTAATAACTGAGGATCTATATTGAACCGTTCACTTAGATCAATAACTTTTAAGTATATTAGATATGTCTTTATTAATTACTTAAATTCATCTGTAAATTAGTATTACACTATCTAATTATTTAATTTTATAAAAATAAAATATAATTAATATTAACCCATATAGGAAGTTTCTACCATATAGGGTACCTAACAAATTGGTCACAGAAGAAAATGAGAAAACTACAAAAGATGCAAGAATTGTTGAGGAAAAATAGATCATCCAACGACAAAACTCTCCTGCAGCAAACTTGTCAAAGGATCAATTTGATCAACTATTGACTTTGTTGGCGAGAGAAAATAAAGCTAGGCCCACAACGAATTTAATTGTTAGCATGACTATAACAAGGTAGATAATTGATGATGGAGTATCCGATAATATAATCTCAGATGTGACACTAATGTAACAATGCCAAAAATCAAAGAAGCCTACTAAAGTTTCGTTGCCAAAAGGAAAATGAATAGTAACCCAAGTTGGTGAAGGTGTAGATATAAATGGAAAATTTTTTATTGCAAAATGATTTGTTTTAGCTAGAATTCAATTGCAACTTAATCTATGTGAGAAGATTAATTAGAGATTTAAACTATGCAATCATTTTCACGGTTGATGGTTGTTTTTTTTCATAAGATCTTACTACTGTGAGAGTGATCGGAATGAGTAAGTGCAATAGGGGCTTGTTCTACTTGAAGCAAGAAGATGAAGCACAAATTAATATTGTAGAATCAAGTCCCAAGGGTAATGTTTTTCTTATAAGGCTAGGTCACACTTTTGTTTCAAGCCTAAATTTTTTTTTTTTTTTTCTGATTCTACCTTAAATTTCAATAAAAATGTTAATTCTTGTGATGTATGTCACCATGCAAAACAATGTCAAAATACTTGTCACATTGGAAATAATAAATCAAATGATATTTTTGACCGCGTTTTTATTTTATATTAGGGGTAAGATATCATTAGATAAGAAGATTATTTGTATTTTCTTACCCTTGTTGATAATTGCTTCTAAAACACTTGAGCTTACATGATGAAAAATAAAACAAAAGCACTCATCCTTTTCGAGAATTACATTAAGGGGGCGTTTGGTTTGTGTAATGTTTGATTACTAAAATAGAAAGATTACCTTGAAAATAGATTATGTAACATCCCTCCCTAGAAGTACTACCCATCAAAGGAGAAATGTTACGAATTAATATTCGGAGCGTCTATTTTTTTTTCTTTTTTAAAAATACTTTAAAATAAACGCATCATTAAAAGTGTTTAGGAAGTATTCCAGGAAAACTAAAAATCTAGAAGCGAACAAAAGATGTATATACTCATATGAAGACTCATCTGAAAGTATCTGAAAATAGGGAGTAATCATATGTAACTGTACCATAATCTCAAAAGTCAAAAGTCCATAAGAACATGCTACTGTATGCATGTAATATAAACCAGAGATAACCTGCTCCAGCTGGATCTACCTACGCTGACCTGACCCTGCCTCGCAGCTACCTCGATCACCTGTACCTGCAATCAGGAAAGAAAAGGGAGTGAGTGATAAGAACACTTAGTAAGGGGAAAAATTAAGTAAACTATCTTTTTTTCCTGTTCTAACTCACTTTTGGGACTCAACCCCACATCCTAACCTCTATAAGAGATTGAGGGGGTAATTTAGTTCACTCTTTACTATTTGGGTCATACTTTGTCCCATCTGGTGTCTATTTAATACTTTCTGGAAGCTAACTATAGGGATTTGACACTTTTTTTTTTTTTAAGCTCAAGCTCTTTTTCTTTCACTACACTATTTCTGACTCTGAATTAAGCTCTACTGCGAGCATGCTCTACTGCGAGCGGACCCTACTGGGGGTCTATGTCCTACTACGGACGTGTCCTACTGCGGACGTGCCCTACTGCGGGCGGTGTAGTGTAAAGTGCCCCCTCATAGTTTATAGCATACATACGGGTCTTATATTTTACTAAATTTGCTTCCATTTAATTTTATTCATAACTCACCAGACATTACTCTTGGGACGACCCCTAAATCTTGAGTCCCAAATTCTTTTTCTTATTTTTCTTTCTTTTTCTTATTTTTCTTTCTTTTTCTTTCTTTTTCTTTCCTTCTTTTCTTTCCTTTCCTTTCTTTCCTTTCTTCTTCCTTTTCTTTCTTTCTTTCTTTCCTTCTTTCCTTCTTTCTTTCCTGCCCAGAATTGCAAAACACTGTTCACAGAACAGGCATTTAACAGGGCAACCTTCTTTTTCATACAATTTAATATCCCAAACGGTTTCTAATTCATACAAGCTATATATCATTGAAAAGAGGATTCAAAGAGCTTTCCAACGACCTATAATAGCACTCATAATTCAATAGATAAGGCAGTCAAAACGTGAGCTAAACTCAGTGATAAAATTACGAAATACTGTTCACAGAACAGACATTTAGCAGGGCAGCATACTTTTTATACAATTTAACAGCCCAAATGGTTTCTAATTCATACAAACTATATATCGTTGAAAAGAGGATTCCAAGATCTTTCCAAAAAGCTATAATACCACTCATAATTCATTCAATCAGGCAGTCAAAACAGCAGATAAATTCAGTGGCAAAAACTGCCTCCCCTGTTTTTCTTTAGTAAAACAGTCCTTTCGGTTTATACTATCTTTAACAGTCCAAATGATCTCTAATTCATACAAGCTATATATCATTGGAAAGAGGATTCAAAGAGCTTTCCAACAAGATATAATAGCACTTATAATTCATCAAATAAGGCAGCCAAAACATGGGACGAACTCAGTGGCAAAAACTGTAAATATTCTGCAACTTTTTGCCATGAACAAAATCATATACATAGACATCCCAAATGGCAAAACAACATTCCTCAACATCAAAATCAACATTTATAACATAGATCTAAGGAACCAAAAGCCTAAAACATGTGACATATCAAGGAGGAAACCCCTTACCTTGTTTTAAGTCAAATCTTTGAAAGTTGGCTTTCTCCTCTTTGTTTTGCTTCCTTTATCACCAAGATCACTTTAAATCAATACCAAAACACACTAACATATACACATAACATGCATATAAGCATAACTAGAAGGGGAAGGAAGGAGATCTTTGGTTACCAAAGTTTCCAAGTGCTTCCTTTTCTTTTCTTTTCTTTTCTTTCTTCTCTTCCAAACTCCTTTCAATCCTTCCTTATTTTCTTCAAGAAAACAAAGAAAAGTATGAAGAATGAGGCTGCTGCAGAATGAACGAAAAATGATGGAAAAGTCTTGGTTTTGCCTTTTATTTTTCTCCCTTGATCTTATCTCCTTCTCTTTTTTCTTTTCCCCTTTTTGACTTTTTGTTTTTTTTTTTGTAATTATATATATATATATAAATAACTATATATATATATATATATAAATCACACCCATACTTATATATATTTAAAATGAGAAAAATCTCAAAACAGGGTCAAAAGACATAATTGCCCCTGAAATATACCTGAGGGTATTACAACTCTTCCCCCCTCATAAGAATTCCGTCCTCGAAATTCACAAAAACAACTCTGGATGCTTCTCCTTCATGGTTTGCTCCATTTCCCAGATAGCCTCCTCTAACTTCTGGCTTCTCCATAAGACTTTTACTAGAGGAATCTGTCGGTTCCTTAGTTGTTTAATTCTTCTGTCAAGTATCCGAATCGGTTTTTCTTCATAACTAAGGTCTTCTGATAACTTAATATCTTTTGTATTCACAACCTGGGAATGATCACCGAGACATTTTCTTAATGATGAGACATGAAATACATCATGAATCCGGTCCATACTTGCTGGTAAGGCTAATCTGTAAGCCACTTTACCAACTCTATCAAGTATCTCATATGGACCAATAAATCTGGGAGCTAGCTTTCCCTTTTTTCCGAATCTCATCAAATGCTTGAATGAAGCAACCTTTACAAATACAAATTCACCTACATTGAATTCCAAGTCTCGACGTCGATGATCTGCATAGCTTTTCTGTCGATCCTGAGCCTGTTTTATTCTCTGCCTTATCAGTTGGACATCATCAATCATTTTCTGGGTCAATTCGGGCCCAAGGGATCGGGATAACACATCTCTCTCCCCTATCTCATCCCAGTGAAGAGGAGAACGACACCTCCTACCATATAATGCCTCAAAAGGTGCCATCTGAATAGTCGTCTGGTAGCTATTATTGTAAGCAAACTCCACCAAGGGCAACATTTCTACCCACGTGGCTTTATGATCTAGGCAACAAGCTCTCAACATGTCTTCCAAAATCTGATTAACCCTCTCCGTCTGACCATCTGTCTAAGGATAATAGGCTGTACTAAATGCCAAATTAGTACCCAAGGATCTTTGGAGACTCTTCCAGAAAGCTGATACAAATCTTATATCACGATCAGATACTATGGTCCTGGGTACACCATGTAATCTAATAATCTCCCTAACATATAATCTCCCCAACTGATCTGTGGTAGTAGTATCTTTGATGGACAGGAAATGAGCTGACTTGGTTAATCTATCAACAATCACCCAAATAGCATTACATCCATTCTGAGCTCTAGGGAGTCCACTAATGAAGTCCATGGAGATATGCTCCCATTTCCATTCTGGAATAGGTAGAGGCTGAAGTAACCCTGCAGGTCTCTGGTGTTCGGCCTTAATTTGCTGACAGGTGAGACATCTAGTAACAAACTCACCTATATCCTTTTTCATGCCTGACCACCAAAAATGTCTTTTTAAATCTTGATACATCTTTACACCCCCAGGGTGGGCAGTGTAAAGAGAACTATGAGCCTCTGTAAGAATTTTCTGTCTCAAATCAGTTATCTGGGGAACATATACTCGATCTCTGAATTTGAGAATTTTATTCGATACTTGAAAATCTGTCTCAAGACCCTCTTGAACCTTTTGAAGTTTCTGTTGACACCATTCATCTTGTGTCTGAGCCTCTCGAATCTCATCTAGGAGAGTGGATTGAATCTCTAACCTGGTGAGGGCCCCAATCACAAGCTCAATCTGTTCTCGGTCCATCTCTCTCTGAATTTCTCTCTGGACCGTCAGTTGTGATATCATTACATTTCTACTGAGGGCATCTGCAACTACATTAGCCTTGCCTAGATGGTACTTAATATCACAGTCATAGTCTTTTACTAACTCGAGCCATCGCCTCTGTCTCATATTTAACTCCTTCTGAGTGAAGAAATATCTGAGACTCTTATGGTCAGTATAAATATTACATTTTACCCCATACAAATAGTGTCTCCAGATTTTTAAAGCAAAAACCACCGCTGCTAACTCCAAATCATGAGTGGGGTATCGAGTTTCAAATTCTTTCAATTGTCTTGAGGCATATGCTATCACCTTGCCTCGCTGCATCAACACTGCTCCTAAGCCACCATGTGAGGCATCAGTGTATAAATCATACTCAACTCCCTCCTCTGGAAGTGCTAACACCGGAGCAGTAGTCAATCTTCTTTTCAATTCTTGGAAGCTTGTCTCACAGACATCTGACCACTGAAATGGCATTGCTTTCTTCGTGAGGGTTGTAAGAGATTTAGCTAATCTGGCAAATCCTTCCACAAACCTTCGATAATATCCTGCCAAACCCAGGAAACTACGAACCTCTTTGACTGTCTTTGGTCTCTGCCATTCAACTATTGCCTCAATCTTACTGGGATCCACTGATATACCCTCTGCTGAAATCACATGCCCCAAAAAGGTAACTCTATCTAGCCAAAATTCACATTTTGAGAATTTGGCATACAATTGTTTCTCTCTCAATCTCTGGAGGGTAAACCTCAAGTGTTTTTCATGCTCCTCTCGACTGCAAGAATATACTAAGATATCATCAATGAATACCACAATAAATTTATCCAGGCAGTCGTGAAATACCCTATTCATCAAATCCATAAATACTGCAGGGGCATTGGTCAATCCGAATGGCATCACTACAAACTCAAAATGGCCATACCTCGTTCGGAAAGCTGTCTTGGGTATATCCTTCTCTGTCACTCTCACCTGGTGATAACCAGATCTCAAATCTATCTTGGAGAAGACCACGGATCCCTTCAATTGATCAAATAGATCATCAATCCTGGGTAACGGGTACTTATTCTTAACTGTGGCTTTATTTAACTCTCTGTAATCAATGCACATTCTCATAGACCCGTCTTTCTTTTTCACAAATAGGATGGGAGCTCCCCAAGGTGAATGGCTCGGTCTAATAAAACCATGATCTAATAACTCTTGAAGCTGCTTTTTTAATTCTTGTAACTCAGCAGGGGCCATTCGATAGGGTGCTCTTGAAATAGGTGCTGTGCCAGGTGCCAACTCTATGCTAAACTCAATCTCTCTCTCGGGAGCTAATCCCGGTAGCTCACTTGGAAACACATTTGGAAACTCACGTACCACTGGTGTTTCCTCAATAGTTGGGCCTGACTCAACTTTGCTCACTATATGAGCCAAATATCCTGTACACCCCTTTTTCAACATTTTACTAGCTTTTAACATACTGATCATTAAACTTCGGATATGACCCTCACCAAACTCGAATTGATCTCCAGAGTCTAGGTTAAATCTCACTTTCTTCTTTTTACAATCAATCTCAGCTCCATATCTCCCCAAAAAGTCCATCCCTAAAATCATGTCAAAATCAGGCATTTCGAACACAATCAAGTCCACTAGTAACTGTCGACCCTGAATCATAATACTTTGTCCTAGTAGCATCATCTCACTAATGACTGACCCTCCATCAGGCAACTCAATCATAATCCTCTGGGCTATTCTAACAGGTTGTAACTTTAACCTCTCAAGCAAACTCTTGGCTATAAAACAATGAGTAGCCCCACAATCAATTAAAACATAAATAGGAGTATCAAGATAGAGAATCTGACCCGTGACTGCTGATGGGTTAGCCTCTGCTGGGCCCTGGGTGATCGTATAAACTCTGGCTGTGGCCCCTCCTATAGGCTGCTGTTGCTCTACTCTCATTGGGGCAGCTGTACAAAAACGAGCAATATGTCCAGGCTGACGACATCTGAAACAAACTGCCTGACCTGTCAAACACTCTCCTCTATGGTGCTTCCCACATTTCTGGCAAGCTGGTATCTCAGGTACTCTTTGTTTCTTTCCACTCTTCCAGTTTTTTTTCATGCCTCTGAACTGGAGAGGTCGTTTACCTTTCCTGTCTTGCTCTGGAGGAGGGCCTCTCTGTACTGAAGCTGAACCACTACTCACCGGGGGAGCTGGCATGGTAGAAGGAGGTGTAACTTTTTGCCCTGTAGTCTGACCAAACCTCCTCCTAACAAAAACTTCTGCCCTCAAAGCTCTATCAAGGGCCTCTGCATAAGTTCTGGGTGGCTGTGCCCCGGTCATAACGTCTTGAGCTATCTCTGGATCCAGCCCGTACACAAACTTCTGCATACACCCCATTTCTGTGCTAGCTATCTCAGGGGCATACTGGGACAATTGATTAAACTTTGTGGAATATTCTTTTACAGAGTCTGTCCCTTGCACTAGACTGATAAACTCCTGGGCCCTGATACAAGTAACATCGGCGCCCCTGTACTCTGCCTCGAATCGGCACCTAAACTCTGTCCATGTCATTTCTGAGACATTGACCGTCTCCCTGACTAAGTTCCACCATATTCTTGCCCCTGACTTGAAAAGATAAGTGGCATATCTCACTCTTTCTTGGTCAGTCATGTCAAACAAGGCCATGGCACTCTCTACTGATTCTAACCACTCTTCAGCTGCTAATGGGTCTCTTGCACCATCAAATTTTTGAGGTTGGTGCATACTAGGGAGGTTAAAAATAGGATGCAACTGAGTCCTCACTGGGGCTGTTGTAGATGCTGAAGTAACCTCCCTCATATCATGCCCCTGGATTGGCGGCGTATGAGCCGTCTCACTTCCCTGTGTAGGAGCACCTTTGTGCTCTCTCATCATCTCTCTAAAAATCTCTCGCACATCATGTGCACTGAGTGCCCCCTGGGGTACCTGAGGGGCTGCTCCTTCATTCTGGCCCCTCTGAGAGGGATCTGCTGGTGTTTGACTCATAGGTCCTGAAAATGAACACATTAGTTTCATAAAACTCAGCAGGTAAAAGTGAAAACTTAACTTACAGTGATCGGCTGCGAGGGTGGTCAGCTTGGCTGGAGGGTATTCCATCTCTGTGTTACTTTAATTACTCCATTTTGTTTTAGAAAACATCTTTTGGGTTCCAAAATCATGCTCTGATACCAACTGTAACATCCCTCCCTAGAAGTACTACCCATCAAAGGAGAAATGTTACGAATTAATATTCGGAGCGTCTATTTTTTTTTCTTTTTTAAAAATACTTTAAAATAAACGCATCATTAAAAGTGTTTAGGAAGTATTCCAGGAAAACTAAAAATCTGGAAGCGAACAAAAGATGTATATACTCATATGAAGACTCATATGAAAGTATCTGAAAATAGGGAGTAATCATATGTAACTGTACCATAATCTCAAAAGTCAAAAGTCCATAAAAACATGCTACTGTATGCATGTAATATAAACCAGAGATAACCTGCTCCAGCTGGATCTACCTACGCTGACCTGACCCTGCCTCGCAGCTACCTCGATCACCTGTACCTGCAATCAGGAAAGAAAAGGGAGTGAGTGATAAGAACACTCAGTAAGGGGAAAAATTAAGTAAACTATCTTTTTTTCCTGTTCTAACTCACTTTTGGGACTCAACCCCACATCCTAACCTCTATAAGAGATTGAGGGGGTAATTTAGTTCACTCTTTACTATTTGGGTCATACTTTGTCCCATCTGGTGTCTATTTAATACTTTCTGGAAGCTAACTATAGGGATTTGGCACTTTTTTTTTTTAAGCTCAAGCTCTTTTTCTTTCACTACACTATTTCTGACTCTGAATTAAGCTCTACTGCGAGCGGACCCTACTGGGGGTCTATGTCCTACTACGGACGTGTCCTACTGCGGACGTGCCCTACTGCGGGCGGTGTAGTGTAAAGTGCCCCCTCATAGTTTATAGCATACATACGGGTCTTATATTTTACTAAATTTGCTTCCATTTAATTTTATTCATAACTCACCAGACATTACTCTTGGGACGACCCCTAAATCTTGAGTCCCAAATTCTTTTTCTTATTTTTCTTTCTTTTTCTTATTTTTCTTTCTTTTTCTTTCTTTTTCTTTCCTTCTTTTCTTTCCTTTCCTTTCTTTCCTTTCTTCTTCCTTTTCTTTCTTTCTTTCTTTCCTTCTTTCCTTCTTTCTTTCCTGCCCAGAATTGCAAAACACTGTTCACAGAACAGGCATTTAACAGGGCAACCTTCTTTTTCATACAATTTAATATCCCAAACGGTTTCTAATTCATACAAGCTATATATCATTGAAAAGAGGATTCAAAGAGCTTTCCAACGACCTATAATAGCACTCATAATTCAATAGATAAGGCAGTCAAAACGTGAGCTAAACTCAGTGATAAAATTACGAAATACTGTTCACAGAACAGACATTTAGCAGGGCAGCATACTTTTTATACAATTTAACAGCCCAAATGGTTTCTAATTCATACAAACTATATATCGTTGAAAAGAGGATTCCAAGATCTTTCCAAAAAGCTATAATACCACTCATAATTCATTCAATCAGGCAGTCAAAACAGCAGATAAATTCAGTGGCAAAAACTGCCTCCCCTGTTTTTCTTTAGTAAAACAGTCCTTTCGGTTTATACTATCTTTAACAGTCCAAATGATCTCTAATTCATACAAGCTATATATCATTGGAAAGAGGATTCAAATAGCTTTCCAACAAGATATAATAGCACTTATAATTCATCAAATAAGGCAGCCAAAACATGGGACGAACTCAGTGGCAAAAACTGTAAATATTCTGCAACTTTCTGCCATGAACAAAATCATATACATAGACATCCCAAATGGCAAAACAACATTCCTCAACATCAAAATCAACATTTATAACATAGATCTAAGGAACCAAAAGCCTAAAACATGTGACATATCAAGGAGGAAACCCCTTACCTTGTTTTAAGTCAAATCTTTGAAAGTTGGCTTCCTCCTCTTTGTTTTGCTTCCTTTATCACCAAGATCACTTTAAATCAATACCAAAACACACTAACATATACACATAACATGCATATAAGCATAACTAGAAGGGGAAGGAAGGAGATCTTTGGTTACCAAAGTTTCCAAGTGCTTCCTTTTCTTTTCTTTTCTTTTCTTTTCTTTCTTCTCTTCCAAACTCCTTTCAATCCTTCCTTATTTTCTTCAAGAAAACAAAGAAAAGTATGAAGAATGAGGCTGCTGGAGAATGAACGAAAAATGATGGAAAAGTCTTGGTTTTGCCTTTTATTTTTCTCCCTTGATCTTATCTCCTTCTCTTTTTTCTTTTCCCCTTTTTGACTTTTTGTTTTTTTTTTGTAATTATATATATATATATATAAATCACACCCATACTTATATATATTTAAAATGAGAAAAATCTCAAAACAGGGTCAAAAGACATAATTGCCCCTGAAATATACCTGAGGGTATTACAGATTACTTAGAAGATTACTGGGTATAAATGATTACTATGTTTGATAAAATTTTATAGGTATAAATAATTATTGTGTTTGGTTAAAGGTAATAAAAGATTACTAGTAAATTATTTTACTTAAATGCCCTTGAATATAATTATTTTTAAATATTTTTTATATTATTTGTCATATTAATTAAAAATAAATTTATTTTTATCTTAAAAAATTAATAAATAATAATTTTTCTATAATAAACTAAAGATTACCTCAGTAATCTTTAAATACCTAAGGTAAAGGTGGTAATCAGATTACCACCTATATTACCTGCCACGTCAGCATTGGTAATAGAAGATTACTGTAATCTTTTATTACTGACAAACCAAACAAAGGAATAAAAGATAGATTACCAAGGTAATCTTACATACCCGTAACCAAACGCACCCTAAGATGATGCATACCTAGTTTGGTGTGTGAATTAATATGATCCGATAAAACAATGCGTCAGATTCATGTTAGGAGCTTCAAGAGATTCTTGCAGGACAAAGGAATGCTACATCTAACATGTCCTCACATGCTCCATCAAAATGGGATAGTGGAAAGAAAACATATACATCCTTTTGAGATGGTACCATACTGAATAAGCCTCTAGCAAACCTCAAAGTTAAAAGGGAAGTCTCTTTATCAGGTTCCTTTTAAAGAGAAGCCCAAGTATGACGATTTAGGCAGGGGGACCTGGAACTTTGTTAGGGTAGGGCTATGCCTATCCTCAATTTAAAATATTTTGAAAGCATATTATTAGACTCATTCAATATTTGAAATTGAATTCGACAAATATGTTACTAGATCCACCGTCAAATGAGCTTGTAATTAGAAATAAGAGATTTTTTTCCGGCATGAAAAGATCACAAGATCAAACCACCCTCTTTCTTTGCTCTTTGTTTTCAATAGGGTTAAATCCAACTTAAGTCAACTTTACTCAGTTTTCTTTTATTCGAATTTGTTTAATTTGAATTTAAGCTGAATTGAGTCAAAAGATTCAACTCATTTTTTAAACTGAGCAAAACTTGAACTAGGAAGTGTTTGGTTTGATTAAGTTCTAATTCAATCTAAATTCATGACTCAAATCGATGGTTTAAATTCATTATTCGGTTTGACTCAAATTTATAGCTCGAATCTATAATTTAAATTTATAATTCGGTTCAATTCAATTTTATAGCTCGAATAAGTGGTTTTGTTTATTATTTGGACAAAACGATATCATTTTGTCAAAGAGCTATAAACTCGAGTCACAAATCCAAAACATGAATTTGAACCATTACTTTGAGCCATAACCAAGCCACAAATTTAAACTATCAATTCAAGTCATGAATTTAAGTCAAATAGAAACAATTCATTTTTTTTTTAAGCCAAACTTGAGTCACCTTTAATTTTGGTTTGATAAACTTAAGTCAAACTCGAATCGAACTATTTTTTATTTGAGTCAAACTCGAGCTAAGGGTATTTGATTATTTGATTGAACCGAACATAATAAATTTTTATTTGAGCCATCCTTTATTTTGGTTCAATAAACTCAAGCCAGAATATTTTTTATTTGAGAGGAACACGAGCTAGACTATTTTTTACTCAAGCCATAAATTTAAACTACTGATTTGAGCTATAGATTCGAGCCAAACTCAAACCAAATCAAACTAATAATGTTTTTATTTAAGTCAAACTCAAGCCACCCATAATTTTTTATATTACTTCCTTTGTTCAATATTTTTTTTTTAAGTTTTCATTAGATGATTGATGAATAATAGTGGAGGCGTGAAGACCCTTTTCAACAAAAATCATAGGTTTACCACTGCATTTGAGAGTCTTTGGTTTTTTATGTTATGCCTATAACAAGCAAAAACTTATGGACAAATTTCATCCATGATTCTTGTATTTCTACGATATAAAATTGAAAAGAAAGAGTATAAGGTCCTTGATCTTGAGACAAGGAAAACTATGGATTTTAGAGATATGATGTTTAATGAAAACACATTTCTGTTCAGTAATAACAAATGTGAGGAGGAAAAAAGTTCATATGGGGTGTCAAAGGAAACGATTATTGTTGAAGAATATGATGATGACGAGACAAAACTGATTTTTTTGACAATGAAGACAGCATGAATGTTGAGCTTGAGGAGATAGAAGAACCAAACATAAGTAAGGAGGAGGGAATACGTGAAATTAAGCCTAGGGGAAGGCTCACTGGGGAAAAGAGGACTCCCAAACCCTTCAAAGATGGTGTATTACAGTGTTACCATGAAAAAAAGCCCTTACAACAAGATATCTCATATGAGAACATTACTTGAGGTACACAAGGTAAGGACACAACATCCTCATCTATCATATGCCATTTTACACATGTTTCAGGCGATATTGTAGATGAGACTGTGAGCAGCTTTGAGTAAGCCTTACAAAGTTTAAGATGTTGTGAGGCAATGAGTGGAGAACTAAAAGCTCTAAGTTACAATGAGACTTGAAGCTTAGTAAAATTTACGAGAAGAAAAAAGGTCAAAAGATCAAAATGGATGCACAAGATTAAGTACAACCCCATTGGATAATAAACAAGGTTCATTACAAAAGGCTATAATCAATTCAACAATCAAATGGAAGCCCTCAATTATAATGAAATTTTTACATATGTGGCGAAATTTGCAACAGTAAAGTGTTTACTTGCAGTGGCTACTATTAAAGTATGAGAATTACATCAACTGGCTGTCAACAGTGTTTTTCTTCATGGAAGCATAGATTAGGAGGTATACATGAAAGTATCGTAAGGTCTTCCTAATCAAGAAAATGGCATTGAATGTAAACTTGACAAATACTTACATGGCTTGAAGCAAGCTTCAAAAGACTTGTTTGCAAAACTTTCTAAGATATTATCTAGGATAACTCATTGTTTATCATGTCAAAAGGTAATAGTAAACAATAAAACTGTGTACAAATAATGACATATCACCATATGATTGACTGTTATTTTATCTTTAATTTAAAATTATCTAATTATATGATGATATGTCATTGTTTGTGTATATAACATTATTCAACAATAAAATGGTTGTTTCAGTTTACGCCAATGATCTCATAGTAGCAGAAAATAATGGAAAAAGATGTGTACAACTTAGGAATACCTCCAACTTTTCTTTCAGCTTAAAGATTTGGGGGCACTTAGTTACTTTCTCGGGTTATAAATGAAACAAATTAAAAAAGAAATCTATTTGCATCAACATAAATATGCAAAGGAAATTATAGACGAAGTATAATTTGAGGATATGAGGTCCGCAGAGACTGCAATCTCTTAGTAGTGTGGTTTATCAAGGGATAAGGGGGAACATATTGAAGATGCCTCGGCCTATCAACAATTGATTGGGAGGTTACTACATCAGACACTCGCAAGACCCAACTTAGGTTATGAAGTTCATCTTCTTAGTCAGTTTTTGAAGGATCCAAGATGACCTCACATAGAGATGGTGAAGCGATTAGTTCAGTATTAAAATTAGTATCAAGTCAAGGAATATTTTTCTCAAAAAGCAATCCCCTTACTTTGAAAGCATATAGTGATGCTGATTGGGTCCCTTTCCTAACAATAAAGAGATCACTAACATGATTTATAACCTTTCTTGTAATTACGCTCTTAACCTGGCAATCCAAGAAACAAGCGATTGTCTTACTTTGATCTGTCACAGCAGAGTTTCAAGCAATGGCCAAGACAACAAAGAGAATTGCTTGGTAACTTGCCAAAGGACATGTTTGCAAAATTTCTAAGGCCAATTACTTTGCTATGTGACAAAAAATCCATCATACAAATCAAAACCAATCTAGTATATTACATGAGAGGATCAAACACATTGAGTTGGCCGGTCCGCCATTTTACTAAGGAACATGGTTTCATCAGCTTAGGGGAGGCATACACGATTTGTTGTGCGAGCTAAGATGGACTACTCACATCAACTTGAAGGAGGCTATTGAAGATTGTCAGAATGGTCAATGTTGGTTGTATAGAATTGCATAATAATCTCCTTCCTTTCTTTTGTTGCCTAATTAATCAGATTTCGACTTTGCACCAAAATCATGATCAACTCTAGTTAATTGCTTAGATGTGTTGCTCTTGCTTTAATTGTCAATTCTAAAAACCTAGGGGTGTGTATAGTTCGATTCAAACTATAAAACCGAATTAAACTGCTTAAAAATTATGGTTTGGTTCGGCTTGATTTTTAAAATGATTTGGTTTGAGTAGAATTTTTTAAACTATTTTTTTCAATTTGAGTTACGATTTGAAAGATGTTCAAACTAAACTAAACTGTAAACCATATTTTTTAAAAAATACATATATAATTAGATGTACAACTTGTTTTTCATATTTATTTGATCATTTTCTTTACATATATATTATATATATTTTAAATTTATTTTACAAGTGTATATCTTGTTTTAGAAAATTATAATTCAGTTAATTTTGTTAAATAATATATATATTCAGAAATAAATTATTTTAAAATATTCAAATTATGGTAGTTAAATCGTATATCATATTGAATGATACGCCCTTTAAAAATTAAATAATAAAATACTAATAAAAATATTATAATTGACACATCATCATTTTAGAAAATATTACAAATACTCTTAACATTTTAAAATTTTTCATATGCACCCCTAATGCACTATCATTTTCTCTAAAAAAATATATCAATTCGTATCAATAATATACATTGTATCGTATTAATTCAATACACCTTATAATATGTATTGTTTTCCATTTGCATGGTATTGTGTATAATACGTATTGTATATTTTAAAATACTGATAATTATGATTCAAACCGTAATCCAAACCAAACTAAACTCGAAACTTCAACATTTTTGAGCTCAAATGTTTTAAGTCCGAAATGAATTAAGCTCGAATGATTTCGAGCTCGAGCCTAAAACTTCAATATTTTTGAGCTCGAGCTTTAGAGTGTTTAGCTCATCAAACTTGCGAGCTAAAAATTTTGATACAAAACGACATTGTTTTGACAATATGTATTAAAATGATGTCGTTTTAATAATGAATTAGTTAAGAGCTCGAGTTTGAGCCGAACTCAAGCTTGGCTCTTTTAAAATGAGCCCAAGCTTGAGTTCAAGCTCAATTCCATGCAAATCAAGCTAAATTTGAGCTTGAACTTGGTTCGGCTTAGCTTAAATCCAACTCTATTGTGAAAAGAGTTGGAAGAACGTTTTTCATAAGGAAATGATCTAAAAATTCAAGAGGTCAAGACAGAAATAATCAATACCAAACAAGGAGATATGATTATTTTTGCATACTAGGCTAAAATGAAAGGCTTGTGGGAGCAACTTGGTACATTTACAAAGTCATAAAAACCATAATGTAGAGGTTGTACGTGTGGAACGAGAACAATAGAGAAAGAGGAAGAAAGACTCCACCAGTTTATGATGAGCATAAACAATGCATATAGTGTAGTTTGATCAAATTTATTATGCAAGGATCCATTACAAAGCTTATCAAATGCATATTCTCTAATGACGTCAAAGGAAGTCACAACTGGAAGGTTTTCCATGGGAGAACCTACTGCGTTTAAAGTGAACTTAGGCAGATATAGAGGAAAAGAGCAAAATAAAAAGTCAAATTGTGACCACTGCAATTAAAAAAAAAATTGATCACATCAAAGAAAATTGCTTTAAAATTATAGGGTACTTAACAAATTGGTCAGAGAAGAAAATGAGAAAGAATAGATCATCCAACGACAAAACTCTCCTACAGCAAACTTGTCAAAAGAAAAACTTGATCAACTATTGACTTTGTTGGCGAGAGAAAATAAAGCTAGACCCACAATGAATTTAATTGGTAGCATGACTATAACAAGGTAGATAATTGATAATGGAGTATCCGATAATATAATCTCAGATGTGACACTAATGTAACAATGCCAAAAATCAAAGAAGCCTAAAAATTTTTTTTTTTTTCTGATTCTACCTTAAATTTCAATAAAAATGTTAATTCTTGTGATGTATGTCACCATGCAAAACAATGTCAAAATACTTGTCACATTGGAAATAATAAATCAAATGATATTTTTGATCGCGTTTTTATTTTATATTGGAGGCAAGATATCATTAGATAAGATGGTTATTTGTATTTTCTTACCCTTGTTGATAATTGCTCCTAAAACACCTGAGCTTACATGATGAAAAATAAAACAAAAGCACTCATCCTTTTCGAGAATTACGTTAAGATAATGCATACCTAGTTCGGTGTGTGAATTAATATGATCTGACAAAACAATGCACTAGACTCATGTTAGGAGCTTCAAGAGATTCTTGCAGGACAAAGGAATGCTACATCTAACATGTCCTCACATACTCCATCAGAAAACATATACATCCTTTTGAGATGGTAGCATACTGAATAAGCCTCTAACAAACCTCAAAGTTAAAAGGGAAGTCTCTTTATCAGGTTCCTTTTAAAGAGAAGCCCAAGTATGACGATTTGGGCAGGGGGGACCTGGAACTTTGTTAGGGTAGGGCTATGCCTATCCTCAATTTAAAACATTTTGAAAGAATATTATTAGACTCATTCAATATTTGAAATTGAATTCGACAAATATGTTACTGGATCCACCGTCAAATCAGCTCGTAATTAGAAATAAGAATTATACTTGACTTTAAATAAAACTCTAACCCTAGTATAGAATTAAATTAGTTTATTACCTAAATATCAAATTTACGTAAAAACTCATAAAACCATTTGTCAAGTTCAGAATGTTCTGATTTTATTGGAAGAGATTTTTTTTCCAGCAAGAAAAGATCACAAGATCAAACCACCCTCTTTCTTTGCTCTTTGTTTTCAATAGGGTTAAATCTAAATCAAGTCAACAGACTCAGTTTTTTTTAACTCGAATTTATTTAATTTGAATTTGAGCTAAATTGAGTCAAAAAATTCAACTCATTTTTTAAACTGAACAAAACTTGCACTAGGAAGTGTTTAATTTAATTTAGCTCTAATTTAATTTGAATTCATAGCTCAAATCGATAGTTCAAATTTGTTATTCGGTTTGGCTCAAATTCGTAGCTTGAATTGGTAATTTAAATTTGTAATTCAGTTCAATTCAAATTCATAGCTCAACTGATAGTTTTGCTCATTATTTGAACAAAACAATATCATTTTGTCAAAGAGTTATGAACTCAAATCACAAATTCAAGCCATGAATTTAAACAATTATTTCGAGCCATAACCAAGCCATGAATTTGAACTATCAATTTGACTCATGAATTTGAGTCAAATAGAACCAATTCATTTTTTATTCAAGTCAAACTCAAGTCACCTTTAATTTTGGCTCGATAAACTTAAGTCAAACTCGAATCAAACTATTTTTTATTCAAGTCAAACTTGAGCTAAGGGTATTTGATTATTTGATCGAACTAAACATAATCAATTTGTATTTAAGTCACCTTTAATTTTAGTTCAACGAACTTGAGTAAGACTACTTTTATTTGAGAGGAACTCGAGGTAAACCCGAGTTAGACCATGTTTTATTCAAGCTAAATCAAGCCACAAATTTAAACTATTGTTTTGAATTATGAATTCGAGTCAAACTTGAATCAAATCAAACTGAATAATTTTTTTATTCAAATCAAACTTAAGCCACCCATAATTTTTTGTATTATTTCCTTTGTTTAATTTTTTTTTTCTTTTTAGTTTTCATTAGATAATTGACAAATAAT
Organism: Mangifera indica; assembly: GCF_011075055.1. NCBI lineage: Eukaryota > Viridiplantae > Streptophyta > Magnoliopsida > Sapindales > Anacardiaceae > Mangifera > Mangifera indica. The sequence goes on along the minus strand of NC_058150.1, from coordinate 7,496,993 downwards.
GGTGGAGTTGTAAAGACCCTAGCCAACAATAGTCATGGGTTTGCCACTACATTTGAGAGTCTTTGGTTTTTTATGCTATGCCTATAACAAGCAAAAACTTATGGACAAGTTTCATCCATGATTTGTGCATTTCTAGGACATACAATTGAAAAGAAAGAGTATAAGGTCCTTGATCTTGAGACAAGAAGAATTATGGATTTTAGAGATATGATGTTTAATGAAAACACATTTCTGTTCAGTAATAAGAAATGTGAGGAGGAAAAAAGTTCATATGGGGTGTCAAAGGAAACGATTATTGTTGAAGAATATGATGATGAAGAGACAAAAATAATTTTTTTGACAATGAAGACAGCATGAATGTTGAGCTTGAAGAGATAGAGGAACCAAACATAAGGAGGAGGGAATACATGAAATTAAGCCTAGGGGAAGGCTCATTAGGGAAAAGAAGCCCTTACAATAAGATATCTCATATGAGAACATTACTTGAGGTACACAAGGTAAGGACACAACATCCTCATCTATCATATGCCATTCTACACATGTTTCACGCGATATTGTAGATGAGACTGTGAGCAGCTTTGAGTAAGCCTTACAAAGTTTAAGATGTTGTGAGGCAATGAGTGGAGAATTAAAAGCTCTAAGTTACAATGAGACTTGAAGCTTAGTAAAACTTCCGAGAAGAAAATAGGTCAAAAGATCAAAATGGATGCACAAGATTAAGTACAACCCCAATGGATAAACAAGGTTCATTACAAAAGGCTATAATCAATTCAACAATCAAATGGAAGCCCTCAATTATAATGAAATCTTTGGCATATGTGGCGAAATTTACAACAATAAAGTGTTTACTTGCAGTGGCTACTATTAAAGTACGAGAATTACATCAACTGGCTGTCAACAATGTTTTTCTTCATGGAAGCATAGATTAGGAGGTATGCATGAAAGTATCGTAAGGTCTTCCTAATCAAGAAAATGGCATTGTATGTAAACTTGACAAATACTTACATGGCTTGAAGCAAGCTTCAAGAGACTTGTTTGCAAAACTTTCTAAGATATTATCTAGGGTAACTCATTGTTTATCATGTCAAAAGGTAATAGTAAACAATACAAATATTGACATGTCATTATATGATTGAATATCGTTTTATCTTTAATTTAAAACTATTTAATCATATGATGATATGTCATTGTTTGTGCATATAACATTATTCAACAATAAAATGGTTGTTTTAGTTTACGTCATTGATCTCAGAGTAGCAGAAAATAATGGAGAAAGATGTGTACAACCTAGGAATACCTCTAACTTTTCTTTCAGCTTAAAGATTTGGGGGCACTTAGTTACTTTCTCGGGTTATAAATGAAACAAATCAAAAAAGAAATCTATTTGCATCAACATAAATATGCAAAGGAAATTATAGACGAAGTATAATTTGCGGATGCGAGGTCCGCAGAGACTGCAATCTCTTAGTAGTGTGGTTTATCAAGGGATAAAGGGGAACATATTGAAGATGCCTCGGCCTATCAACAATTGATTGGGAGGCTACTACATCAGACACTCACAAGACCCAACTTAGCTTATGAAGTTCATCTTCTTAGTCAGTTTTTGAAGGATCCAAGATGACCTCACATAGGGATGGTGAAGCGATTAGTTCAGTATTAAAATTAGTATCAAGTCAAGGAATATTTTTCTCAAAAAGCAATCCCCTTACTTTGAAAGCACATAGTGATGCTGATTGGGTCCCTTTCCTAACAATAAAGAGATCACTAACATGATTTATAACCTTTCTTGTAATTACGCCCTTAACCTGGCAATCCAAGAAACAAGCGATTGTCTTACTTTGATCTGTCACAGCAGAGTTTCAAGCAATGGCCAAGACAACAGAAAGAATTGCTTGGTAACTTGCCAAAGGACATGTTTGCAAAATTTCTAAGGCCAATTACTTTGCTATGTGACAACAAATCCATCATACAAATCAAAACCAATCTAGTATATTACATGAGAGGATCAAACACATTGAGTTGGCTGGTCCGCCAATTTACTAAGGAACATGGTTTCATCGAAGGTTTTCAAAACCGGACCGGACCGGCCGGTCCGTCCGGCCGGACCGTAAACCGATACTGTAGCCGGTTACTGTTCAACATAAAACCGTTATAATGTTAATTTCGGGTTTGACCGCGGTCGAACCGCCGGTTCGTGTCTAAAACCGCGGTCTAACCGGTCAAGGCGGTTCTCGGTTCAGAAGCTGCATATTATAAACTATCAAAGCAACAGTTTTATTTCTTTCCTCCTGTACCCCGTTCCTTGCATTGCACGCAGACGCAGATGGGTTTTGCTGCAGCCGACGAATTTCTCCGACTGCACGTATTAATAAACCGCCGTTGATTCATCTCTTGCCGACGACGGTTTAAAGACTCCTACCGACGACAACGAAGTTGCCGAGGGGTGGTGGTTTGCAGGCTCACAAGACTGCAGTTTCATGGCAATACTGCAACCTTTCACGGTGACTTCTTAGGCTCAAACGACGATGAGGTTCTGTTGCTGTTGTGACCGGCGACTTTTCAAACAACGACGAGAAGCTGCTATGTATCCAAGGCTTTGTAAACTGTTTGAAAAACCAATGTTTTCGTTGGTTTGAATTTACTGTGTTTAAACAGTATATCATCACAAAGCATGGTAAACTATTTGAAAAAACAATGCTTTCCTTTGTTTGAATTTATTATATTTAAACAGTATATTATCACTTGAATCTGTAAACTGTTTTGAAAAATTAATGCTTTAGTTTGTTTGCATTTAAAGTATTGAAACAGTATATTACTTATTAGATTTTTGTTCAATAATACATATATTTTGTTAATTGTGAAAATTAAAAAGTATACACAATATAAAATTTATTGTGTAAAACATATATAATTACTAATTAAATATAATTTTTTTAGGTTTTTACGTAAAACTATAATTCCGGTCCAACCGATCGGTCCAAACGGTCTGACCGGTCCGACCGAAACCAGTACTTAAAACGGTTTTTATTCCGATCCGGTTTTGAAAACCTTGGTTTCATCAGCTCAGGGGAGGCATACACGATTTGTTGTGCGAGCTAAGATGGACTACTCACATCAACTTGAGGGAGGCTATTGAAGATTGTCAGAATGGTCAATGTTGGTTGTATAGAATTGCATAATAATCTCCTTCCTTTCTTTTGTTGCCTAATTAATCAGATTTCGACTTTGTACCAAAATCATGATCAACTCTAGTTAATTGCTTAGATGTGTTGCTCTTGCTTTATTTGTCAATTCTAAAAACCTAGGGGTGTGTATAGTTCAATTCAAACTATAAAACCGAATTAAACTGCTTAAAAATTATGGTTTGGTTCGGCTTGATTTTTAAAATAATTTGGTTTGAGTAGAATTTTTTAAACTATTTTTTTCAATTTGAGTTACGATTTGAAAGATGTTCAAACTAAACTAAACTGTAAACCATATTTTTTAAAAAATACATATATAATTAGATGTACAACTTGTTTTTCATATTTATTTGGTCATTTTCTTTACATATATATTATATATATTTTAAATTTATTTTACAAGTGTATATCTTGTTTTAGAAAATTATAATTCAATTAATTTTGTTAAATAATATATATATTCAGAAATAAATTATTTTAAAATATTCAAATTATGGTAGTTAAATTGTGTATCATATTGAATGATACGCCCTTTAAAAATTAAATAATAAAATACTAATAAAAATATTATAATTGACACATCATCATTTTAGAAAATATTACAAATACTCTTAACATTTTAAAATTTTTCATATGCACCCTTAATGCACTATCATTTTCTCTAAAAAAATATATCAATTCATATCAATAATATACATTATATCATATTAATTCAATACACTTTATAATATGTATTGTTTTCCATTTGTATGGTATTGTATATAATACGTATTCTATATTTTAAGATACTGATAATTATGATTCAAACCGTAATCTAAATCAAACTAAACCTGAAACTTCAACATTTTTGAGCTCAAATGATTTCGAGCTCGAGCCTAAAACTTCAATATTTTTGAGCTTGAGCTTTAGAGTGTTTAGCTCATCAAACTTGCGAGCTAAAAATTTTGATACAAAATGACATTGTTTTGACAATATGTATTAAAATGACGTCGTTTTAATAATGAATTAGTTAAGAGCTCGAGTTTGAACCGAACTCAAGCTTGGCTCTTTTAAAATGAGCCCAAGCTTGAGTTCAAGCTCAATTCCATGCAAATCAAGCTAAGTTTGAGCTTGAACTTGGTTCGGCTTAGCTTAAATCCAACTCTATTGTGAAAAGAGTTGGAAGAACGTTTTTCATAAGGAAATGATCTAAAAATTCAAGAGATCAAGACAGAAATAATCAATACCAAACAAGGAGATATGATTATTTTTGCATACTAGGCTAAAATGAAAGGCTTGTGGGAGCAACTTGGTACATTTACAAAGTCATAAAAACCATAATGTAGAGGTTGTACGTGTGGAACGAGAACAATAGAGAAAGAGGAAGAAAGACTCCACCAGTTTATGATGAGCATAAACAATGCATATAGTGTAGTTTGATCAAATTTATTATGCAAGTATCCATTACAAAGCTTATCAAATGCATTTTCTCTACTGACGTCAAAGGTAGTCACAACTGGAAGGTTTTCCATGGGAGAACCTACTGCGTTTAAAGTGAACTTAGGCAGATATAGAGGAAAAGAGCAAAATAAAAAGTCAAATTGCGACCACTGCAATTAAAAAAAAAAATTGATCACATCAAAGAAAATTGCTTTAAAATTATAGGGTACTTAACAAATTGGTCAGAGAAGAAAATGAGAAAGAATAGATCATCCAACGACAAAACTCTCCTATAGCAAACTAGTCAAAAGAAAAACTTGATCAACTATTGACTTTGTTGGCGAGAGAAAATAAAGCTAGACCCACAATGAATTTAATTGGTAGCATGACTATAACAAGGTAGATAATTGATAATGGAGTATCCGATAATATAATCTCAGATGTGACACTAATGTAACAATGCCAAAAAACAAAGAAGCCTAAAAAAAACTTTTTTTTTTTTCTGATTCTACCTTAAATTTCAATAAAAAAAGTTAATTCTTGCGATGTATGCCACCATGCAAAACAATGTCAAAATACTTATCACATTGGAAATAATAAATCAAATGATATTTTTGATCGCGTTCTTATTTTATATCGGGGGCAAGATATCATTAGATAAGATGGTTATTTGTATTTTCTTACCCTTGTTGATAATTGCTCTTAAAACACCTGAGCTTACATGATGAAAAATAAAACAAAAGCACCCATCCTTTTCGAGAATTACGTTAAGATTATGCATACCTAATTTGGTGTGTGAATTAATATAATCCGATAAAACAATGCACCAGACTCATGTTAGGAGCTTCAAGAGATTCTTTCAGGACAAAGGAATGCTACATCTAACATGTCCTCACATACTCCATCAGAAAACATATACATCCTTTTGAGATGGTAGCATACTGAATAAGCCTCTAACAAACCTCAAAGTTAAAAGGGAAGTCTCTTTGTCAGGTTTCTTTTAAAGAGAAGCCCAAGTATGACGATTTGGGCAGGGGGGACCTGGAACTTTGTTAGGGTAGGGCTATGCCTATCCTCAATTTAAAATATTTTAAAAGCACATTATTAGACTCATTCAATATTTGAAATTGAATTTGACAAATATGTTACTAGATCCACCGTCAAATGAGCTCGTAATTAGAAATAAGAGATTTTTTTTCCAACAAGAGAAGATCACAAGATCAAACCACCCTCTTTCTTTGCTCTTTGTTTTCAATAGGGTTAAATCCAAATCAAGTCAACTTGACTCAGTTTTTTTTTACTCGAATTTGTTTAATTTGAATTTAAGCCAAATTGAGTCAAAAAATTCAACTCATTTTTTAAACCGAGCAAAACTTGAATTAGGAAGTGTTTAGTTTGATTAAGCTCTAATTCAATTTGAATTCATGACTCAAATCGATGGTTTAAATTCATTATTTGGTTTGATTTAAATTTATAACTCGAATCGATAATTTAAATTTATAATTCGGTTCAATTCAATTTTATAGCTCGAATAAGTGATTTTGTTTATTATTTGGACAAAATGATATTATTTTGTCAAAGAGCTATAAACATGAATTTGAACCATTACTTTGAGTCATAACCAAACCACAAATTTAAACTACTAATCCAAGCCATGAATTTGAGTCAAATAGAATCAATTCATTTTTTATTCAAGCCAAACTTGAGTCATCTTTAATTTTGGTTCGCCAAACTTGAGTCACCTTTAATTTTGGTTTGATAAACTTGAGTCAAACTTAAATCGAACTATTTTTTATTTGAATCAAATTCGAGCTAAGGGTATATGATTATTTGATTGAACCGAACATAATAAATTTTTATTTGAGCCATCCTTTATTTTGGTTTAATGAACTCGAGTCAAACTATTTTTTATTTTAGAGGAACACAAGCTAGAGTATTTTTTATTGAAGCCATAAATTTAAACTACTGATTTGAGCTATAGATTCGAGCCAAACTTAAACCAAATCAAACTAATAATTTTTTTATTTAAGCCAAACTCAAGCCACCCATAATTTTTTATATTACTTCCTTTGTTCAATATTTTTTTTTTTTTAAGTTTTCATTAGATGATTGATAAATAATAGTGGAGGCGTGAAGACCCTTGTGAACAAAAATCATGGGTTTACCACTGCATTTGAGAGTCTTTGGTTTTTTATGTTATGCCTATAACAAGCAAAAACTGATGGACAAGTTTCATCCATGATTTTTGTATTTCTACGATATAAAATTGAAAAGAAAGAGTATAAGGTCCTTGATCTTGAGACAAGGAAGATTATGGATTTTAGAGATATGATGTTTAATGAAAACACATTTCTGTTCAGTAATAAGAAATGTGAGGAGGAAAAAAGTTCATATGGGGTGTCAAAGGAAACGATTATTGTTGAAGAATATGATGATGAAGAGACAAAAATGATTTTTTTGACAATGAAGACAACATGAATGTTGAGCTTGAAGAGATAGAAGAACCAAACATAAGTAAGGAGGAGGGAATTCATGAAATTAAGCCTAGGGGAAGGCTCATTAGGGAAAAGAGGACTCCCAAACCCTTCAAAGATGGTGTATTACAGTGTTACCATGAAAAAAAGCCCTTACAACAAGATATCTCATATGAGAACATTACTTGAGGTACACAAGGTAAGGACACAACATCCTCATCTATCATATGCCATTCTACACATGTTTCACGCGATATTGTAGATGAGACTGTGAGCAGCTTTGAGTAAGCCTTACAAAGTTTAAGATGTTGTGAGGCAATGAGTGGAGAACTAAAAGCTCTAAGTTACAATGAGACTTGAAGCTTAGTAAAATTTACGAGAAGAAAAAAGGTCAAAAGATCAAAATGGATGCACAAGATTAAGTACAACCCCATTGGATAATAAACAAGGTTCATTACAAAAGGCTATAATCAATTCAACAATCAAATGGAAGCCCTCAATTATAATGAAATTTTTACATATGTGGCGAAATTTGCAACAGTAAAGTGTTTACTTGCAGTGGCTACTATTAAAGTATGAGAATTACATCAACTGGCTGTCAACAGTGTTTTTCTTCATGGAAGCATAGATTAGGAGGTATACATGAAAGTATCGTAAGGTCTTCCTAATCAAGAAAATGGCATTGAATGTAAACTTGACAAATACTTACATGGCTTGAAGCAAGCTTCAAAAGACTTGTTTGCAAAACTTTCTAAGATATTATCTAGGATAACTCATTGTTTATCATGTCAAAAGGTAATAGTAAACAATAAAACTGTGTACAAATAATGACATATCACCATATGATTGACTGTTATTTTATCTTTAATTTAAAATTATCTAATTATATGATGATATGTCATTGTTTGTGTATATAACATTATTCAACAATAAAATGGTTGTTTCAGTTTACGTCAATGATCTCATAGTAGCAGAAAATAATGGAAAAAGATGTGTACAACTTAGGAATACCTCCAACTTTTCTTTCAGCTTAAAGATTTGGGGGCACTTAGTTACTTTCTCGGGTTATAAATGAAACAAATCAAAAAAGAAATCTATTTGCATCAACATAAATATGCAAAGGAAATTATAGACGAAGTATAATTTGCGGATGTGAGGTCCGCAGAGACTGCAATCTCTTAGTAGTGTGGTTTATCAAGGGATAAGGGGGAACATATTGAAGATGCCTCGGCCTATCAACAATTGATTGGGAGGCTACTACATCAGACACTCACAAGACCCAACTTAGCTTATGAAGTTCATCTTCTTAGTCAGTTTTTGAAGGATCCAAGATGACCTCACATAGAGATGGTAAAGCGATTAGTTCAGTATTAAAATTAGTATCAAGTCAAGGAATATTTTTCTCAAAAAGCAATCCCCTTACTTTGAAAGCACATAGTGATGCTGATTGGGTCCCTTTCCTAAAAATAAAGAGATCACTAACATGATTTATAACCTTTCTTGTAATTACGCCCTTAACCTGGCAATCCAAGAAACAAGCGATTGTCTTACTTTCATCTGTCACAGCAGAGTTTCAAGCAATGGCCAAGACAACAAAGAGAATTGCTTGGTAACTTGCCAAAGGGCATGTTTGCAAAATTTCTAAGGCCAATTACTTTGCTATGTGACAACAAATCCATCATACAAATCAAAACCAATCTAGTATATTACATGAGAGGATCAAACACATTGAGTTGGCCGGTCCGCCATTTTACTAAGGAACATGGTTTCATCAGCTTAGGGGAGGCATACACGATTTGTTGTGCGAGCGAAGATGGACTCCTTCCTTTCTTTTGTTGCCTAATTAATCAGATTTCGACTTTGTACCAAAATCATGATCAACTCTAGTTAATTGTTTAGATGTGTTGCTTTTGCTTTACTTGTCAATTCTAAAAACCTAGGGGTGTATATAATTCGGTTCAAACTATAAAACCGAATTAAACTGCTTAAAAATTATGGTTTTGTTCTGTTTGATTTTTAAAATGATTTAGTTTGAGTTAAAAATTTTTAAACCATTTTTTTCAATTGGAGTTACGGTTTGAATGATGTTCAAATCAAACCAAACTGTAAACTGTATTTTTTTAAAAATTCATATATATAATTATGTTTGATAAAAATTTTCAATGAACAATTAGGTGTATAACTTGTTTTTCATATTTATTTGATCATTTTCTTTATATGTATATTATATATATTTTAAATTTGTTTTACACGTGTATAATTTAGTTAAATAATATATATATTCAGAAATAAATTATTTTAATTCAAATTATGGTAGTTAAATCGTGTATCATATTGAATAATACGCCTTTTAAAAATTAAATAATAAAATACTAATAAAATATTATAATTGATACATCATCATTTTAGAAAGTATCGTAAACACTCTTTAACATTTTAAAATTTTCCATATGCACCCTTAATGCATTATCATTTTCTCTAAAAAAATATATCAATTCGTATCAATAATATACACTGTATCGTATTAATTTAATACATCTTATAATATATATTGTTTTTCATTTGTATAGTATCGTATACGATACATATTATATATTTTAAAATACTAATAATTATGGTTCAAACTGTAATGTAAACTAGATCAAATCGTATTTTTTTAGTTTGGTTTGAAACTTAAAATGGTTTAGTTTAGTTTGAAAATTTTTTAAACTATTTTTTTCAGTTTAATTTAAAAAGTCTACCAAACTATACTAAACTGAACCATACACACCTTTATTAAAACCGCTTATATATATTTCTTTTGTAATCATTCAAGTGATGCATAATTTTTGCTCCAAAGAATTTCTTTAGTCTGACTATTTCATTTACATGACGTAGAATATAAATCGGTAGGTTCACTCCAATTAGTTGCTAAGAACAATGTAAGTCCAAACATTAATATAATAAGACAATATTTTAATTAGAAGACCCAGATAGTGACGTTTTTTGGTACGAAAGAAAATAAAAACAAGATCTGGATCATCTTCCTCTGGCCCCTCTGCAGACTAAGCATCTTTGGTGACTTTTCTTTCTTAATCTCACAGCAACCGCTACGTAAAAAGGAGAAGCTACTATACCACTAATTATTAAAGTAGAATCGATTCTCAATCAGCTGCTTTTCAGTTTTATCGTTGCAGGAATTCTGTCCAAGCTAACTTATACAACAAGACTCCTGTCCAATCCCATATACATTTCATATTTGACCGGAAATTAAAAAAGTACGGTAAACATTAAAATTGAATTTGAATCGAGTTAGATCGAGCTTGAAAATTAATTTGATTCAATTCAGATTTATTTAGTTTGAATTTAAATGAAATCAAACTTAAATCATCTTTAATTTTAACTCAACAAACTCAAACTGAACTATTTGTTATTCAAACCGAACTCACATTAAAAAGTATTTGGGCTTGGTTTTATTTATATATACCTTTAGTAATTAAATGAATCAGACAATATATATATAAAAACTAGCACCTTCATTTTTTTTTTTTTCACAATATTCTACTGTCCATGCAGATTTCGATTTATTCCTTATGTATTCTTGTTTAAGAATATGTTCATCAGCTTTCTGCACTGCTCTAGATGCCTTCCTTGGTAAATTATCATATTCATATGGCTTAAGCTTCGTGCCTTTTAATGTCAACCACAACCAAAATCTCTTTTCTTTCTCTTCACTTTAATTTCTTCTTTTTCTTTTCCTTTTGTATCAAATTTCGACCATTTTTTCCCTTCCTAAAGCCAGGTAGGCTTATCCACCACCGCCATGCACCACCAGACTATTAATTTTTCTTCTTTCTCAACCCCACCAGGCTTACCACCTCTTTTTTCATCAAAAGAATTCAATTTAGATAAATGTGTTTTCCGTAAAAGATCAATTCGTAAATGAAACTTTGTTCATCAAAAGCAACACTCCTCATCCTGTAAAGTTGAGAAAATTAATTGCAACTCTATATGCATCGAATATTAAGAAAGAAGCATGTACACAGATAATAAAATTAGTGAAATATATGAGAGGAGATGAAATGCCGAGAGTTGGTGGAAAGTGGGTCTTAGTAGGGCAAATTAATATTTAGAATAAAATGATTGATGAGATGATACTTATAATTTCAAGAAGATGATGTGAAGATGAGCATAATCATGGCAAGAACATTCTCTGACCTTGAAAACCTCAATTTCAATTTAGAATAGGAAAAAGATAAAGCAAAAGAAACAAAAGCAATTATAGGGTCACTTCATAAAAGCAAAAGCCGTGGGTGTCTCGTGTGGTTGCATGCATGCCCCCCCGCCCATTCTATGATTTCTCCATCTCTTTTTTCTCTTGCAACTCTCATTTATATATCTAGTTGAGGGGAGCTTAACATATAATTAATTGGCATCGATCTTATATAATTCAAGGTATCTCTGTATGAACTCATAGATATATGCATTGCAAGCAGTAAAAGAATTGGGTATAATCTCAAGAGCAATACAGATTGAAACTAATATTACACAAAATTATTGGTTTATATTAAAATATAATTCATACACTTATATATCACTCATTTTATTCAAGTTTATTAGATGTAAAATTCTCTTTCTTTCTTTTTTATTTGAGTTTTCAACAAATGATAAAAGAATGTCATACTAAGGATGAGAGTTTGACTTCAAGTTCTTCAATGACATATCAAGATTATATTTTTAATTACATGGTTTAATAGTTATAAATCTAATTATTAAATTTAAGTTTTATCTATTTAATGTGATTAATTTGATTCAAAAAAAATAATTTAAGCCGTGTGAGATTCCTCAATTGAAAAAAAAAAAAAAAAGTGGATTTGTTCGATCTTTGAAAGCGGAGAGCGTATAACGGCAGCAATACGAACAGACAAAAGGTGAAAAGCAAAAGAGGGCTAGTCATCTTCATCTACTTTATCTTTTTCCAGTCTCTTTATTTTCTTTCAGTCTTTGTTTTGCTAACCAAACCTACACTACTTCACTTTGTCATCTAATTCTATATCTTCTAAATTCCTCCCTTACATAACTCAATATATAGACAAAGACAAAGAAAAATTCACAATTCATTTCTATCATCACCATCATCATCAAATGGAGATATTATCTCAATTGTGGTCATTCCTGGGTCTTCTCACCGTCCTCCAAAACGTTTTACCTTCGCAACTTCTTTCTCTTCTCAGCTCTTCCTATGAATCTGTGCAAGATCTCTTTACTCCCTACTCCTACTTTGAAATCCCTGAGTTCAATGGCTACTGTGGTGTCGACGTCAATGATCTCTACCACCATGTCAATGTCTACCTCAACTCTCTCAACTCAGCTGCTGCTCAGTGTCGCCGCCTCACTCTTTCTCGCTCTAAATCTTCCAAAAATATTACTTTCACCGTTGCACCCAATCACACTGTTCATGACTCTTTCAATGGCCATACTGTCTCTTGGACTCACCATGTCGACACAGTCCAAGACTCCTTAGAAGAAAAACGTAGCTTCACTCTCAAACTACCAAAGCGACACCGTCAAGCTCTTTTATCTCCCTATCTTGATCATGTTACTTCACAAGCTGAAGACTTTGAGCGTGTCTCTCGTGAAAGAAGACTCTTTACTAACAATGGCCATGCTTCCTACGAATCAGGCTGGGTTTCAGTTCCATTTCGTCATCCTTCTACTTTTCAAACCTTGGCACTTGAACCTGAACTTAAAAAGCAGATAATGGACGATTTAACAGCGTTTTCTAATGGCAAAGAGTTCTATCACAGGGTTGGACGAGCTTGGAAACGTGGGTATTTTCTTTATGGGGTGCCGGGCTCTGGAAAATCAAGTTTAATTGCTGCCATGGCTAACTACCTTTGCTATGACGTATATGATCTTGAGCTCACCAAAGTTACAGACAATTCAGAGCTCAGAGCATTGCTTATACAAACAACAAACCGTTCAATCATTGTAATCGAGGATATTGATTGCTCGGTTGATCTAACGGCTGAAAGAACGTCAAAGAGAAGATCACATTCACACCCGTCTAGAAAGCAGATAGAGCCACGATGTGAAGATGGCGAAGAAAATGGAAGGGTTACACTTTCAGGGCTGCTGAATTTCACCGATGGTCTATGGTCCTGCTGTGGAGAAGAGAAGATCATAGTGTTCACCACAAATCATAGAGAGAATGTGGATCCAGCGCTGATCAGATGTGGGCGAATGGATGTCCATGTAAACCTTGGGGTCTGCGGGGTGCACGCATTCAAGGTGCTAGTGAAGAACTATCTAGGAGTAGATTACCATGGATTGTTTGATGTGGCAGAGAGTTGCATAAGGTCAGGCGGAGCCCTAACACCAGCTCATATTGGGGAGATTTTACTGAGGAATAGAGGCGATGTTGAGATGGCGATGAAGGAAGTAGTAACAGCAATGCAAGCTAAGATTTTAGGAGGTGGGGTTCAGCGAGAGGTCATAGATTGTGATGATATGATGGTAGTAAGATCGCCAGAGAGTTTAGGATCTCCGGAGAACTGGGATTCATCGCCGGGAAAGAATGGAGGGAAGAAGAGGTCAAACTCAAAGGGCAATTTTTTGGTAAGGTTAAGATCTTTAACCAAATCTGATTCTGGCAGAAGGGGTGTATGACTTGTAATTACGTTTATTTGGTACTGAAAATGTTTTTGGGTGTTCAATTAGTTGGTTAGCCTTGCTCGTGTGGGGAGTCAGTTTTTCAGATTTCTATATAATCAATGTAACATTGGTGGGAAGAAATTAACTAATTAAAGTTTGAAGATGTTTAAATGTTGAAGCCGGTCCGGTCCCTTTTAGTTTGGATTGTATGGTATAAATTTCATGTATGAAATTTTAGAGCAAGTCTTGAAAAGAAAGAAAGTTGTTTAATTGCATCAGTCCATCATAATCACAAGAAATGAAAAACAATTGAATCAACAAGAATGTGTACTTTACCATAAAACAAGAAAATCTATCTTTAAAATAGATTGAAAGCCTAAAGCCTGTACTCTGGGGCCCAGGATTTGACCAGTCCTGGTCTGGAGAGGACTTGAACCGGCTTAAACCGGACGAGTCAGCAGGGCTCGGGCGAAAGTCCGGTCCTAGGGACTAGAATCTTAACCTCTTAAGGATCAAACTTTAAATAATAATAATAAAAGAAAATCATCTTTGTTATAAATTTAAATAACCGAAAAGAATATGAAAGAATGATAGTAGAATATATAAAGTTTTCTTTGATTATTGCAAATGGAGTAGGGATGTCAATGGAGAGGGGCGGGGAGGGGATATTAGTCCCCGTCTCTGTCCCGTTAGGGGATATCAATCTTCCTCCCCAGCTTGTCCTTATTATAGGGATAACAAAGAATCTTCATCCTTTTCCCGCAAAGAAAAATCTCTTTTCCGTATCCGTAAATATAAATTTTAATTTTTTTCTGTATTTCAATAAATAAAATAAATCATATTTTCTCAAAATATCACTTGCTATAGAAGCTACAAAATATTTACTTGTTATTTTAGTTCAAATACAAAATTTTCATAAAATCTAACAATATGCAATAATCAATCTTTTCATTAGTAGTTCTTCATGTTGATATTTTCATTAATTCTTCATGTTGATACAAAACAACATTTTAAAAACTAACTTGCAATAATCAATTTTAAAAGCAAAATTAATTTAAAAGCAGCTTATATATAAAATACTAACGAATTTGTAATTAAACTAATTAAAATATGCTAAAAAATCAAAATTCACTTACATGCCAAACATCAAGGTTGGACAATGAAACTCAAGTTCATGTCATCAATTATCAATTACAACACATGCAAAAAAATAGGTAATAAATTCTTACAATATTTTAAAAACCAATGTTTCATAGTCGACTTAAAAATAAAATTAATTATTTGATTTGATTTGAGATATTAATGAAAAATACTTACTATCTTCTGAATCATTATCATCGTAGATTATCGAATAAGACTTTTCACCTTTCAAGAAAATAAAAAAAATTAAAGACAAAATTTAATAATTATTAACTTTATATTAAAGCTGATAAAAATTCATTTTATTACCTTTTAGGTCAACCCATAACCAATTTTGGGAACACATCAATGCCTCCAATATACTCGAATGAAATCTATTACGATGTGGACTTATTACCTTACCCGTAGTGCTAAAAGTAGACTAAGAAGCAACAGTAGAGACTGGAATAACAATAATATCTCGAGCAATCCTCTGCAAGGTTGTATATTTAAGCCCATTTAACTTTCACCAAGTCAATATATCAAAGTCTGGACTCCTAGGTAAAAGTTTCTCTTCTAAATAACATTCCAGTTCTAACTTTCTCAAGATATTATTTAATTCTTGTTCAATAAATATATCAAAATTTGCTAGATACTCCTCATCACCACAAAAACTAGATTGAGAAGAAAATGAAGCAAACAAAGTTTGACTTGTACTACGTACATGCTCCGGTTGATATTCATAAAGCAAATCATTACAATATTGTTGAATTCTGATTATTTCGTCTTTGTCATCATCTCCATCCATCAAAAGAAAGAAATAATCTGACAATTTCATTTTGAATCTATGGTCTAAAACGATGGCCACCCCTATAACACCATGAATCACACTCCAATACTTGTTAAATTTTTCAATCATTTGTGCAACCATCTTCTTTATCATAAGATTCTCACACATGAGCCATTTTGTCAAATGAATTTTGATTTGATAAATTTTAAGAAAATATTCATTTGCAGTTGGAAATTTAGTGTCAGAGAATAGTAGAATGACATTGTAAAATATTTCTAATTTCCCACAAATATCTTGTGTCAAGTCTCACTTTCCCTTTGTTGGTAAACATTTATATTGTGTTTCACAAAGCTTTAACCAACAAAAAACTTCTTTGTAAATCAAAGCAATATTAAGCATAAGATAAGTTGAATTCCAACGAGTCTTATAATCAAGAGACAACTTCTTTGTATTTTGAATACCCAACTAATTGACTACTTCATCAAATTTTTGCTCCCTTTTAGGTGATGCTCTCCAAAAGGCAACACTCTCTCGAATCTTTATAATTTCATCACTAATTACAAATAAACAAATAACACATATGAAACAATGAACCATAAAGCATAAGTGATGAACGTGGTAATTTATTTAAGATATCATCAATAATTGTATCATTAGTGGAACAATTGTCCACAGTCAATGTGGACAACTTTCTATCAATATTTCACTCATAAAAGCAATCAACCAATACCTCAAAAATCACATCTTTTGTATGTAAGGTAGGAACATAAACAAATCTACAATTCAAATAGAAAATTGTTTACTAAATATATATATGTGTGTGTGTGTGTGTGTGTGTGTGTGTGTGTGTATATATTAACAAAATATATTAAAAGACATTAAACATAAAAAAAAATTACCTTATAAGTCTATTTTGTAACTCTCATTTGTTATCAATGAAGTGGGTTGTAATAGTTATGTACCCTTTGTTTTGGTTGCTTGCAGTCCACAAATCACAAGTGATTGCAGTTCTCCCTAATTTTTTGTTTAACAATTTCATTGTCTTGCCCTTTTCAACATCATAAATGTTCATTATGTCCTTCTTAATGGTGTTTCTAGAGACCATCTTGAACAAAAGTTGAATGGTGTTATAAAATCTCCTAAACCCACAATGATCTACTATGCTTAAAGGATATTCATGTAGTATAATCATATTTGCAAGGTTTTTTCTACCTGCCTCTTAATCAAATTGATAAGTGGATAATGTCAATTTATTATTATCTCTATGGGCTCTCATAAGCAACTTCTGTGCTACATCCTGGTATTTTCTTTTTGGACAAATTTTATGATGATCATGTAAATGTCTAGTGTCATTTTTTCCCCCACTTACCAATTGTTTGTGGCAATAGTTACACTCCACCTTGTTTTTTCCATCAACCTTTACTTTCTTGAAATGTTGTCATATAATTGATTTACACTTTCCAGCAATACCAATAATAAGATAGTCATCAGGTGCATTTTGAAGAGGGCTTGAACAAGGACTATCCAACTCCTGACATTTAATGGAGTACAAAGTAAATGAGACATGTGCACAATTTTTATGAAGAATAGATATATCTTATTTGCAAGGAGGGCATATATATATATATATAGTTTTGCTATGTTCCTTCACCAATCCAATCAAAGATACATAGCCATAACATTAATATGCCCAGATGGGTTTTCTTCATTTAGTGAAACCCAATATTATACTTTAGGGTGGTGCATTAATTGCTTTCCAATTTGGTGGAAAATCGTCTTATATGTAACACTCTCCTTTGAATTTTTACCACTTAAAAATAATTATATTAATTTTGCTAAAAAAAACCACTGAGATAAAAACCAAAGAAAATAAGTGTAATTATTCAATGTCCTGTAAAATAGAGTTAGATATGTTTAAACTTCCTCATTAAAAACCTTACTAGAAAAACCCAATAGAACAAAATCTAAGCTAGGAAAAAGAGTACAGTGTACATTTTATCCAATATGTGACATGCTTAAAAATTTTGTTCCCCCTAATGAATGTTCTCCTTAATTGTAGTAGGATTAATTTGGTTGTTTATTAAACTATTACATACCAATGTTATATAATAACTTTTCAAATGTAGATATTGGTAATGTCTTGATAAACAAATTTATATAGTTGTCACTAGATCATATTTATTTAACATCAATCTTTTGGCTCCATTGGAAATTATGAGTATAAAAGAATTTCGATAAGATATATTTGATTTTGTCTTTTTTTGTGTATCCACCTCTAATTTAGATAATATATGTTGTATTGTCTTCATATAATATAGAATAAATGTTTATTGTAGAAGAAAAACTACATGTATTTCGGATATAATGGATAACAGATCGTAACCATATGCATTCATGATTGGCTTCATGAAGAACTAAAATCTCAAAATAATTTAAAGATGTTGCAACCTATAACATCCCCTCCAGAAGTACTACCCTCCAGAGGAAAGTGTCATTAAATTTCCTATTCTGAGCATGCATTTAATTTAAAATAAGTAATAAATTCATTAAATAGCTTAATAAAACCTTATTTATTAAAACTTGTAAAATTACTAAAATACCTTTGACTCAAAAATAATTGAAACTGTCAAATGGTGTTCAAACATGAAAACATAATATGTGTAGTTAGAAACATCAATGAACCTCTAAATAAAATAAAAGTTAAAAAGATTGAATTGTCCTCGATGTTCTACGCTTGCGAACTGTCGCTTATCTCATAGCTATCATGATTACTTGTACTTATATACATAAAAATAGAGGAGTGAGTGTGAAACACTCAATAAATAGGAGACTCTACTAACAACTTTAATTGAAATCCCCAAAATGGCCTTTAACTTGACCTACACTAGTTTTGTCATCTAGAGTCGGCATTAAACTTCTTTATGGATAATGACAAGTCTTACATATTATCTCTGTACTCATATTGTACTCTAAGAACAGTCTAAACTGTATAACATAACTCTCAAATCGAATTATATCCTTCTTGATCACTAAGGAACCATTACCAAGATTCCTATCTAGCGTGACTATACTAAATCGATAGAAGCATCTGAATCTAAAACTATAACTAAAACTATATATTAGGTTAATCGATTTAGATCAAATATAAGAATTTAACACTTTGGCCATATGTGCTATCTTTTTATTTCACTACCCCAATTACACCTTAACTAGGCTCTATTATAAGCATGTACCCTATTACGGGTTTGATATCTAACTACAGACGGTGTAGTGACTATATACTCACGGTGCCCTCTCGTAGCTATCATATAATGTCTAGCATGCATGAATCTCAAGTCTTAACAACTCTGTCTCACTTTCGCTTCCACCTAATAACTATATCTCATACCATTTTATAGCTTAACTTTTAGGAACATAGGGTGCTGCTACATACCTAAAGTCTCTATATTATTACTCAGGATGACCCTTAACTCTATAGTATAGTTTTCTTATTCTTTTATTTTTCCTACCCTAAATACATAGGCGTGTACCTTTTGATATACAAGGGTATTTCTTATAATTTACTTGCACATGACTACCTCTTCATGGCTTCTCCTCATATGCTCTTATTCATCGATAGACAAACGTGTATCTGAACTAACATGAGTGTGTGCCTATTAGATATTTATTCTACTTTCATTTTCTCTTCTCTTCCTAACTGCTTTATTACTCAGAGATATTTTGGTCATTTCACCTCACACACAATTGTGCACAAGCTACATACAGGGAGTCCACATGTTCTATTTGACTGCTAATTAGTCAATGGCATCCAATGACCATCAAATCACTGAGAAGCATGATTCCAACTCTGGGCTTCACACACACAAGTGTGTGTCTCATACTATATGACCATGTGTTAAATCCAGAATACAAAAAAGGCCAAGTTTAAACCCTAATCTAGTCTTTATACAAAAATCTCTTCCTAACAGCATTAGTAACACACCACTCTCATGATTTCTTATACCTGAAAGGCCATCAAAACATTCAGTCTTTGTCTATCATGCAAATACACTCATTATCACAAAGCAATTGCATATACTCATAGCTCAATAGCTTATACATCAATGTTTTAAGCATCAATATTCATTAACATACTCTCATCATTAGTATATACATATAAATACATCATCATCAATATCAAAAAACTAAAACTGATTAAGGCGGCTACACATAACAAATCATATTTCAATCTAATTAACATTTATGAAATCTTAATACAAGATGAACAGTCGCCTTTCTTATTTATTTCCTCAGTTCAAACATATTATAACATTTTACCACCATCACAATCATAATCATAATCCATCAATACAAATCAGAAGGCAATGACAAGTCCTACTTACCTTAACTTTACAAAAATCAAGCATGCAAGCAAGCCTTCTTTTAGGGTTCATGCGTTTAGGAATTATGAAATTGGACAATCAGGTTCAAGTCTCTCTGTCTCTCTTTTAGGGTTCATGCGTTTAGGGATTATGAAATCGTAATCCAAAAAATGCAGCAACATGCCATATATAAACTAAAAATGCATTACACACACATAGGCGCATGCTCGAGGCACACGACATGTGTCACTTAAATTTGAATTTCATGCAGATTTATCATATCTGTCTAACGTGGCACAACACACAGGCATGACCTTATTATACATAATCGTGTGTCACCTAGAACTCATACTTTGACTTTCAAAATCATGCTAACTCATGCAAAAAAACCATCTTACTCTTGTGATGTACTTATGGGTGTTACACAAATAAGGTTTATTTGATAGAGTGTCATGATATTGTTGTGTACTTATAAATAAAAACATATCCACCCTCCTCTAGAAGTACTGCCCTCAAGAGAAAAGTGTCACTAAATTATCTATTTTGAGCATGTATTTAATTTAAAAACAAATAATAAATTCATTAAATAATTAAATAAAACCTCATTTATTAAAACTTATAAAATTACTAAAATACCCTTATCTCAAGAATAACTGAAATAGTCAAAAGATGTCCCAACATGAAAACATCTAGAAAGAAAGATGAAAGAATGATAAAAGAATATATAAAGTTTTCTCTGATTATTGTAGATGAAAGAATAATAAAAGAATAATTGTAATAGTCAAAAGGTGTGTACAATTTTTATGAAGGATAGATTTATCTCATTTACAAGGAGGGGTGTGTGTGTATGTGTGTATGTATATATATGTATGCATGTATTGTTTTGCACTGCTCCTCCACCATCCAATCAAAAATACGCAACCATGGTATTAATGTGTTCACATGAGTTTTCTTCATTTGGTAAACCCAATATTATACTTTAGGGTGGTGCATTAATTGTTTTCCCATTTGGTGGAAAGCCATCATATATGTAACAATCTTTATAATTTTATCCTAAACAATTTATTTTAAAATGGCCAAAGCACTTATTTATACCAAAAGATTACTTTTTTCTCGAACATTCATTCATATGTTGAATTTTGTAATTATTATTAGAGATAAAATCATCATTTTGAAATTCTATTTAAAATAATAATAATTTATTCCTATTTAACACTTTAGTTTTAAAAACTAATAATTTCTCTTATAACTTAATTATTAAAAGTCACCTTTTCACCCTCATCATCTAGAATTCTTAAGGTTTCCATATTTTAGAGTTAACAATTATCCTCCTCAAAGTTTAAAACATTTCATTTATACCCCAAAAATTCATTTCCTCTTTTTCCAATGATTGTTTTTTTCGGCGATTCTTTTTGGCACATTGTTAATCACTCCGACAACACCTCATCTCCCTTCCAAGTAGTTTTTGGATGCGAAAATCACAAAAGATCATCAATCAACACACAGATTGGTCGACAGACATCGTATAGACCTGGATGTTGGCTAGACACTATCCTTCAATTGATCTGTGCGTCAGTTGATGCACAAATCATCACGCCGCACAAAACCGTCAGGGAGGGAAAGGATGTGCCACCAAAATGGTTGACGATGAGTCAAAGCAAATCACTGGGAAGAATAGTCACCGAAAAAAGGAGTGAATTTTTAAAGGTGTAAATGCAATGTTTTGAACTTTGAGAGGACACTTGTTAACCCTAAAATATAGAAACCCTAGGAACCCTAGATGGTGGAGTTGAAAAGATAATTTTTAAAATTAAGTTAGAGGAAAATTATTAATTTTTAAAACTAAAGTGTCAAATGGAAATAAATTTTTTTTCAAATAAAATCTCAAAATAATAATTTTACCTATAGTAGTAACAACAAAATTTAACAAATAGATGAACATTTGGGTTTTTTAAAATTAATTGATAAAAATTTGAGAAAAGAGTAATCTTTACGTAAGAATAAGTTCCTTGATAATTTAAAAATATATATTTTATTTTGATATATCATTAACCATTGTCACAATGGCCAAATTGACCTTTGGTGAGAAAAGAAATTGTTCTTTATTTGATTAGAAGGTTAAAGTTATTACATGTTTACATGATAGAAGATATGGATATAGAAAACTATGTATTTTGAAGATCTTTGAATTGCTTAATCTCTTCCAATATACAAATTTAGACAACATTGATAAAGATGATGATACTTGGTTTTTAACAATTTAACTATGATTTTATTTGCTTGTAATTAGAAACTTTTATTTTTTAAACATTTAATTTCAAATCCATAATAAATAAGTATTATTAAATTACAATATAAATTTTTTGGAATAATTAATTATTTTAGTAATTTTTTATCCTATTATACAAATAAATCAAATTACTATTGTGGTTGGCTGACTGACATAATAAATTTAATAAATGTAAAATGAGCGTAAAAATATAATAAATTTATAATTCTAAATTTTTAAAATAAATAAATATTAAAAAATACAAGTCCAAGGGCCCAACCCAACCTACCAAGCTTGACTTAGGATTGATTAGAGCCCTAAATTTGCAGAGAGAGTGAGTTTAAGCTCTATTTAAGCCCCCATTAGCTTAGCTATAGGAAATATTTATCACAATACAATCATCTCATATAGTGTAGGTTTTAAAAGTAGAGGGATTGCAATTTTTAAGATATCGCTATGGCATAGAAATCCACTAATATAGGTAGAATGACTATTTCCATATAAATTTTGATAAAACAATTATTTTCACCTTTTAAA
The DNA here is from genome assembly GCF_011075055.1 of Mangifera indica. Classification (NCBI taxonomy): domain Eukaryota; kingdom Viridiplantae; phylum Streptophyta; class Magnoliopsida; order Sapindales; family Anacardiaceae; genus Mangifera; species Mangifera indica. The sequence continues at coordinate 7,474,209 of NC_058150.1, read as the reverse complement.
TTTTAGGAGTATATTTTTTTTATTGATCATTCATTTCTGTTAATATAAACCATTTAGTTTCACTATAAATAACTAGTTTGTCATTTTTAATTCATTAGCATTGGATTTCTCCATTCATAGCAATTGAAGAGCTCAAGAGATTCAAACTATGGGCATAACTTTCTCTCTCATTTTTCAATTAACTTTGGAGAGAGAAAGTTCAATAATTGAAATCAAATTAGTAGTTTTGATTGTTTTTTCATCCATCCATCCATCTTTGTCACTAGCCACCTAACCCTCACAATGTCATTGTCGCTCCTTGTTAGCCAATGTCGCCCCATTTTCAATGTGTCTCACATAGTGTTAAATCTTAGTTCTAATTTCTTGATAACATTGATTTCATTGTTGTGAATATTTATAGCGATAAATCATGACATTGCCACCAATCTCACAACTAGAGACAACGATGTCGCTAATGCATCTCACAACTAGAAATAGTGACAATGTCACCAATTCAATTGCCCTTAGTTGTGGTTGGAAGATTATACAATGGGAAGATGGTGATTGATCAAGAGGGGAAGGGAAAGGAAAAGAAAAGAAAAGGAAACAAAGTATTTTCATAATGTCACTAAAATAAGAACATATTGATAATTATCATTTGTATTGTGTTCATGGTATTTTCATAATTTTACTAAAAATGATAAATTAGTAATTTTCATTGAAACTAAATAATTTTCATTAACCGAAGTAGATAATATGTCGAGAAATATATTTTTCAAACTTAAATAGTAAAAAATTATCATATCATCATAATTTGGATTGAAAATAATCATTCGACGTATAATAGTGGATTCTTATCCCTTACCCATATCTTATAATTTATATTCTCATAGCTTCTTTTACAATTGTATTTGATTCGAATAATCTTTTATTATCAAAAATGAAAGATCACTAGGAAGATAAATTAACTAAAAGAATATTAGATATAAATTATTAATATTTTTGATGAAAAATGATAAATTTAAATAATTATTATGTTTGATAGGAATTTGATAAAATAATATCAAAATATTATTTTATTTAAATATCATTAAATATAATTATTTTAAAATATTTTTCATATTACTTGTTATATTAATTGAAAATAAAAATATTTTTGTCTTAAGAAATTAATAAGTAATGATCTAAAAAAATCAAAATACTAAAGTAATTTTTTAATATCAAATGTAGAGCTAAGAATCAGATTATTTTTTATATCACTTATCACATTATTATTGATAATAAAAATTATTATATTAATAATAAAAAATTTTATTTACAAACAAAACAAAATAATACCAATAAATCTTTTATTACCATCAAACAGCCCCACTCGTTATCATGATAAAAGAACTTGTATATATTAAAGTTGGGCAATTGGACATTGTCTTCAAATGCAGGGCTTGGACAGGAACCGGGGCCTCCCTCCAAATTGTTGATGCTTTTGACATTTTCAAACTTGCCAATCCTCAATACATTCGAGCTAGTCTCCCTCTCACAAACCAACCTCACGGTTTGGCGGTTGGGAGGACACTTTTTTCAACCTCGGTCCTCATCCTCTTTAATCTTTATTTTAATTGCTTACCAATAATTAATCTATTCTTGTGATAAATGCATATTTTATCATTTTTATTGTTTAAAATATGTTTTATTTATTCAAATTATAAGACATTAAAATTAATTTATTTATAATTTAAAAATTAACATAATTCTTGACCACATAAAAAAAAAAAGTCAGTGAGATCCTAAATTAGCTCAACACACTAGGGCTTAAGACACCAAAGACCAAGTAAAAGGAAAGCCAAAGCCTAACATGTTTCATATTAAAGATCATATTCATATTCTTGCACAAAAACAAAATAGTTGAGTACTAGAGAGATGGGTGTGGTGATAATTGATGGGTCAACAGTTAGAGCTTTTGTGAGTGATGAAGAACAATTTAACAAGGGTGTTAATGAGGCATTTGCAGCTTTAGATCTTGACAAAGACGGGGTTTTATCGCGCTCAGAGCTATGCAAGGCTTTCGAATCTATGCGCCTCATTGACACCGACACTACTCCTTGTGAACAAGTTACACAGCTTTATGATTCCATTTTTGACAAGTTTGATTTGGATAGCAATGGAAGTGTTGATGTTGAAGAGTTCAGGTCAGAGGTAAAAAAGATATTGCTTGCTATTGCTGATGGCTTAGGATCTTGCCCTATTCAGATGGCTCTTGAAGATGATGGTCATAGTTTGCTCAAGAAAGCTGCTGATCTTGAGGCTTCCAAGATTGCTCAAGCTAAATCTTCTTCTTGATTAACTTGTTCTATCATGTTTATGTTCTGCTATACCAAGCTATTATTTCAATAAAAAAAGGGTTCCTTTTTTTAAATTTTATGGCTCCAATTGCCTCATTATTTTGAAAGATCCAAAACCCTTTTATAGTTATGGACTAGAAGCTTAACAGTAACTTTAAAAATAAGCAGAACAAGGCCAAATAATTTGATAGCCAAACAACTTCAAAAGAATGTTCATCAAAAAGCTCACAATGCAAAACATATACTTGGGTTATCAAACCAACCGGCAATTGTGGATAAAATTTAGGGTCAAGGTTAAATAAAAGTAAAATATTAAAGGGTTAATGAAGAAATAATAAAATTTAGGAGGAATCGATATAAAAATTTGAAATTCATATTGATATTTTTCATATATTAAAATTAAAAAATTTAAGAGAGTTAACCCACCTTGACCCCTGTTGGGTCAGCCACTGGCCAGCAGGATCCATAAGCAAACACAAAGAAGCCATAAAATTAGCACCATAGTCATACCAAGTTTAAGCAATATAGTAGTCTGGGACCTAAAATAAACAAACGATTCATCTAATCCAAACTACCCAATCATCAGCCTCATCACTGCTGAACTGGAACTATCTTCAATTTTTTACTTTTCAAATTACCTAAATTCTCTACAGATAACTATAAATGCATATGATTATACACTGAACACTAAAAAAATCAGAATTTTATAATTAAAAAGGTTCAACTTGTTCTGTCAGAAGCCTCCGCCCAATCTTGAAGGCAAACCAAGGCTCTTACTGTCTTTGGTTTTAGGGAGCTTTAATAGGGAATTATTACTTGACCTACCATACCAAATGCACTCTCAGAATTGGTCGTGGAGGCCGGAATGGTCAAAATTTCTAACTGAGCATGCACCACTGTACACTTAACACATCTACTTCACTAATCATAGATTTGTTCTTCCAAATAAAGATCTACCTGAGCTTTCTCCTCTGGTGTCCAAAAATCTGGTGCTTTGAAAAGTTTTATAAACTTCGAACTCATCTATAACATTAGGGATGTTAGAGGCAACCACAGATATCCCATAGGCATAAGAGCAGACAGAAATTTGCGTGTACTCATCAAACAACTGTAAAGAGTGCCAACAATTCACCCAACATATCACTGTGCATCAATGCCATAAAGTTTGGTATACAATACTTAATAAACTTCAACTTGTATCGTGGCTCCAAGATTGCAGCAGATGACAAAGTTATAATCTGACCAGTGCTTGCTTGAATTCTAACTTCATCTCCTTGACCATACCAGTCATAAAATTTTCTGGGCCTCTTATTGCATCCAACAAGCCATTATGAATCTTCCAAACACCCTAGCAACATATATTAGAGGTCGGAAATCTAGTTTCACAGAACACATTTGCTACCTCATAAAATCCATTCAAGAATTTGCACAAGAGATTCACTTTTGCCCACTCATCTTCTGATAGATAGCACTTGAAGCTGTTATCCCATTCCCCTAAGTATATAAATGCATTCTTATAATGAGCAGCTACTTTTAGCATGTAATATACAGTATTCTACTGGGTAAGACAATCAATGCAGAACTTTTTCCTCATATCCAAACTCAAATTTCTAGCAATTACATTAAAATTCTTCTTCCCTTGTGGGAATTGCTTCACATACATATTACCAAGACGAACTATTCCAATGATGTCTGTATGAGATCAAACCCAGCCTGCACAATTACATTCATAGTGTGAGCACAACAACCCACATGGGAAAATGCACTATTATGATGAGTACCTGTTCTGTGTATGTGCAGTGGCAGCTTCAAGCTCAAGCTCCCACCGAGACAGCCTACTGGGTTGGTAAAAATGGAATGTATTATGGACATTGTAATGGCAAGAACTATTCAATGTAACACAAGGGAATGTAATGGCTTTATTGATGATGAATGAAATACAGCCGTAGTGACTGAGTTTATTCTGAAAATATGCTACTGAATAACTAGATAAATAATAACCTAAGGTACCTAGGAACCTAACTACAACCTTGCCAGTTCCCCCCTAGGCCTAAACCCCCAAAACCCCTGAATCTGTATATGTTTCTGCCTGCCCTCCTTTACTGATTGCTGCCCTTTTTATATTTGTGCTTTCATTATCTGTATCATGCTTATCAGCCTTGCTTGAGTTATCTGAATAAGGAAAATGACTTATCCCAATACCTGATAATAATCTGTTTGAGTCTTCTAGTTCAGTTTTACTTGATCTCCCAATTGTCATGGTTATCACTTGGGCTGAGGCTGAATTCTCTGTTTTGCCCTTTCTTTTATAGACCTTCATGACAGGAGGTCTATCATATTACAAGGAAGGTTCTTCTTTGCATCAAGCAGAGACCTAACCAAGAGAGCAACCTGATTATTGGTTGATAAATTGTCCCCTGCAATGCAAAAAACTTAATGTTCAGTATTCCATTGAACCATACACAAAGCTATCTCACCTCCTATGGATAAAGTATCATATGGAGGCGGTACAAGTTTGAACCACAGTATCCTTTTCTGTAATCTCTACTCATAATTGACAACATGAGCAGTCACGCAACTGTAACAATCATCTGAAATAGGTTTACATGTAGCAGGTAAACAAATTTGACCTGGACATGTTGTCAACAGCTCCCAAACTTTCCTCCTTTCTTTCATATAAACTTATATTACTTTTTAATGGCCTGCCTATTTATCAGCTCAAACTTGGGACATGCAACAGCCATTACATATTTGAAACCCACATCTTCAACCAATCTGAATGTTTGCTTAACCGTAACAATCATCATTGCAATTGCTTTACAAATCTCACGTAAATCATATTAATGATTCCCCAAGGACAAAGATGCATAGTTCAATGTATCATGTGAAGTTGTATATTTGGTGTCACCGTTATCATGTTCAGGACATGAACTAATGTGACACATAAATGTTAAGTACCATTAGCAGATTTAGCAGAATAAACTTACGTACAAATAGCCTTCGAATCTTTATCACACTCTGCTGGGATCTTCAGAAAAACATCCCACACCTTTGAAATTGTTTTGCAGCTTTTGCAACGCTTAGAGGAACTCTCATGTTCTCTGCTCTCCACATTTGCAGGTGCTTCAATTAACATTGACGTATTGTTTAAGAAATCTAAATATTAAATTATTTACAAAGAACATCAGCAGCACACAATGTAAAAACCAAGAAATTACATTGTATATCCAGAATAAACTTTTTGTTCCCAAGAACATATGCTAACATGTATAACTTTTGATTAACTTTCTACAAACAATACGACACAAAGCAGAAAATTTTTTGTGTCATAGATTGGAAGTTTGACATGAAATATTGGATGAAGCATTGCAACTTAATATTTTGTTAGTTCGACCTGATCTAACATGTTTAATCATGCTTTGCCAAATTAACAATGCAAATGAAGATATAACAGCAGAGGTAATTGCCATCCATTTGCTATGTATAACAGAGGTAATTTATGTTCATATACAAACAGTTGAATGCATAAGTAAGGCAGACAACAAAAGATAAATCTTAGAATCTGCGTTCCTAATATCATGCCTTCTAAGACCTTAATTAAGCAAAAACTGAAAGTTTTTTCCCAATCAAAAATACAGGAAGGCAATATTTATAAAGGGAGGTTTCAATGAAATCATCATACGATGGTAAGATTTCAGAAACTAATACTCAACAGTATAAGCAAACCCAGATTCTCTCAATTTAATAGTCTAACTTTCATCTACCTGGATAAAATTGTTAACAAATTCCTCACTACAAGAAGCAAAAACATGAAAAAAAAAAAAAAATTTCAGGAAGGACTAACACTACAAACTCACCTACAGCAACCCTCTGCTAAAAATCATCCATTTCTTAGCGGTGTTGAGAGAGAAGTAGAGAAGTTTGAATTAAAAAAATATATATATCAAATGATAAAAAAATCGTCGCCTGAGAGATTCGAATTCTCGCGGGGAAACCCCATGTACTTAGCAGGCACACGCCTTAACCACTCGGCCAAAGCGACTCTTTGATAGCCAACAAGTAATTCTTTATAATTATATGTGATTTTTTAAGGTAATTTTAGACAAATATAGGAGAGAAGTCAGACGGCAGAACTGACAAATGACAATGGGCACCACCAAACGAAGCAAAACAAAAACTAAAAGATACACGAACCCACCCCCCACATGGCCATTCTCCATTCTTCAACAAGAGACTCGTCAAAATGTCATCCACCGCCTCCGCCACCACCACCGCCACCGACAGAGTCACTTGTTGGTGTCACCAATGTGATATGAGCGTCAGTCTCGTCTTTTCCTCCAGCTCCACCATCTCTTCTTCTCCTACAATCTCACTCCCCTGCCCCCACTGCCACTCCCTCTCTCTCGAACACATGGATGCCCCTCCAGATCTTATCTCCAATTCCCATTTCGACTTCCTTTTTGCTGATTACGATTTCGATTGCTACGATGATGGTACTGGTGATAATGCATCCAATTCAGTCACCAATGCTTGGCAATCATCAATTTCGAATCTGGTAATATCTGAATCTTTGTCAGGAGAGTTGTGTGTTATTTGTAAAGATGAGTTCTTTGTTGATTCAGAAGTCAATCAACTTCCTTGCAAACACCTTTACCATCCTCACTGCATCCTCCCTTGGCTTTCCCATCATTCCTCCTGCCCTCTCTGCAGATTCCAGTTAATTTCAGGTCTGCTTCATTTCCTCATCATAAGACCACTTACTTGTTTATTTACTTTTTCTAATGCTGAATTCAGCTTGTTTGAAATCCGATTGCAGGCAATGAATAATCAACTTTCACTCATAAATCAAGTTTGAATCTGCATTGGATGATAATCCTGTTAAAATAAGCTGTGATTCTGTTGGGAATTGTTCTCCTGTTTTCGATTATCAATTGTAAACTAATATCTACCCTCCTGGTATTTTGTATGCTTAAAATAAGAAAACTTGTTCAACTCAAAAAGGTAGCTTTTTTCTGTCAATTATTTAGAATCCTCAACCATTCGGGTTCACAAATGCCCATCTTTAAATTAAATCTAATTTTCAGGAACCATCCGTTGTAGATACGTACTTTCAAGTCAGTTTGGTCTGTGATAAGAATAAAGTAAGGTGATGTGGCGCCACATCCTCCAAGAATCTGAAAGACGAATTTGTTCTGTTCAAGTAATTATCTTTTAAAGGAACTTTAACTACATCATGCTCACCGACTTTTTCAGCACGTAAATTAAACAAAAACATTCTTGTTCACAAGTAGAGCATTCAATTATTTAACCGACTTTCAGGCAAAAGCAACCCAAGTCAAAGGCAACCCAGTCCTCCATATAGAAACTTCAAAGAAAGAAGTTAATACACGTAAAGTGGATATGGTGGAAATTTCTTTGTTCCAAGTTTAGGTCAACACGTCAAATATGATCGGCTTCTTTTCCATATCTCTATATAAGCGTAGTTTGCATATGGATCTTGTAATATCAAAACGGGTTATCTCTTTTTATCAGCCAAGATGATGATTGAAGGTGGGTTACAGGATATTTTGATCAAGGTGTTGATGTTTGCTGTTGTTCAAGCTCTGGTTTATCTCATCCTTTCTAAATCGTCAAACATCTTCTCCAAATCCAAGTACAAGAGATCGCATAGTTTCAAACCAGCTCGATCCGTTAGTATTCGAAGGATGATGGCTGCTCTCCAAGACTTGCCTGCAGGTGGAGAGCCATCACCGACTACTACAAATCAAGATCATCCAACTGCGTCTTAATAGTTATTTAGGAGGCTTGCATACACAGATATTAGAGATTGGCGTGCTTGTTAATTTATATATATATGTAAATCTAAGCGAGTTTTCGGTTGCTTGTACTCAATGTGAAATCAGATCATTCTTGTAAGTTAATTATTTACACAGAAATTATAATATTTGTTGTGATATGATATGTATGGTAAGCATTTGTTGAGTAATCAACAGCTTAATTATATGATTTGATTTGGATGCTAACTTCCCAACAACGTTGGCACTTTTGGCCTTGTGATTAATTCCTTTGCAAGACTATTGATTTCACTTCTCACCTTCTATACATTTTAATAATTAACTGCTTGGCTACCTTCACTATTTCACAAGTCTCATCAGTCATCACCACCCAGTTGCCGGTTTTAACTAGGGCTGGATTCGAGCCGAGCCAGCTTGAGCTCGAGCTCGGCTCGAGCCCGAAACGAGCCGGGCTCAGCTTGGCTCGATCGAGCTCGAGCCGAGCCCGAGCTGGCTCGGTATATTTTTTTAAAAATTTTTTTATACAAAACGGCGTCGTTTTGATTCATATATATATACAAAACGGTGTCGTTTTGATATAAAAAATGAGTCGAGTCGAGCCGTTACCGAGCCGAACTGAAAACGAGCCGAACTCGAGCCGGCCCTCAAAAAGCCGAGCCGAGCCCGAGCTGGCTGCGAGCCGAGCTCGGCTCGGCTCGAATCCAGCCCTAGTTTTAACAGACTCATGAGATGGATCCATCCATTCCACTCTGGCTTCACTTCTTCCTTAAAAATGGGAGCTATAGTTTTATGACTTTTACTTGGCAGGAAGGCATAGCCTCCTCTTATAAGCTAATTCATCATGAATATGTATGTATGTATGTATTTGTACCAATAATAAAGCATATATATCATATCATAACTTATAAATTAAACTTGTAAAGTCCAGCTGCGGCTCTTTTTGGTTGGGCAAATGAAGTCAACCCAAGTAGAGGCAACTTGTCTTAAATCAAAGGGATAACAAATGGGTTATTATCAATATGTTATTGAATATGCATACACTTGTAATTCATTTTTGCAAGTAGTAATAAATGACTTAAATTGTGGTCCAATGAAATAAATATAACATTGCCTTACACAATCATGACATGGAATGAATTGCATCAAGCCATATACCTACGTTGCTTCATTTCACTCTTGTCATCCAACTTGCAGTTAATTTTCATTTGCACCACTCTTGTATATTCAACTCTTTTCTTCTCATCTATTTCGGCCCCAATTATATGTGCCTTCTTCCAAGCAGAAACCATGGAAGAGGAAGATATGAGGATGGTGTCAAGTGATCATTCAACTCCATCGTCAACTCAACTGCCCATGCACAAAATCAATTCCCACAAATTCAAACCCAAGATTCGGATAATTCACATATTTGCACCAGAAATCACAAACACCGAAGTAGCAAATTTTCGAGAGCTTGTGCAAAGACTCACTGGGAAAGCTGCAGCTGCAGAAACAAAAGGAATGATAATGAAGAAGAAAAGGAAACTTCCAACTAGCAGATCAAGCTTCATTCATCATGCAAAGCCTGCAGCGAGTTTATTGCCTACCGGGTGTGGGGATCAAGTTCATAATATTAAGGAAGACGAAAATGAGAGTAGTTCAACTGGTTTCTTCGATGGCTTTACAGATATGGATGGTTTTATTCAATAGTTACGTCTATGAAGTGATCATCTTCTGATTATCATTATTATGGCATGGATGTGCAGGGCGGCAGCTGGATGACTTTCCTCGTCCTTGGACTTTCTTCTTTTAGTGGCTATGTATGAAATTGATATTTTGGTTTAGTTATTATTAATTTTATATATCATGATAACTATGTAATTATGATTCTGAATATACATAAAATAACCTTTAATCAGATGATGACATATTAACGTTCAATACCCAATTAAGTATTTAAGAATATTTATATTTTTCTTACCACAAACCACCCAGATTAGTGGCTTCATTGAAAGTATGATGTTCTTACGGTCCCAGTTGCTTAATTATGGAAGTCAAATTCATCCCAACTTGCATCATTATAATCAGGACGAAAGATGATGCTAGATTTAGGATATGCAGATGGGGCTTTGTTTTCTCTTTAAACAGAAGAAAATATATATGGTTGATGCCTTTCTTATTTTTCCAATCAAGTGCCGCAGTTGGTGGTAAGCTTCATCAAAATGCAGAGACAGGACAACAGTTGTTTATCTTACTCGTCCATGGAGCTCTCACTTTATAAACACTTTGGAATGCAAATCCAACATTCTTTACATTCTAATTTGTAATACAACGTCCACACAAAAGAAACAATCCTCTGTGGTCAACCATCTTCTCCTCTTCACATCCTATTTGCCTCTACATATACCACCCAGGGCTTGTAACACACTATGAGAAGCTGATTGCCCAGAACCATATTTAACGATCTTTTATGTAGGGTATTATGTGAAAACTAACAGCTTTATCCTGCTCTGTGGAACCTAGGAAAACTCAATATTTTAAAGCGTTAGCATAAATTTCGTTCATCAAAGATTTAACAGTCACAGGTTTAATTTCAGACATTATTAAAGGCAATGAATAACAAGTTTTGCAGTCACAGGCCCAAGATCACATGTGAATATCCTTGAATACATGCTGAAAACAGAGTGAAAGACAGAAATCATATAAACACTCAAAAAGCCAGCCAAGGATGAGGCTTTAGTGCCAAGTTCTTCAATAAGTGTCTGCTCATCAGTTGATAAAAACTACAAACTACATCAAACAATCCCTTAGGATGGAATGTGTACCTTTGTGAAAACATTGTAACGATTTAGGGCAGGTGATATGTGATAATTCTAGAGGACATATGAGGCAAAGAGAGGTTGCAAAAAGGCGAAGGGAAAAATATTATTTTCGGCTTTTGGACAGCCTGGTTGGAAGGGAGGACTTTGGCTTTTGAATTGCTGAAATCATCCAATTAAGAATAAATAATAACTGTTGAGGGTTACTCCATTTCTGTTAGTAGTCTATGTTACCCTAGAAATAGATTTTGTTTGTGTGTGCTAGCCATGTGAGTTGGTTGAGGGTGATTTGATCAGAGCAACTATGATTTTTTGAGATGGAGAGGACTGATTTAGTAAGAGATGAGATTAGAGAGTGAATATTTGTCCAATGTTTCAACAAAGAAGTGGTTCGAGCTAAGTGTAAGCAAGAAACTTGTCTCCATTGTGAGAAAGTGTCCAGATCAACCCACCACTACATATTTAAATCCTTGGCTATTTTGATAGATTATTAGGACAGTTCGGATGATGACATCTTGATCATGAGTGACGACAAACCAGAGAAGAGAGGAGAAGTTGATTCGGTTTTTGAATCGAAGGATTCATATGGGGATGGTCAAAATCTCATATTTTTGGTGAAACCTTAAACCTATCGGGGGCCCAAAATGGTAAATCAACAGATTTTGACAACATTTTAAATTCAATGAAAGTCCAATATGGTAAATTGACAAATCTCGACAAAGAATCAATTGATTCAAGTGAAACAAAAATGCCAAAATTTAGTCAATCACCTCAAATAGTGAAAATAGCGACCATGGTCGCGAAGGCGTTCTTGGGGGTTGATGAGATTGGACTCTTAAGATACAGGTTTGCGAAAGACAATTTCAACAGTGGAGGATGTCAGATCTGGTGAGAAAAAGTTCGTCAGGTAGAGATTTAAAGCATCTATGACTAGGCTTAGGACAAACGATGTCAGAGTGACATTTCTAACAATGGCAAACAACATGAAGATGACTTTTCTGACCATTGGCGAGGATTGGGCAAATGAAAAAGTAGGTGAGATTTTTTCAAATTAGGTAGAAAGACACATAACACATAAAATAAGGATTTGGTGTAGAGGGCTTAATCATCCAAGCAATAAGTAATGTTGGAATTTTGGGAAAAGAATTGACTATGCTACGATTGTGAACCAAAAACGTTTGGAGGCAATGGAAAAGGTAATAAGTCCTATCCATTGCTACTTGGTTTGGGAACGTCTACCGCATAAATCACAGGGAAATTAGCATATGAGTTTTTTTTTTTAATTAGCTTTAACTTCTTCTTGCTAAATGGCATTGTAGCCTTCTTTTGACAGTTGGCTCTAATAGCCTTCCTAAAGAAAACAAAAATGAAAAAAGAAAGTTTAAATTAAGAGGACAAGCTCAAGTGGTTGTTCAAGGATAGAACGTGAAGGGTGAGCTAGTCAATTTGTGACGTCATCACTTTGTATAGGCAATTAGAAGGTGAATGTTACTGATTCCCTTCTCTACAATTTGTTTATAGTTACGGTTACGGTTAAGTTAATTACAACAGTCCATAGGATGCTATAATACAAGGCATTGGATGGACCAAACTACTCCCCTATGAATAGAAAGTCTACTAGGATTATGTACTCACATCATGACCCTTATCTTTAGAAAAGTGAAGCAAAAATACAGGCTAGTTAGGTTATCAAGATGAGCATGCGAAAAAAAATTTAAAGTACTTTCCAATTTTCCCACCTTTAGAATAAATTAGTTCTTAAAAAGATGGACAATGTTAAGACTTAGGGGAAACAGGAAAATTTTATTGAAGAATATAAAGGAGAATAGAGGTTGTAAAAAGGGGGCAAAAGGAATTTTTTTTTTTTGGTTTTGGGTAGTCTTGACTAAAAGAGAAGCTTTCGGCTCCTCAAATTGTCAAAATTATCCATTTGAAAATATATAAAATACAGGGGAGGGTCATTTCTTTTTGGGCATTGCTTTGTGTTACCTTTAGAAATCGATTTTGTTTGTGTAAGTTTGTGTGTTGGTTGTGAGCTGGTTGAGGGTGTTTTGGTTGAGGGTGATTTGATCAAGTATCTAACAATACACAACAAACTTCTAACTCTTAAACTCTCAACCAAAAGCAATACTTATCCTTCCATTCATACTAAAATAAAGCTTTTATCTTGCATGGCATGGCTCAAGGTTAATTTGAAAATCAGCATGCTCCCGTTGAAGAATTTATATCCCACTACTTATTTTGTCAATGTCAAAACCACCAACAAGTCTCACTTAAAAAAGAGACAGTAATTTGATAGAGAATCTATAAATAAGTGTTCATCTTATTTTCTATCTAGCCATCCTCTATCATAATGATTCCCAACAAAAAGTAGATGTTTCACAGAATCCCCTGTAACTAATGATCTTGGGAGACATGAGCAGCATCAAAACGATATGCATGTAGCACAACAAAACCAGCTACAACTGCAACCATGTAGTGATCTAATGGGTTGATAAATTCATATGTAACCGATATCAAAAGCATGTTCATACCTTGCTCCAATGAGTATGTTTCTAACTTTTAGTAGAAGTGTGTGCTTCAGTGGAAACTAAAAAAGCCAAGTCATTCAGGCATGTGCATCAATCAACAACCTGAATAACATTAGAGCTGTTTATGAGAAGTTCTTAGGTGGAGAAAGAGAAGACCCAAGAGTAAAAAGAAACAAATGACCAGGAATAGTATCCCATCGAGGATTTTAGGAAGCAAAATTAGTGGAAAAGGTCCCCTTAAATGAGTCCATTAAGCCACCATATCAAAATGTTAACATGTGGAAAACACCCTCACACAATCTTCGCTAGAATATATGCACACAACAGAAATCTAGAAAGTTCTAGTAAGGAATTTACCTTGTGTATTGAAAATGAAGATAAATTATCAAACCTCTCAACATGTTTTTATTATGAAAGAAATGAAAACAAACTGGTATAAGGGGGCTCTTGGGAAGGGCATACCAAGCCTTAGCCACCAATATGTATCATAGGTCTATTAGCCGTCTTTGCAATATCAAACATCCCAGCATGTGAAGCTTTCTTCCTTTTTACCTAAAGCAGATCAGAAGATAAAAGTTTAAAGACAATGGCACATATTGAAGCAGGAGATAATGAAACCTGAAGCAAATTCTATCAGCAATAATCTATACAATCAAGTAATGGTTTATGCTCCTTTAACAGGTCATATTACACATTAAGTTATAGATAAACATAATGCTTTTGAACAAAATAATGCATACTATGAATGACAAAATGAAGCACTGACAGTTGTAACATTTAATGGGATGTGAGTGTACCACAAACACATGAAAAAATTTAACAACTCATACCGCTGCCCCAATTATTTCCCTGAGCTCATCATCAGTCGCATTCTGGCGGAGGGGATCCCTTAAGCTAACCTGTAAGGAAAAAGCACTGGTAAGAACAACAAAATCATGATGGACAACTGTGTAAATCACAGAACAAGACTAAATAAATTCGTAAAAAATCATATAATTCACCTCTGAAGGACCAAAGAGGCATACTTTGAAGTTCCCATCAGCCAAAAGTCGCAATCTACTGCAACCAGCACAAAAATGCTCAGTCATAGATGTAATGAAAGAGACAGTACCACAATGCCCATCAATTTTGAAATTCTTGGCTGTTTCCGTTGGGTAATCTTGTAATCTCTTGAGTCCAGGAAACTTTTTTACCTGTTATTTTTACATAATTTACTCAAGGAATGCACAAGCAAAACATTCAGAAATCTCCAAGCAGGATGAGCTGTAATAAGTCTACCTTACCACTGTATCCAACATCTCTGAGTACGGTACAAGCTTCTTGACATTCCAAACATTTCCATCAAAAGGCATGAATTCAATGAATCGAACATTAATTGGTTTATTGCGTGTTAGCTCTACAAAATCACATATCTCATCATCATTAAACCCACGCATCAGTACACAATTCACCTGGAGAGAAGGCAGAACACAAAAAAATGAAGGTTAGTCTTTAATTTTGTCCAACACAAAGCCATGATAAGAATCAATTGCTGACAAGCATAAAGTTAACAAGAAATGCATACTTTGACAGGATTGTAGCCAATGTCTATAGCAGTATCAATGGACTCGAGAACCCTTTGATGGCCCTTGCGCCTGGTCAAGAATTCGAATTTTGCAGGAACTAATGTGTCTAAGCTGATATTTAAACCAGTAAGGCCACACTCTTGTAGCTTGGGAAGTTTTCTTGCGAGGGTGAGTCCATTAGTAGTCATGGAAAGTGTCTTAAGACCTTTCAAGTTAGATAGTTGATAGCATATTTGTTCAATATCCTTCCTAATGGTAGGCTCCCCACCAGTTAAACGAATTTTATTGACACCAGAAGTTACAAAAAGATTAGCCAAGCGAAGAATTTCATTGAGTGACAGTAATTGAGGATTAGGAGTGAGGTCCACGCCCTCAGATGGCATACAATACTGACAACGTAAATTGCAACGCTCAGTCACGGATACTCTCAAGTAAGTGTGCATCCTTCCAAATGAATCGATTAACATATCAGAAACTCGATTCTCTTCATCTTTATCTTTGTCTTTATCATCCAAAGAATATTCCGAAAGGCTAAGAGATGAAGTTGCATACATGAATTTGCTCATATGATCATGTGTACCTCGATAGGATCCAACTTCAGAACGAACCTAAGGATACGAAGATGGTTGGATTGTTTGTGTCTGAAACATAAATTATGAAGGAATGATGAAAGAACAACATACCAAGAAGCAATTGAAAGCTGTTAATCCTGAACGGAAGTTATGGATATTAGGCAGATGGCGCCTCATGGTGGCTGCTGAAACCGAAAGAAGAAGAGGGAAAAACATAAATAAAAAAGGGAATAGTATGGAGGAGGAAGAAAAAGAGGAAATAAATTTCTGACCGTTCATGTGCTCCTCAAAGTGGGGAGAGGCCAATGAGTATCACGTGTTAAATGAATCTTTACATCAGCCCTCAACTGAGACTTGTCTTGGTTGCTCCGTCTCCTCTGACCTGCAATGCCGTGGAGGACAGAGAGAGTGGATTACGTGTCATTGATTCGAGGATTTTTTTTTCATTAAAAAAAAACCTTAAAAATTATCCATTTACATGGAGGAATAATAATTTTATTTGATCGTTATCTATAATCAAAATATAATAAAGGTCAAAAGAGTTATTCTCACCAAAGGAGTGATATATTCTCAAACTTCTTTTTGTAAAGTTTCAAAAAGGCCAAAAGACTTGTCCCACCCAAGGTTTAGTGTAATTTCAAACTTTTACCTATAAAGTTTTAAAAACTTAAATATTTATCTGTTATTCAATTTCTATTAAAATTTTTTGTTAAAGTTAATGGTAAAAATGTCATTTCATGATTTTAGAGTTTCATAATTTTCCTATTTACAATGCCTCTAGGACTTTAAAAAACTATGGTTTCATCTCCAAGTTGACAGAATCAATTTATTGATTGTTGGAAAGTCGTCCTCTCCCTCCAGTCACTGAGCATGAAACCCTAGAGTTGGTTGACCCCCTTCGCACCAAGAAAACGTTGTCGACACACCCAAAAAACACAAAGGCATCTGTCACTTCATCTCTCTCCATATATCACAATCATGGAAGGGTTTGGCAACCCAACATCCATCTTCAACGTGCATCATAAATGAAAAGTTGAGTTGTTGGACCATGAAATCACGAACAAAAACCTACGTGAACGCCCTTCTTCTAGCCACCATGAAATGACGAACAGAAACATGTGTGAATAGACATGAATTTGTCTGTGCTTTGAAAGGCAATCGAGACAATGGGAGGAGGTGGCTGGAAGAAGAACAGTAGATGGAAACTATATTGGAGGGGGAGAAATGAAAGTTTCAAAAAGTATGGGGGGGGCGACTGCAACAGAGAAACTTGAAAAATATGAAACTCTAGAGTTTAGGGGGAAAATATCATTTTTTAAAATTTGAAAATTTGAGGTTAGGAAGAAAATTGTTAGTTTTCAAAACTAAGATGGGAAAAGGGATAAAATTTAAGTTTTTTAAATGTTTATTAAATGATATTTTTACCCCTACTATAACAGAAAATTCTAATAAAAGCTAGATGATGGATAGGTATTTAGATTTTTTTAACTTTACAAATAGAAGTTTCGAATTACACTAAACTTTATGTGGAAATAAGTCTTTTAGCCTTTTAAAAACTCAAATAACCACTCGTTATTCAATTTCAATTATAATTTTTTGTTATGATTAAAAATAAAACTATTATTTTACTAATAATATTGAAAAATATATAATTTTATCTTATTTTCCACTCAAATTTTAAAAACTGATCATTTTACCCCAGTCTCAAATTTTCTAATTTTGAAAAATGATTTACCCCCCTTAAAAAAATCCCTAGATTTTTTTTTCTTCTCTAACCACCATCTCCAACAATGACTTCTTGGACAAATACCTCCCCAACACTACCAAATTCCACTCTTATCCTTTATACCAAAAGACAAATCCATCGAGGAAGACAAATCCCCTTCAAGAAGATATCAATGAAGGGATGGTGTTGGGTAGGGATTCATCTTATCGTTTATACTTGATGATGAATCCATCGAGGAAGAGACAAGATGCATCTCTTTTTCGCTTGCTAGAGAGAGACTGCCAAAATGAGGAAAAGGATGGAGAAGGTCGTCATCGCTATCGTCGAAGATGATAGCTAGAGAATGAAGAAAAAAACCCTATAGATGGGGGGGGGGGGGGGGAAGTCATTTTTTAAAATTAGAAAAGTTGAGGATAGGGTGAAATTGTCAACTTTCAAAACCTAAAAAGGAAATTGAGATAAAATTATATATTTTTTAATATTACTAGTAAAATAACGATTTTTCCCTTAATTATATCAAAAAATTTTAACAGAAATTAGATGACAGATAAATATTTGAATTTTTATAATCTTGCAAAATGAGAGTTTGAGAATAGATTAAACTTTGAATGAGAAGAAGTTTTTTGATAGTAGATTAAATAACATTTTCTCACTTAAAGTTTAACCTAAAAACTTTTTCTATTTCAAGTTGATATAAATGACATTTTTTTATACAAACTCAAATTTTATTTTAAAAAATTAATGATATAAAATAAAATAATAATTTTATTATTCATTAATTTTTAAAATAACAGACAATTTTATTAAATCTAAACATTTTAAACATGCAATTTAACTTTTAAAATCTTTATTATGTTATGTTTAATTCTTTAAATGTATAAATGCTATTTTTAAAATTATTAGAGGGCAAATAACATTTCAAAAATTTTTAAAAGGCTCCTAAATTTTTTTAAATTTCCAAATAACCCCTAATATATTTAAAAATTATAGTTTACCTCATAATATATAAGTATACAATAAAAACATTTTAATTTATAAGAAAATAGGAACAAAGTGGTAAAAGGGAAAATAGAAAAAAAAGAGTTTTTTTTTTTATATAATTTAAACATTTCAAATGTTATTTTTAATTTTTGTTAATTTAGAGTTATATTATAATTTTAAAAAATGAAATAGTAGAGATAGAAAAATAATTTCACTAAGTAATATTGTTGATTCATTAAACGAGTTTAATTTTAGCTAAGAAAATGTTATTTATGCTTTGATTTTAGATTAAAAAAATTATTTGTGCCAACTAAGACTTATAAAATATTAATTAAAAATAAGAATTTTTTATCTTTAAAAATTAATAAATAAAGATAAAATAAAAACAAAATTAAAGTTTTCTTACTAATATTTTAATATCTAAAATAAAGATAATAATTTGATTATTTTTATATTTCAATATTATTTATTCATCATTTTTAATAATAGAAATTTAATAAGAGAAGATGACCAAAAGACTTACTTACACCCAAGGTTTAGTAAAACCCTAAACTTCAACCTGTTAACTTCTAAAAACTTAAATACTAATATTTATGTTAAAATTTATTATTAAGGTTAAAGAATGTTATTTAATTAGAAATATTAAAAAACTAAAAATATATCATATTTCTCCTTTTAATTTACAAATATAATAATTTTTTTTACCAAAAATTTGAAAAAAAAACCATTTTCCCCGTAGCTTTTTTCTATCAATTTTCTAACAAACTTTGCTATCTCCAAATGCGTAGTCTCTCCCTCCCTCTTTGGCAGTCTTCATTGGACACGAAGAGAATGAATCGTCTTTGTCTGAATTTACATTTATAACCTTTTACTAATTCTTCTTTTAAGATTCTTCAAATTACTTTACCAATTTACATTTATAACCTTTTACTAATTCTTCTTTTAAGAATTTTCAAATTACTAATTTTCCTTTATATAATAAAAAGTCAAAGCGTACCTAATATATTAAATTATTTATACGTGCAAGTGAGCGACGCTTAAAACGGCTTAAGTAAAGGGTTAGGTGTGTAAATTCACGCAGCATTCATTGAATAACGCAATATAAATAGGTTTTGAATTTGCTGGTCTGTTCTGGCTTGGAGTTGGTACAGGATTCTCTCTTTTAGCTCTACTGATTTTCTCCTCAGACCACGCAACCATGGTGTTCTTCAGGACTGTAACCGCGCTTTCTCGCCTACGTTCTCGCGTCGTAAATTATTTCTTTTAATTTTCTGCTTGTCTCTCTTTTTAATATTTTCATTTAACTTCTTCTTTTACTATTATTATGCTAATTTATTGAATCTTCGTCACAGGGACAACAATCTAATCTCGCCAATTCTGTCAGA
Organism: Mangifera indica; assembly: GCF_011075055.1. Lineage (NCBI taxonomy): Eukaryota > Viridiplantae > Streptophyta > Magnoliopsida > Sapindales > Anacardiaceae > Mangifera > Mangifera indica. The sequence continues at coordinate 7,454,538 of NC_058150.1, read as the reverse complement.
TGGCTTCAAGTGCAAACCTCTTCCGATCTTGTACTTTCTCTCCCTTTTTTCGCGCTTCTCGGCGTTGTTTTCTTTTTTTGGTTATAATTTTGACTCAATTAATATTTGCTCATTGGTCAGATTTTTCTGTTCGTCATTTTTTAATATAATAACTGATTTGCAAAGTTTCGTAGTTTCTTTTTAATTTAAGCACTTTCTTTCTATGTGTTATTGTAGCTAGTAGCTGCCAGTATATCTGCCTTATATTTTTACTTTTAATCGCTTGTTTGTTCACTGCCCATTATTTTCTTATCTGCATTTGCTTTTATTTGATTCGGTTTTTACTTACGGACACTCTTGTTTATGCAAAATTATTCATTTATCTGTTTATGATTGTAGGATCTCCATTCTCAGCTGAAAGAATTGATTCCTGAGCAACAGGTTTGTTCTCACTATATTTGATATTGTTTTTCTTTGTAAGTTGTCATTGCTTGTGGGTTCAAATAATCATGTTTCATTAATTTCTCTGGGTTTAGATTGCTTCCTAGATTAATATTGATCTAGTGCTTTGAATTTACTGCATTTTTAACTGAAGAGCTCGTTAACTGCCTTACTAATTTTATTCTCCATTTCATGCTTTTGCAGCTCACTTCTTCCCTATTATACATTGTAATATAATTGGGAAATCTAGTAGTGTGACCTGCAATTTAAGAGATTTAGTTTTAGCTTCACTTAAGTATCTGAGATTTAAGAAGTTTATTGCAATATCTTATTGGATTTATTTGGTATCAGGAACGCCTGAAGAAAGTAAAGTCAGAGCTTGGAAAATGCCAGTTGGGAAATATTACAGTTGATATGGTAAAATTTTGTTTTAATTCCAGCAGGGCAGCAGTGAATTGTTATAATTTTCTTGATGTACTGTTTAGAGGTTATAATATCGTTTAAATTTGACTGGCTAGGTTATTGGTGGGATGAGAGGAATGACAGGCCTGCTGTGGGAAACCTCATTACTTGACCCCGATGAGGTACGAATCTCAATTAGCCAAACTTGAAATTTTCATGCATTTAGTGATCTGTTATTGCTTTTAAGGATACCTTGCAACTTGATCAGTTACAGATCTAAGATGTATGTTTATTGCAGGGAATTCGCTTTAGGGGTCTGTCGATTCCTGAATGCCAGAAATTATTACCAGCAGCAAAGCCTGGTGGGGAGCCTTTGCCTGAGGGTCTTCTGTGGCTTCTTTTAACTGGAAAGGTGAGTATTTATGTGTGATGCACAAGCTGTTTGAAAGTTGCATTCTTTTCAGTGTTGGCATGGACCAGGCTGACAATACTCTCTATTGCTTGCCTCTGTATCTTAGGTGCCAACCAAAGAGCAGGTTGATGCCTTATCGAAGGAACTGAGTGATCGTGCCACTGTCCCTGGTCTGTAGCTTGCATTCCTATTAGATTCCTTCTAAGTTGTTTTGTAGAGCCTGCTTGCTTTTGTAATTTGATACGTTGATTACATTTATTCTGTCTATGTGACATTACTTCCCTGATCATCATATTTATAGTATTACTTTTTTATAGGAAACGATATAAAGTGTGTAGAAAATAGCAATATGAACTAATGGTTCATCACTAGTGATTTACTAGTGAACAAAGTATCTCTATAGTACATATGCTATACGTTAACCAGTCCCCTAACATATGTTAGTGTAGCTTCCCAACTCACCAAAAGAAGAAGAATTGCAGTCCTTAAATTCTATAGTAACATAAAAATCATAAAGATGTTGACACGAATTTTATCCAATTGAAAACTAACTTCTTCTAGTAAGGCTTCAAATATTCTTTTGTTCTTTCCATCTGAATCATCCAAAATATTGCCAGAACAGAACATCTCCCTAATAATTTTTCTTTTCTCCCCACCAAAAGCACATAAATTCTTGGAATAGAGAAAAACAAGATTGTGCAATAAGCTACATTGACTTTTCTGTCTTTCAAAGTTGAGACAACAAGTTTAAAAATGCTGGACAGTGAAGGAAAAGATGGTTATTATTCTCCCTATCTTTTTTGCACATAACACACTGATGAGGGCACATGGAAAGCTTACTACGCCTCTTAAAATAGTTTTGTGAATATAGTAGTTTTTAGTTCTTGAAGGACTACAAAAGCTAATATGATAGCTTTAATTTGCATTCCATTGATCACTATCCCTTGCGGCTTCACATGTTATTTTGCACTTGTGGATTAACTAAATCTTTTCTGGTAGCGGTCAATTTGAAATGATCCTCTGCCTTTATTTGGGTTTATGATCAGAATGCTTTTTTAATTTCTGCTGCAGATTATGTGTACAAGGCCATTGATGCCCTACCTGAAACAGCACATCCAATGACTCAGTTTGCAAATGGTGTTATGGCCCTTCAGGTTTTTTTTTTTTTTTCAATTTCTCATTTATATTTATTAATTTATTCCTCTTTCTCTTTTTTAATATTTTAATCTTATAACTTCAAGATGTGTGAAACTCAAGCAACATCTATTAAATGTGACATACTGACACCTTAGCAAGTTACTTCTACTAATCCCTTGCTTTGCCTTCTTGAGTTTCTGCCAAGTTGATGGTAATTTGACTGTTTCTGTTTCTTGGTTTGTCTTTCAGGTCCAAAGTGAATTCCAGAAGGCATATGAGAAGGGGATTCATAAATCAAAGTAATATATTCATTTGGGAATTTTTTGGTTTTATATCTGAACCTTCAACTACTAATACTATATGATATTTGACTTTAGGTACTGGGAACCAACATATGAGGACTCTCTTAATTTGATTGCTCGTGTGCCGGCCGTTGCTGCATATGTTTATCGACGGTAAGTGCAACATGTTTCCTGGCTGTACAAACAGGCACTAGGATAATGCCAAGTCTAGGGTTAAAACAATTTTTTTTGGTCAATATTATTTATGTCTATGAGAAATCTGTTTTTGCAAGATTTACTGTAAATTTTGTTTTTTATAAAGCTTAGCCTACACAATTTATATCTCTTTATGATGACTGTGTAGACATGGTTTCTTGAGATTTTATATTCTCCTCCTGTTTTGTGTTTCTAGCCTTTTGACAATGATAGTGGTCTTTGGTGCCAATTTATGAGAATATTAACCAACATTTTTACGGATACCATTGACATTACAATCTCTTTTCCTCTCCCTTCTCTCTCACTTTATTTTTTCTTATCCAGTTTGTATAACACTGTTTACTGATGGTTTACATCTCATTTATATTTTGGCTGTCGTATTTTCTATCTAATAGCATTAATTGATCCTTTGCTGTCCTTTATATTTTTGTTTGTGCATTGTGTTTCTGAAGGGTATACAAGGATGGAAAAGTTATTCCCAAAGATGATTTGCTGGATTATGGTGCTAACTTTTCACACATGTTGGGATTCGATGACCCCAAGATGCATGAGCTTATGAGGCTTTATGTCACCATCCATAGGTCTGCATAACTTATTTTCTCTTTTGAGTATGATGTATGCTAATGTTTTTTGCTTTACCCAAATTACTTATTTTTTTCTGCAAAATGTATGTTGTACTTACAAAAGAACAATCTCACAAATTTGATCTGTAAATATTGAATAATATATTGCAGTGACCATGAAGGTGGGAACGTTAGTGCGCACACTGGCCACTTGGTGAGTTACTTCAGTTTTTTTATCAAGCAATTTGTCATACTATTTCTATAATTTTCTATCTCTAATCTACAGGTTATTATTTTTTATGAAGTAACTGAATAGAAATTTTAATTTATTATTCTTAAAAGTTATTCTTCATTCCTGTGATATCTCATCCAGTTGAATGCTGATGTTATGTTTTTATGCAATTGTTGCACTAAATTCAGGTTGCTAGTGCCCTGTCAGATCCTTATCTTTCATTTGCGGCTGCATTAAATGGTTTAGCTGGACCACTTCATGGTTTGGCTAATCAGGTATTGTACTTGTGTTAACACTCTCCATTATGTGTCATCGTTTTATTAAAATATCATTCTTTTTAAGCACGATTACTTCTCCCTCTTTCTGAGCAATTATATTTTACTGACAAATTAATTGTGAGGATTCCCGTCTGAATCTTTTTGTACTTTCAAGTCAGTGAAATTGTGCTGAAATTCTGAACGCATGTTTTAAAAAGTTATTTTTTTAAAGAAATATATGATGCCACTTTGTTTTCTTTTTTCGTTTTTTTTTTTTTTTTTTTTACATGGAAGATTTTCAGTTCAATCATTTTGTTACCAGCAAGACATAAATTCTCATTCATTGAAATCTCACTTGGTTTCCACTTGATATGAATTTAATAGTTTTTTTTTTGGGTTTAATTCTGCAATATTGTGGTCACAGGAAGTTTTGCTCTGGATCAAATCTGTTGTGGAAGAGTGTGGTGAGAACATATCCAAGGAACAACTGAATGATTACGTCTGGAAAACATTAAATAGCGGAAAGGTATTGTCAATCTTTTGCTTGGTATAACGATATCATTCCGTTTTGGCTGATATATTTAAAGTCTTTCTGTTTCTCTAGTAATTTTATATGAGACCTCATGACTACCAAGGGAAATTTATGTTGGAAATGTTTTCTCCATTTTTTTTGTTTTGTTGTTGATGTTTGCTTCCATAATGCCAACTTGCCATCTGAACTTGTTTATTTTCAGAGATTATGTTGTTTTGGTGGTTGACTCTTTTCAGAACTATTTGGCCTGCCCTTTTTTTAATATATCAACTTTTGGATGTTTATTTACTATTGACCCTGTAACTTGGGTTGTGGGTGTAAGCTTTGCCTCTCTAATCTCCTAACCCAAAAAAAAAAAAAAAATATTCCACTTTGAATAATTACCATCTTGGGTTGATTTCATACTGATCAGTTATCACTAATGTGACATGCTGCCGATGTTGTAAGATTTCATCCCATGATATCTCAAAATATGCAGGTTGTTCCTGGATTTGGTCATGGAGTCTTGCGTCAAACAGATCCAAGATACATCTGTCAGAGAGAGTTTGCCTTGAAGCATTTACCTAATGATCCATTATTCCAGCTGGTTGCTACTTATCCCTTCTTGCAGATTTTAGAGAACAGTGTTTTATTTTATGATACAAAAGCTCTATTACTTTTGTTACTAATTACTTGATGAACTAACTAGCTTGCACTTTAACAGGTTTCTAAGCTGTTTGAGGTGGTGCCCCCAATACTTACAGAACTGGGCAAGGTAAGTTGCTTATTATTTCTCTTTGAGCAGAGACTATTTCTTCATCTTCTTCCTTGGCACACCACTGAACAAAACACACACCAACCACAAAAATAGTGCTGAGGGTTTGGGACTATACATTATGATCTCTGTGTATGATATGTAGCTGTAGAAATAATCTTGCGCAGCATGAAAAATCTGTGGTGAGAACTGAACAAAAGTTGCTTTCTCCACCAATAAGACAATGGGCCCAGTTAAAGAATAATAAATCACAAAAAAGTGAAAGAATCCATGGATTCTTCCACATTTTTGGAAGCTTTCATTTATGAAACCACTATAACAGGTTTGATAATATATACGTCCTGAGTTAATGTGGTACCATTTGATAATATACTACTACTTTCTTACCTTATTTAACTCGCAGTGAGCATTTTATTGGGTAACCAATTGTAACCTTGTTTCTATAATATTATTATCTAATGTCCAACTTTCTAAATTCAGTTTTGAGTTTCTTATAGTCAAGTAAAGAGGGGATTATAATGCTCTTATATCTGGAACTTGTTCATGCTCGTAGGTTAAAAACCCCTGGCCCAATGTTGATGCCCACAGTGGGGTGCTGCTGAACCATTTTGGATTGACTGAAGCAAGGTACTGTTCTCAATATTCTATTAGCCATTATTGTTATTATTGATGGTGTTTAGCAATCCTATCACGTAATTGGGAGATGATAATATTACTTCGAATTCATGTTCCACAGATATTATACTGTTCTTTTTGGTGTATCAAGGAGTCTTGGAATTTGCTCTCAGGTTTGTTTTGCATTCTCTTTTTGTTTGATCATTAATTTTAATACTTGGTCATTTTATTAATATTTCACTTTATTTTTGTTGGTACAGCTGATATGGGACCGAGCTCTTGGGTTGCCACTTGAGAGGCCAAAGAGTGTTACACTAGATTGGATTGAAAAGAATTGCAAGAAAGCAGCTTAAAATGATGGGTAAAAAGTCTTACAAATTTGTGCAGGTAATAATTGCTGGAAAAGCGTAGGGTTTGGTGATGGATGGAGGGGCACTGTACAATTAACATCTTGCATGGTTGAGTCTAAATTTTTTTTTATATAAGCAGAATGTTGTTCTGCTCTTGATTTAAATTTTGTTGATGGATGATATTGTAATAATATTTCACGTGAATCTCCAAAAAACTACAATTGGAATGAGAAAAATGAACAAAGCAGTGTTAATGATTAGAAGTTGAAGGTTTTATCGGTCGGGCGAGCAAATTTTATGTGAATATGTTTGTGGTGTTGAGTTGAGGCAGTTTGGCATCTATCGTGTATGTTTATAGAAATAGTGTTAAATGGGTCAGACTGACTTTAGTGCGGTATTGGCATGTCTTTTTTGGCTGCCTGGCCCATTTAGGCCTGGCACGGTTGTGAGATTTTGTCAAGCTAGCTCGGTTCGGTTCATGGGCTTGATGGACCATATCGAGTCAGCCCAGCTTTGCAAATGGGCTCAGTAGTTTGTCTCAGGATTGGCCTGGTCTGGCCGCTGCCACTATGCATGTGCGGTTGCTGGACTTGAGTAAGGGTTGTGTTGTCTGTTTCGATATCGAAGAGCCCTGATTTACATATGTTTGGCTGCTTTGGTGCTTACATAATTGTTATAACCTTGTTGTTGGGTATGCGCATTGGTTATTAAAAAGTTGGTGGACTTAAGTGAAATGGAGTTACAAATTATCAACGGAGTTTGAGCTAGAACGTTAATTGGAGAATAGTGGTTGGTGTGTGTCGTAGTCTCCATTTTTAAGTGTCTATCACTAAAGAAGAGAAATTTATCTGAAAATGGCGTCCCTCTCGCTTTGTGGCGTGGGAATACGATCTCATAATCTCCCCTTTCTCTCCCTTAAACTTACTCCCAAACTCTCTCTAATTACTTTCAATTTCAGGTATACAACCAAACCCCTTTTTCACTTTTCTTTTTGAATTTAGTTTCTGCAATTGTGGAAATTCTTGACTCGTATATGTTTCAGCATCTGGGTTCGGAGTCTCCCCAATATATGAAAGAGGGGTTTAAACAAATAATCAAGGATAACGAGTGGTTTCTCTACAAAATATCTATTAATAAGCTGTTACTGTTTTGATTCTAATGGAATTCTTAATCGAAGTTGAATCCCAAATGTTACTGCAATCCTTTCCTCCTATCATCTATCATTTTTCAACATTTATCGTTTCCAGTGCTGTCGAGTTCAGCTTTGTGACTGTTACTGTCCCTCTGATGTATATGGCATGGCTAAAGTAGATTCATGTTCCAATTAACAAATTTTTCACTGACATGAAAAAATATTCTTGTGGGTTTGCTGATGCATTTCTTGAAATGTTGCTGCTAAATAATATGATGTTTATTTTCTTCACTTAGGTTGAAGAATACTGTGAAATTGCAAATCAGGCAAAGGTCATTTTCCGCATTTGCATCAAATTCAAATCCTTCTGGAGGAGATTCTCTTGAAGAGAAAGTGAAACCAGACGAGACTGATGCTGGCCAAGGTCCTCCATTCCTCACTATTCTGGCTGGGTTGCTAGTGTTTTTACTTATTTGTTGGATAGTTGGATCCCTTGTATCGTGGCTTGTTCGTTTAATATTTTAAGTTGCATACAAAATGTACTAGCCTATGTTGATTAGTTTTATGTAATCCACAAATTGTTTATTGGGTGATATCAATGTCTTTGCTTCTTATGACATCAAAAAAGTGTTGACAGTGAAACACATGAGTCGCTTATCTAAACTTGTAGCTAGAGGATTAACCTAGTGTCGACTAATCATTTTCATACCCATCCCATAATACAACATTGATGTTCAAGAGGGAGGTGATGAGATGATAGGAAAGCTGAGATAACTTTGACAATTCTGGGTCAACAGAAAACAAGACATTAGCTCCTTTGCTTTCTAAGGAACTTAAAAATCATACAATTCTCTGCAATATTTTACCACAATATATTCTAGCATAAGGCAAACCAACTTGGAGCAATATCCCAGCAAAGAAATCTGAAATCTGAAATCTATAATCCAGTCTGCCAACAACATCCCTGGTGTAATATAAGAATACTCATAAATAATTCCCATGGTCATGGCAAATTTGGACGGTAAAAAGGCTTAGAAATGCATAAAGGAACAATGAATTCATCTCCACAACATAAATGGAAAAACAAACATTTAATCATTAGAAATGCAGCAAATGCAAAGAGAAATGCTAGTTAAAATTCCAATTTAAAAAAAAAAAAAAGTAAGGTTTCAGAATTGGATGGGTGAGTTAACCGGAGCTTTTTCCTTTTGCTTCTGTACTATCATCTCCAATTGATCCAGTAAAAGCCTGCCGCTCATCAGCTGTGGCTTTAATAACTGGCATCCATACATCAGCTGTGCCACTCAAGAGTGACTGAACCTGTGGGTCAGCAGCTATTGTTGAGGATATCATCTCATCAACATCATCCAACTTTGCTGATAATTTATCCAACTCCCTTGCTATTTCCAACTAAGAGAATGGCAAAAGCCACGTAAGATACGTAATTTGTCCCAAAAAGAAGAGGGAAAAAAGAAAATATTAACTTTGAAAAAGGTTTCAAGAGGACTGCCACATACCTCATCAAGCTGTTCTGACTGCACAGGAACTTTTGTTACCTCCAACCCAAGCGCTTCAATTTTGGAACGCAATTCAACTTCCTCCTGATTAGTCAGTGCTTCCACCTAGAAGATATATTTTGATGAGAAAACTTCATAGTAAGGAACTTTCTGAAATCACAAAGCCTATGCAACAATTGAATCCTATTAACATATCAGATGCCCTGAATTTTGAGGAAAGAAATCAAAACGGTTTCAGCACTGTTACAGTTTCAGCATCAAAACAGTAATTAATTGCAATTCAATGAATTTTTCTAGCCTCCTTCATATCCATTATATACAGAGAACCACTTTAACCAAAAAGGTGGATTCATAATTTGGTACTAATGAATTGTAATGTATCATCATAATTTTACTAATAACAATTCCTTAGGAAATTCCCTTGAATATCCAACCTCACTCCATATTGCCTCAAAATTCTAAGTTTCAATCACATTCTGTTAAGATTCTTCCGCACAACTTGCTGGAAATTCACAATTCACTAAAGCTAAAACAACTTATATCTTAACTTAAAGAAATCAAACAACTGATATGTCGTTTAATCAACACGCGGGTTCGATAGATAATACTCCGGCATCAGAAAAGTATATACACAAACACTACCCCTAGATTATGCAAATTAGGCAGGCAGAAAAGATACACAAATTCAGTTTTACGGATGAAATTAAAATACCCGATTAAAAATTTTTAAACCAAATTGAATATAAGTAATAAAATTGAAGGGGGACAAAAAAAGAAACCTGCTGAAGGAGATTGGAAAGAAGCTGAAAGAGCTGCGCATCTGCTTTCCCTTCTTCTGCCATTTGAGTTGTCATAAATTGAGTGCTTTGTGTTTTTAATTTTTATTACTGTTGGAACCTGGACTATAGTTACTGTAGATACACGTGCATGGCACGCTCTTTCTATCTATGACGTGGTCATTAATGATTGGTGTTTATTAAAATCATTCGGATTGAAACACAGTTGAGTTTGGAGGCGGCCATGAGCCGTCATGACTTCGGTGCGGCCCATCTTATGAGTCGGGTTGGCTCACAAAAGTAACCAGGCACGCGACACAATTTGGACTTTATAGGGCGTATCGTACAAGACCTTTAATAAGTTTTTTTCTATTTGACTGTTAGTTAAATAATAAAATATATTTTTAAATAATTATATAAATTAAATAAAAATTATTTTTTAATTATTAAAATTGATGATAGTATCTTGAAAATTTTATTGATAATCTCTCATTTGTGACGAAAAAATATTATGGTTACATGATAAAAAATTTGAAAATAATATAAATCAATTCATTTATATAATGTACAAATAAAGTTCGATATATATATAATCTACTCGTCTTGAATGTCGAAAATTTTGAATTCTTCAGATATATCTTTTTATAACCCGATTTTGTAATTTGAAATGAGTTGTCACCTATTCTTTCCTACACATGATCGCTTCGACTATATTAGAGTGTAAGTTTAATCATCTCTTGTTTAATATGCATCCATATATATTAAAAACTTATTCCGATGCTCCAATAGACACTGGAAGCATTAATTGAATACATGTCATGACGAAAAGTATAGGAAAACTTTTTTAATATGTTTTTCACCATGCTAAAACATTCAATGTGTTACCGTATCATTTTATAATTTTAAGGTAATTATTAATATTAATATAATTATAAAACTTATTATAATTTGAACTCTAACCTATTTATTGCGTATCTTTGCGTAAAATTGACCGTATACTTGACTTTCGTATTCTTAAACCACTTAAACTTACGTCTATTTTTGGGAATATGTGTTTGGGGGATATATTAAAATTTTTAAATAAAAAAATAAACAATTTCTTTTTGAATTTTTAAAAACCCTAAAAAATTTTCCATTAACATCTATAACATTTTCAAAATTAAACTGCACCCCTAAGCTTTTGAAAAGGGAAAATTGATAAAATTAAGAGAAAAGAAAAATAAAAAATTAAAGGGGAAAAGAAAAATTAAAAAATAAGGGGGAAAGAGAAAATAGAAAAAATAAGTAGAAAGAGATAAAATAAATAAATATAAGCAAAATAACTTTCATATTTTAAAAATATTGAGGGGTATGTTGAGACAAAAAAATATATATTTTTTTTAAATTCTAAAAACACTCCAAAAAATTTTTATTAACACTCATGAAATTTTCAAAATTATAGTGCAAAAAATAAGGAGGAAAAGAAAAATGAAAAAATAAGAGCAAAAGATAAAATGGAAAAAATAAATAAAAAAGACAAAATAGAGAAATTTATATAAAATGACCTTTCTATCTTTTTATATAATAAAATTTACTAATGAGAGTAGATGAAAAGTGAGAATCTAACTTTTTGAAATTTAAAGAGTATGAGTTTGTCATTTCAACAAACCTTGGGTGGAAAATAGTCTTTCAACCTAATTTTAATGATGGTTTTCGTTTGCCATTTTGGGCTGGGGTTTGGTGGATATGAATGTTGTGTTTTTTAAGTTGAAATTGTTTATAATTGATAGAAAAGTGTGACACGCGTATACGTATGCTATATTTTATATTCCCAATTATTTAGTTTTGACTGAATTTTGATCTATTTGCAATCTCAATACTACCCTTATTTTGAATGTGTTTTAGTAGGAAAATGAGTAAGATTAAAATAGAAACAAGAACTTTACCTTCTAATTGGATTAAGTGTAGAAAGAAGAGTCAAAAAAGACACTTAACAAGAAGAATATATGTTCCAAGAGGAACAACAATTGTTTTTGACAAAATTATCCAGAAACAAGCATGTATCCAATGAAACAAGTATTCTAAGAGGAGGAACAAGTGGAGTCCCCAACATAGGTGAAAGTCTATAATCATGGGTAAATTATATACTTAATGCCCTTTAATCTGTGGGATAACATTTTGATCTTAAATTATACACATATGTTCTGTTGCTATTTAAGCTTTAAACTAAGATCAACCCTTTCACAAAGACGGTAGATGTAGGAGAGAGGATGATTTGTGATGTTGGGAGTTAGGGGTGGCTTGTAAGGGTAAGAGGATAATGATTCAACTGTGATAGTAGTGATTATCAGAAAGATAGAGAATGTTGACACAAATTTGATATATAAAATAGTAATTGATAATATTATTAATTTGGGATGAAATGATAAATTTTGACATGAAAATTGTTAAAAATAATATCATAATTTAACTTTTGAACATTGTCTCAAGATTTTCTTTTGTTGACAAAGCTCAGTATAAGGTGCAAAAGTATGATTTATATAATTAATGAATGAAAAAGTGATATCTAGCCTAACCTTAGGTAACAAAATGTTAATCTCTCAATCCTGAAGGATTTTTAGGAAATGGGGACAAACAAACCCATCGAATCTGGGACACACAAAATAATGAAGATCATAAAGTTGAGGACCCATTAAATTATTGTACCATCTATTACATATTCCACTGTCTACTGTTCTTGAAAAAAAGACACGCCCACAATTTCCAGACCATTAATGTCATGAATACTACTTTAATTCTTCTTTATTTTTTAATATCATTTTATGCATTGATTTTATGTCCCCTTAGCTTAATATAGTAGGCAGATCCTGAGATGTTAAGCAACCAGTGGATGTATCAGAATGTCCCAAACGATTGTGGTGGTCGAACAGCACTAACAAAACTTCTGTTGTGTCTAAACAAATGATCGTATAGAGCGTTTCACAATCTGCACATTAAAACTGTGTGGCCCGAAAAATCCAGAAATGCCCAGAACTCTAGTGATAAAGTATCAATTCATAATTTACATTTACGACCTACACCATCCTGGAACAGACTAGGCAAGTCTCTTCACATGGGGTCTTTCCCGATTTGCACATCTGAAAAAGAACAAAAAACAATACATTCATTTTAACATTGTTCTCCCCCAGATGGGTAACAGGCCCCTTCTTGGAAGGTCTCAGTTTTCATCAAACTTTCAAGGCTAATGTTTATTTGTTATCCACTTTCAGCGAATTCAGTCGTCTCAATCTTTGATCAAGTTCTGCCATCACTGCCGGTTCCTGCTTTTTCCTTTGCTTTGATATGGTGTTGGTTGTCATTGACCCAATCTTATCAAATGCAACCTGCACAGTTAGACATCACTTACATTTTCTGGTATGTTGATGAAAGATTTAATCTTCAAAATCAGAAACAAGCTCTTTATGGTCTTCAAATAATGCTGATTTTCCCAAAGTGTTATATTTACTAATTGTTTCATGCCACACAAAGAAAGTTGAAAAGAAGAAAGAACCTCATACCGTCAATAATTCATCAGGATCAAAGAGATGATGAGTGGTTTTTTGCAAAATGTTTATGACATCACCAACATGATGGGTTAGAAGCAACTCATCTTCCTTCATCTGTGAAAATCCACCTTTCATGTCATTATCTGACATCAAGAAACTTATAAAAATGTCGAAATGTAGCAAAAGAAATGGCACCTTAAATACAGCCAAAGCCACATGAAATAGAACCTTTGCCCCTTCATAGAAAAGAACATCCCACACACGTAAAGTTGTCTGAAAATTGAAGCATCCAGAAGGCAAAATTTAATGAAACAAAGTCACTAAGATTGTATACAAGAGCAAATGAAGCAAAGATAGATTGATAGGTAATTGACATTGGTCTAACCTCTGATGGCAAGCTCTTAGAAAAGAGGCATAAGAACCACTCAGTGGCAACAAGGGATACATCAAACTCCATTGCTTCTAAATGAGAGGCAATCCTGTAATATTTCTGAGTTGAAGTATAATAGCAATCAAAAGATTACAAATATCAGCAGAGTTGTAATCAGGTAATATAACCTAACCTTGGACATTGTTTAACAAGCAAATCTTTGAAAACTCTTTGTTCAACATGGCAACCTGATAAGTTATTTGTATAACAATCATTAACTAAGACATTCTCTAATAGGACAGAAAGCATCCAAAAAGCATCTTCCTCCGTTTTCATCACAAGTAACAAAAGTGCAGCAACATAGTTCAGGCCCTGCATCAGGAATTAAAATGAAACTAGGATTATTCATTAGATTTATACTTCTGTGTTTTCTTTGAAAAACAAAGAAAGAAGAATATAAATTGATAGTTAAAGCATAAGCATTGCAGAGGTTTATATTATAAGAAAATCCAACTGAAACTATTTCTGCAGAGCAAGATTTTGGTCATTTAGCATGACTACTTGGAAACAATGGAAGCATACAATAGAATGACGAGAACTGAAAGATTCTTGATAAAACTTAGGCACAATCAAAAAAATAGGCAACTATTATTGATAGTGTGAAGTTGAGCACAACATGATGAGAGGAACAACAACAGAATGATCATGATTAATACATCCAACATTTCATATTAGATTCCAGTAGCAATCATATTGATAAACTAAATAGACAGGAGCCAGACATCTCTTGTACACATATTTAGTTCAAAAGACAGTAATGTGAATCAAACTTCAACTTCACAAAAGTCAAACTTGTGAAAAAAAAAATCAAAACCATATAGCACAATTGTGAAACAGAAACTGTGGTGTGCAATTTCCAAAATAGTATTTGCTAAAATTGTGAGACTATAATATTTACCCTAATAGCTTGAAAACAAAAACAAAAAGGCATTGCAAAATATAGTTGAGGCTGCAATAGAAAACGCAGAAAGAGCTTTAGTATGTATTTGCCAATCAATCCCCATTGTCAGGCAAATATATGCAATATTCCTTCAGTAAAGGACAAGAGACTCCATTAAAAGACAGCAGACAATAGAAACCCACCTGACAATAGCCAACATCAGAATCACGGAAAGAATATCCAACAAGAACACGTTGAAGAGCAGCATGACCCTCAGGAGTATCCAGCCATGGGTGACCAGGGAAGGTTCTTGGTAGGTCCTGTACACAGAGAAGAAAATCAAGATGTCAGGGGAAGCAATAAAACCAGATAAAATAAATCAAGGGCTAATCACTCTCACACTTCTCCAGAAACCTTCATTCCATAATGTCACTTCCTTAATTATGGTAATCAAATATCATTAAGCCAGGTGATAACCATTAGTATGTTGCTTCATAAACAAGTTGCCAGTATTATAAAAATACGTAAGAAACACATACAATCTACCCATTTCATTTTTCCCAATCCAACTAGTTCACATAAGCAATACTAAGACCCATAAATTTTGCGAATGAAGTCAGATTCATTCATATAATCCGACATTAAACATAATCATATTTATGATAGGCATCTTTGAATCTCCAAGATTAGTCTCAACATTGCTATCAAACTTCATAACCATACCACTCTCAATATAAATTTCACTTCCTTCAAAAAGAATGGTGTTTCATTATCTAGGCTACAACTAAATTAAGATCATCCCCAGGAAATTAAATAATTGACCATCACTTTTCTGCATCAATAACTCAATGTTTGTCTGTCTGTTATACCCAATGTCCTGATTTAATGATATCTTTAATGCGACAGACAAGCAATGCATCATTTGATCTGTGTAATGCAAAAATAACAAAAAGCAAAAAGCAACCAAGTTATATCCAAATATCAGAAACTCAACCTCAAAATAGAACCTACAAATATTTCTGATACCAAATTAATGGTGCAAATAACAAATCTTCAAAGGGTAAGCTAATCCCAGATTTCTGATATAATCAATCATCATCATAAATAGAGAACAATCTAATTGCACTCACATGATCAATCTGCTTGGTAGCAGGAGTGACCTTGCCTTCAACGGCCTTTGTCAAATCATTATAATAGCTCTCAGGTACCGTCGACTTCTTCTTGGCTGCACCAGAGAGCGAAAACCAAACTTTTGGCCTAAGCACAGGCGGTATCCCTTTCCTTATAAGCTTCTTCAATGTAATAGCATTAGCAAAATTTGACAACCTTAGTGATGATTTAAGGGCAATTCCTTCAGACATTGAAGAAATCTGTGGCTGCAAATACCAGTTTGCCCCTTTGCTAGCCTCTAAGGCCCACCAAACCCGGCCTTGTTCCCGGACTTTCTCTCTGACCTCATTTAGGACATTAACATCATCAACATTGCCCTCTACTGTAAACCCATAAAGGTCTTGAAATTTGACGGTGATGTTTGCTCTTCTTGCATGGATGCTTGGCCTCAAGAAAGGAACTTGTGCTTGTAATTCTAAGGCCAGGTCCCTCTTGCTTTGAGTTCCATACATTTCTTCTCTTTTGTGATAGATCAAGAGAGAAAGATTGGATTTTGTCTATAGATGCTAGAAAGAAATTGTCAAATCAAGACGGGATCCTTTACAGGTATCAAACCACGAAATGGTCAATTCTTGGAAGCCTATAAAAGCTAAAAAATTACATAAAGAAAGACTTAAGAAACCTCACATGGGTATTTTAAAATTCAGATGAAGAGATGTCACAAACAAACATGTCATTAAAAAGCTCAGATTTTCACCATACTAATCTTAAAAAAGAAAATATTTCCTTTTCCAGTAGGCTCTTTGAGAAACCAAACGGTGGATTTATAAGAAAATTTAACCACAAAAAATTATAACTGAGAACAGAAAACGCAAAACCCACTCAAGATCTTTGTACTAATGCATATACAAAGACAAAGCTCCCAAAAAGAAAAGGAAAAAGAAAGGAAGGAATGAAGGACTGATTCCTGATGAAAGGTTGAGACGATTGAACAAGAAGCGAAGTTTGAGGGTTATTAAAGGATGAGGCAACGGAAAAATAGGTAGTTTGAGAGTTGAGATGGTCTTTGTCTGAATTTGTGATTAGAAGAAAGTGAACAACCGATACCAAGGGTGAAATTGAAACTAATTATAAGTTTTAGGGGGTCAAATGTTTTGAATTTCCTTTCGGTATAAATTTTGTAACGTTGCAGATTAGAGCGGTCATTATGAGAGAAACGTTGGAGTTGTTGTGGTTGGGTAGATTAGCATTGCTCAAATCATTGACGTTAGCTTCAATGACTAAAATGCCCTTTTACCTGAGATGAGTAAGTAGATTTACTATATTTTTTGTATTTTAATTTTATTAATGAGTTAGAGGCAATTTTGACTTTCCGAGGCCACGATCAAGACGCGTTTTACACCAACAGAAAATCGAGGACATAAAGGTAATTCAACATGATCATAAAAATAATTGCCTGATGTTGCGGCGAGCTGGAAAAACTGGGGCCGATCTGTCAGGAGGTAGTGGTGGTCCACCCATTGAAAGCGCGCGAAAATGTAAGGAGTCACGTGCGAACATTACTTTATTAATCTGTCGGAACAACGACAGGAGTAGCGGAGGGGACTGAGTTACTTTGTTTAGAGCCTTTCACACGTGTGATCGATTATACTGCTTCATTTCTGATATTTTGCAAATTTTGTTTTTTTTAGGAGTATATGATTTGGATAATATTTTATTATTAAAATAAAAAAATTATTTTAAAAATAGATTATTTAGAAAATTATTAAATATAAATTATTATTATTATTATTATATTTGATAAAATTTGATAAATTTAAATAATTATTATATTTGATTAAAACTAATAAAAAAATATTAATAAATTATTTTATTTAAATATTCTTGAATGTAATTATTTTTAAATATTTAAATATTATTTTTTATATTAATTAAAAATAAATTTATTTTATCTCAAAAAATTAATAAATAATAATATAATTATTATAAAATCAAAATTACCTTAATAATTTTTAA
Source organism: Mangifera indica (assembly GCF_011075055.1). Lineage (NCBI taxonomy): Eukaryota > Viridiplantae > Streptophyta > Magnoliopsida > Sapindales > Anacardiaceae > Mangifera > Mangifera indica. The sequence continues at coordinate 7,436,982 of NC_058150.1, read as the reverse complement.
ATACTTGAGGTGGGGTGATAATCAGAGTATTGTTTATATTACATGTTATATTAGTATTAGTAATAAAAGATTAATATAATATTTTAATACTGATAAACTAAATAAAAAATAAAAAATAAATTATCAAAATAATTTTTAAATACTGAAATCAAACGCCTCTTATTGTTTCTCATTTAAGGATGACATATGTAAAGTTTTTGATAATGGGCTGGCTTGCATGAACAAGTGTCGTGGGCCGGTCAGACTGGGTCACAATTGAAAAATAAAATCTTTGGATGTTAAATTTCAGAACTATCTACGAAAAAGAAAATTTTTATTTTTAAATAGATATGATCATTCGTATTATCAAATCGTATTCATATTATATTAGTTCAAATTTTATCTTAGGGATTTTTAATTTTAGCTTAATTTAAATTAGAATTATATCAAAAAATTTTAACCCTAATTTAACCCTTAAATATTCGAATTAACCTAACTCGATCTGAATTGACTGAAAATTATTTATTATTTTCACTATTTAAAATGCTTTACTATTTTAATTTTTTAACCAAATTACCCTAACCCATTACTATTAATAAAACACACAATATAATTTTTTATTTTATTTACAAATACTCTAAAATTTACATATTAAAACCTTTAAAACACATCAATACTTGTTTAACCAAAACACATTTTTACTACTTTATAATAATACAAAATATTTAAACAAAAATAAAAAAATAATCTAAAAATACTATTATATACAATTTATAAAAATTTTAATTGCTATTAATATTGTCTTTCAATATTTTTATAATTTATCGCCAACAAATTATCTTAAAGTAAAATTTCTCCAAATTATTCAAATCAATTTGAACCGTATCGAATTATTTTTGTATAAACTTTAATACTACTAATTTAATTTCTTGTGTCAACAAAACTTAATCCCAATCTAATTTTTTTATTATATTATATTTGGACAATAAGTCATGTTGAAAATATTGGGTGAAGATGGACTGCTTTCACTCGTGACCAACTCTATGATACAGGTGGTTTGTTCCCCTGCCACTTGTATATAAAATAGTGTTGAAGTTTTTGTGTTTAATGAGTGTCTTAATTATAATAATAATAAGTAGTAGTTCTACTTTTAATTCAGTAAATCGACGTCGTATGTTGCTTTAAGCACACCCTATGTTTAACATAAATATATATTACATGTATGATTGGTAAGTAACACCCACCCGAATATGCTTTCTTTCGAGATAAAATGTTACTAAATCTTTGTCAAGTGCAAAATAAAATTTCTCAAATTAAACTCATACGTGTAATTCGAAACATACCGAATAACCTCAAATATTATTAATCATTGTTAGAAGATATTAGAATATATTTTAAATATGTATTTACTTATATTAGAGTATAAATTAAATAGATGATTTTCAAGATCAAAATATATTTTTAATATATAGTTTCTCTTTTTATATTATTGTATATTGATTATATTGATTAATATTTTTTTATATATGATTCATGATAGGTATAGAATCATGTATTATTTAGATAGTTGAACATACTTCAAATAGAATTTTATTCATATTTTATCAATCATAATGATATAAAATCCAATATCACATACCAAGCATCCCAAAAATCAACAACCAAATAAACTTATAATAAATGTGCATACTAAATAAATCCATCATAATCAAAATAGTAATCATTATAAAAGGGAAAAGGACTATATCCCACCCATTTTTTAGCCCAATCTCAAACGCATACTCATGTCTGATAAAAAACCCAAACACTCATCCAAAGTTTAATCTGTTTGCACCCATCCACATATTTTCTGTTAAATTAAGAGGTAAATTTGTCATTTTATTAATAATATTAAATAATTAAAATTTATCTCATTTTTCCCCCTTTAATTTGAAAAACTAACATTTGTCCTATGAATTAAGTTTTAAAAAATTCACTTTTTTCCCCTTGAAATGCAGCCACTTTTTTCGGTGACAACGGAGAAGCTTTCGTCTAGAGGTCGACCACCTCTAGACAACGATCATCGTCCAAGAAGGACGACCGTCGTCCAGATTTGGATGACGAGCGTTGTTTCGAGAATAGATGACGAGTGTCGTCCAGAGAATGGACGACGCTCGACACTCTCCCTCCAACCACGTCGTTGCCGGTGGGCAGAGGGAAAGTGAAAAAAAAATTAGGGATTTGGGGGGGGTGAAAGTCACTTTTCAAAGTTCAGGGATGGGGGTAAAAGTTAATTTTTATAAATCAGAGGAGGAAAATGCGATATAATTATATAACTAGAATGTAAATAGTAAAATGACAGTTTTACCCCTCTATTTAACGGAGAACTTAACGACAGTTTAGAGATGGGTGGGTGTTTGGGTTTTTCATCAGGCGTGGGTTTGCTTTTGAGATAGGGCTAAAAAATGGGTGGGAGATAGTCCTTTTCCCTTTATAAAAATATCTATAATATCCTATTGATTCTATCTATCGTATGTCGTTCCATCACTGATAAGTTGTTTCGTTAATCGACAAACCATAGTCCTAGCATCCCAGTCTATTGACTCTAATTGATAGACTATCTATGTTTTGGTAAGTCTTAAGTCAATCAATATACATGTAATCCTAACAATCTAAGAATACTAATTGATGAACTATACCTTATCTACGAGTGTCTTTAGGTCACATGTACTTTCTCCGGTTAGTCTATCATCTTTGAAATTTATGTCTCGTGGGTATCAACTTATCTCAAGTTTCTTGAAATTTTCTAATCTTTATTGATCTTGAATCACTTGGAACCATCTCATGTATCAATTTAGTTCTTTCATCTCTACTTGGGTTTATCCATCATCTCTACGTGCCTAATTCATATCTTTATCTTTAGGACACTTCTTCACACCTCAACGAGTCTTATTTCTTATTCATAAATAATTCAAAATTAAGTATGTACGGTTGTCTCTTGTTGTGTCATTGGCGTACATTTTCCTTTGATGCATATGTAATAACCATAGGTACATCCAAGGGTATTTTTATCTTTTTTTCATTATTTGTTTTATGTATGTGTGTACTTGGGACCATGTACGACCGTACATTGTTAGGTTGTATGTCTATACATGAGTGTGTGATGTTAGTTGGTCAATTGCCTTGCAAACGTAAGAATGGTTTGAGGGTAAAAAAGGTATAACCATGCATGCATGCAATGCATGCTTGTACGCCTGCAAAGGAGGATGTATGCCTATACTTTTGGTGAGGTACGATTATACATCAATTTCAAATTGGATAAAGATTAGTTTTCAATGATTTTAGATCGTGGTTTTCATCACAAAACTGTAGTTACACTTGTGCATAGGGGATGCACTATTGTATGTGGCGTAATTCATGCAAAACAAAAATGGTTGAAAATGGTGTTTGGCTAACTTTTTGCATATTGGTTTTACAGAACAAATAAATAGACTAGAAAGTTTGCGAGCGATTGAAGATCGTCTGGGAAAGAGTTGGATCATCGTAAGTTATCTATGCCATGTTAAGACTAAACACTCATCGAAAGTAAGGTAAGTAGCGTCACTATTTTCTTTTGGTTTTTGGTTGATGTAGAAATATGCTAGGTATAGATTCTGTATGTTTATGTGCTTGTTATCAGATTATGTAATAAGATAATGGTTTAATGAGACAGTTTATAATGTTAATCACAGGTGAAGTAACTTGGAAGCATGATTTGGATATATGTAATATGAATTGTAATTTGTAGATGGATTAATAATAGCTATTGTTTGTGATTATTTAATAAGTATATGTGATGTTAGGATGTTAGAACTTGATCTTGATGAACATGAGAATTAGAACTTGATTGATTGCCAAAAATTCTAGAAAGAAATCGATAGGATAGAGCTTTTTAGACAACGATGTACGACCAAACATCTTCTAAGAAAAAGAAGGATAGTCATGACTTGATGTGTGCACTGGATGCTTTAGAAAATTAGGCATGTATGACCGTACATTATGGGGTTTATGCCCATATATAGTTATAGATGGATGGATGGTTGTGAGGTGAAAGAGGCACACTTGTGACATAGCCTTTCGGATTGACGAACGTTAGTTAAACACTAGAAAGTTGTTAGTTAGGCTTGTTGACGCACGCTCGTGACACATAAGGTGTATGCCTATACATCAACCAATATTTAGGTATGGGAAGTAAGTTTTAGTCACGCTTGTACAAGGTTTCTCAATTGGTTTATTCATCCTTGCTTCATAAGATTGTAAGGATCCCATTAGCTCAACAAATGAGTATGTAGATCAATCTTTGGACTTCTCAATAACTACAACTACATGATCAAACTTTGGAGTCAAACTTCTCAGCACTTTTTCGACTATAATTTGAATAGAAATTTCTTCTCCATAAGACCTCAACTGATTAACAATTGTGGTTACTTTAGTAAGGAAATCTTGCACTACTTTCCCACTCTTCATTTGTAGGATTTCAAAATCATGACCAATAGTTTAAAGTTTCATTGTGATCACATCTAAGGAACCTTGGAATGCCTTTTGTAATGTCATTCAAGCTTCTTTCGATGTATTTGCTCTTGCAATTTTTGAGAAAATTGACTCATAAACTGCTTATTGAAAAAAGATTAATGCCTTAGAGTCCATTTTTGGTACTCTTTCAATCCGACTTTATTATCTAGATCAAGATATCCATTTTTAACTAAGTCCCACAACTCTTGAGACTTGAATGGAGTTTTCATCTTAATGTTCTAGAATTCATAGCTTTTACCTTTGAATATACATATTTCTGTTTGACAAATATTCACTATGTTGCCATTAGTTGCCATGATTTTAAAGTCAAGTTATAAAAGAACATGGCTTAGATACCATAAATGAACTCTCAGACTAAGAAAAACAAAGAATTTATAATTGGAACAATAAAATGAACAAATATCACTTGCTATCAATTTAGCTCTTATGACTTATTTATTAATAAACTAAAAGAGTTTTTTTTTTTTTAAATAGACTTTACATAATAGTTGAAAACTATAAATATGCAGAGGTATTTGACACTAAGTGAAAGTGATGGGAATCGAAAGAACAAACCAGAAAATAAAACAACTAAAATAGAAAAATTAAAAACTAACTTAGACCAAGTCATAATAGCAATCAATTTGAAATCAACTAATTCAATAAAACCAATGAAAACATGTTTTTCTTATAACAATTTTCTTATATATGTTTTCATCAAGGTTGTTAACAAGGGACACATGAGATTCTCTTGATACACTTTTGTAATAGGACGTAGTTATGATGCAACAATCTAATAATATATGTAGGGAAAGGAAATTGCATAGTTAAGCAACTCATGTGACCAATGTGCTTAATCTTTATCTCAACCAAGACCAATTAGGATAAAGAAAAGGATTTTAGATAAATGTTTTTAAAATATAAATATTTTCGTCAACATTTTTACATGTATTACATATAATATGTCATCACAATATAAGATCTAGAGGTGTATTCTAGATGACCAAGAGAATTTCATCAAGGTTATGAGATTAAAGTTGATTTTGAAATGACTAAGTTAAGTTAAGAACTCCATATCATCATAGTTCAAAGTTTGAAGGTATACTCTAGATGACAAGATTAATGTGGAATAAAAGTTAATTATGTGATGACAAAAATAAGCTATAAAAGTGTAGGACTAAGTTTTCCGATTTACAAAGAGATTTGTCACTCATTCTCATTTATTTCATGTTTTGTAGGTAATAGATAAGAATGATGGTTATAGTATAAGGTCAGTTACTCTGAAGATAACATAAGAGTGAACTTGTCATTTCTAGTTTGATGTTATTTAATTTGTGAGTCTATGTATTAAGACTCTTACTCTATGTTTTGTTTTATAACTATACCCTTTTGTTTGATGATTTATGATAGATATTTTTGGAAGATTTTTTGCCAATGATTGTTATTGATGTATCGTTTTGTTATTATATGTTTGAAGTTTAAAGTTTATCAATATCCAGGTTACGTCATATCATGCTACAATAATCAGATTTAGTAGCATTTATTTATATTTTTACACGGGTTTTATATCATTAAAGATTCAATAAATTTTAAAATCTATACTCACTGTTATTTACTCGTATCATAACTTATAAAATTTATAATTAGGTTTATCTTTATTGGTTATATTTAGTTTATCTATAAATTATCATTAAATTATTTAATTTTATTGAATCAAACTTATAATTAATGTGAATTTATACAGGAAAATTTCATAATATTTAAGAAAAAGGAGCTGAATGGCGAAGCTACTTAGCCCAAAGTAACAATTCCAGCGTTTACCCGACTTTATTAGGTACAAAATTCCAATGCATTCTTGTCGTTGAAGATTCAATCAATGTTGCTGCCTTCCGATTCCCCGTAGATTACATTAAAATGGTCAAAATATTTATTGCAAACAGGCAGTAATTAATTTCTACGCCAAAACCCTTTTTTCTAAATATGCAAATTGCAGATTTCGAATGGTTTTTCATCTTATTGTAAGTAGATATTCACAGCAAGATGGTAGTCAAACAAAGTTATTCTTGGGCGTAATGCATGCCGTATCATTTTGAAAGCTCCTCCCCTTTACACACGCTCTACGAAACAAATACTAGTATTTTTTTCAATACCACAATCTATTGTCTACTTCTTAATCCCAGTATAAACCACAAGATCTCTCCATTGAAGAGCATAACTTATATTCAAGTAAATCCCCCGAAGAGCTTTAAATCACAACCCATACCCTGAATCTTTATTCTTCAACCAAAATTAAGAGAGGAAGTTGTAAGATTTTATCGTACATATACTGAATAAAATTATACAATCCTAAATTCACATAATCTATGTATATGATATGAAATACTGAATCAAATATTTTTTGCTATGCAATTCGAATCCGTAAAACTACTGAGATTATCTTTCAATTTGGTTTAGTCTTTCACTCTAGAAACCTCCTTGAATGACAGTTTTTAATAAGGTAAGTTATATTACGGTTATATTGTATTAGGTTTTAGGGTAGAGATTTAGTCAATATATAGTACGTTAATTGACCCTATCAAAGTCCGATAAGTTTCAAGACTTACATTTATGTTATCTATTCAGATTATAACCTTTAAATGTATTGAGTTTATCCTTATTGATCACTTAAACTTATTTATAAACTGATATTGAATTATTCAATTATCCGATTTTATTAAACTAAAAATATAATTAATATTATTTCATACCAGAAAATTTCTAATAGAAGCAAAAAGGGGTTTCAAATGCAACTTCAAAGAGCTGTGAGAATGTACAAAGTCTAAATTCTAACTCACCTAACACAAAACACAATAATATTTAAGGGAAATCAATGAGAAGATTACACCTAATACATAGCTGATAATTACTAGTATGTCGTCTTTGTACAAATAGATGGATTTCTTACATACAAATTTAATACCAAATTGTCAATATCAATGTTAGGTGGAGGTTCCTCTTCTGTATAAATTGGTAGATACAAATAAATCAGAAGAAACCATATAATTAACGGGTAGAATATAGTTAGAGAATTATTAGCTTTTATTTATTTTTGGCTTCTGCGACACCTTTGGGGTCAGACACCAACCTGCTATTCATTGAAAATTCATAACAAAACAAATTAGTACAAGAAAGAGGGGTATACAAGGCATTATTTTCAGAATATTTTATCAATTATAATTATTGAAATTGACTTTATAGCAGTTGGTGAAGCCTCCAAGTAAAACATTTAGCATGAAAGCTATGTTGCTGATGAAATGTAACAGATGTTTCGATTCTTCTATTTGATTTAACGCAGTACCAACCATAAGAGTTTTATTCCCAAAAGCACTGCTTCGCTTTCTAGGTTTTTTTTTTTTTTTTTTTATGTAAAAATAAAATGATAAGATCATGAACATGCAACCTGAAGAGACTCGGAAAACCAGCCAAATCTTATTTTCATTGTAACATTCTAACAGCATTTTTCATATTACTTCCTGTAAACTATTTATCCCTATCCCCATTCCCATGCTTAAATAAAAAGGGAAAAAAAAAAAAAATCAAGTGAAACAAGAACAAGAACATAGAACAAATGCCTGGCTTTCCCATGTACGCCGTCCGATGAACTCTTCACTGGGAAGAAGGTTCCTCTAAGAAAATCGTATACCCTTCGAAGTTGATACCACAGAGATCATGTGTATTGATCATGATCAGCGCCTCACAAGCTTATGCAACTCCGTCTATATTGATTTATAGAAATATGTAACAGTATAAACATGCTTCTTGCAGCCACTAGAAAAAACCATACCTGTTCTTCCTCTTCTTCTTCTTCTTTTTCTTCACCATCGTTAGTTTTGGTTCTTGCAGATACAAAAAAGCAGAAAGATGTGTAGAACAAGGAAAACCAAAGTAATAAAAACCAAAAAAAGAAAAGAAATGTGTGTAGCCGTGTAGGAATTAACCAAATTGATGCGAAGAAGAATATAGAAAGGGGTTTATAAAGAAAGAGAGATGGGCAGGAAGGAGAAGATTGTTCCCAAGAAGATGACGAGACTTGCTAATATTGTTTTCAAAGGTGGGCCAAGAACAGGCCTTTTTGTTTCACACGTTGGGTTGGTTCTCTTTGTCTTCACAACAGTCAAAATGGTTTTAATTTAAGTGCTTTTCACCAAATCACTTCCCCAATTAATTACACTTTTGATTTCTTTCAACAAACCTAGCCTTGATTTAGGGAACGATATAATATAAATTCAAGTTAATGATTCCAGGGAAATATGCCACCTGACTGATTTTTTATTGTTAATCATATATTTTTCTTCAATAAGCCAGAAAATTAGGCAGGCAGCAGTAGCAGACAATTTCTTGTTGGAATGGTATATTGACAATATCAATGTTCGGTAGATTTATGCCCATTTCAACGCTTCTGATTTATTCACACCATCTTTCCTGAGAGCAAAATGATAACATGTAAGAACTTGTATTTATATATGGTATGCACTGGGTAAGAACTGGTTAGGGTGGTCAAACCGAAGAATTAATATTTGCCAAATAATTGGTGATTATTGTGGTGAATTTACTTTTACAAGTATAGGAGGCCGGCCTATCTAATTGTAGAGCTTTATCATCTATGAGATGTTGGACTCTCACATGTCCTTCATATAATCTCTCTTCCTTACTAGTTACCCGTGTTAAATTGCAGCAAAATGTTCTAAAAGATAATATTGAAAAGAATCTTACCATAATAAATGTTTGCATTGAAAAAGAATTCCTTATAAAAATTATTTTGGTGGGTGGTGAAAAAGTCATCAAGATATAAAGGAAGCTGGTAAGGCAGTGGATCATTGATAAGTACATGGATGAGACAGTTAGAAGTGGTAAAGCATGATGTGATTAAATGTAAACTAAGAATTAAGAGACGTTAATTTTATTTTGGTAAATATTAATCAAAAAATAATAATAATAAAGCAAAGGAACTCCAAAGAGAGAACCTGAAACAACCTAAGTTCATCTTACGACCGGATGAACGTAAAAAACTACAAGTTACATCTTGAACAAGCCCGAAAAAACAAAACAGAAATCTACAAAATCTTTTTTGGAAGGCCTATCACGATTCCTAAAAAAGTAGATAATGAATAGATAAAAAGACATAGAATATGATAAAATGAAATTGTTAATGTGTCTGTGGATGAAAATAACAAGACTTAATAGAAATGATGAAAAAGAGCCGACATGATATCCTCAAGAACAGGCAAGGCAACTGCAACCAATAAGTTTGACCGGCACAGGCCGGACGAAGAAGAAGAAGGGCAGTGGGTTGGACCACTGTTTCAATTTTGACTTAGTGGTGGAGGTCAGGTGAACATTGAAAATTTAGAGTTACAATACAGGAAAAATATATGGGTTTCCACCTATTTTTTTATGAGTTACTCTTGATTTCGTTACTTGTATAAGTTATTCTATTTTCCTATTATAGGATTTACGTTACTATATAAATTTGTGTATAATTTTTACATTCAAATATAAAAAAGCCCAAAAGACTTATTGTCACCCAAGGTTTGGTCAATTCCTACACTCTCATCCGCAAATTTTAAAAAACTCAAATGTTTACCCCTTTGTTAAAATTCTTTAATAGGGTTAAAGGTAAAACTATAATTTAACAAATATATTAAAAAAACTAAAATTTTATTATTTTCTCCCCTCCCCCAACTTAGTTTAAAAAACTAATAATTTTTCTCTAACCTAAATTTAGAAAAGTCACATTTTCCTCTTAAGATTTTATTTTTTTTAAATATTTCCAACTAGCTTTTCTGTCATCGATGACTTCTACGGCCTACCCATCTTTGTCTCCGGTGCTCTCTTTCTCTCCTGGTGCATTTGGTCGCTGATTTCATCAAACTCAACAAAGATTAAACCGAATAAAATTAGTGCATCTCATCTCCCTCCCTTTCATGATGGGTCAATTTTGAACAAAACCGAATAAAGATGATCAATTATGGGGTCTTGGTTTAGCCTATAAATAGTGTCAATTTGGTTCATATCGGATTGAGCATCAAATCGACATGATGAAGTGAAGGAGACCAAACAAAGATAATCAATTCATGTTGGACTGAGTTTTGACCACCACTCTTTAGGGAGAAGACCAAGAGGGAGGGATAGGACCAAAGATGAAGATGGGTAGGCTGAAGAAGCTGTCCATGATGGAGAGGTTGGCCAAAAATGTTGGGAAAAAAAACCTATAGGGGAAAATGAAACTTTTCAAAATTTAGGTTTAGAGGAAAGAGAATTGTTAGTTTTTTAAATTAAGGCGGAATGAGATAAGATTTTTGTTTTTTAAATATTTTTTTGTTAAATATTGATTTTACCCTTAATCTTAATAGAGAATTTTAATAAAATAATAATTATTTGAGTTTTTGAAATTTTACAGATACAAATTTAAGAATGGAATAAACCTCAGTGGGGATAAGTCTTTTGGCCATATAAAAAAAAAAACTATTTGATTTATTAATCTTATTGGAGCATTAATATATTTTTGTACACTATTACTTTAAACACAATTCATTTCACTCCTGAAAATTAGACTTTTCATATTTTCTCCATTGCAATTGTTGCCCTTAGTTTTCGGCCATAAACACCGGTTTTTGTGGGTTTCTTCTCACTGGTTCTCCCTGATCAGCAATGTCCTTATATTTTCCAATTAATGATCCCTCATTCCTCGAGCTTTTTTTGTCTTTTTCAGTTGTCCTCTTTTTCAACAATCGATAGGTGCATTAATGGTTTTTTCTTACTATTGATTTAGTTCCCACAATGGATGGTCATGGTTTTCCTTTTAATCCTTTTTTTTTCTCTAACATACGAGTTTTTATTTCCAATATAAGATTTTTGGCTTATATCTTTCAAGGGTCTCTTTTCCACTTATCAATGGCTCGTTCAATGCACTCTCAAATCTGCCATGACATGTCGTGCATTCTTTCTCTAGCGATTCAGCTTCCCAATAACTATATGTTCTATGAGTTGTTTTATATTAGGTTTGATATATTGTTTGGTTTGTATTCAGTTGATATTTTGTTTAAGCAGTGTAGGATGAGATATAATTTTATTTTGATTAATTATTTGTTGGAGATATATCTGAATATTAGGCTTTGAAGTGAGATATATTTGGATTGCATTTTGGGCTATTGTTTTGCTTTGAAGATATCTTTGAGTTCGCTTTTAATGTAAATGTAAATTAAGAATGATGGCGATTTATTTGAGTTTTGCATTTTGGTCAATGGGTGCATTAATGGTTTCTTCTCACTGGTGATCTATTTCCCACCATGAATAGTCATGGTTCTCCTTTCAGTCCTCTTTCTTTCTTTAGTAGAAGAATTTTGGCTTATCTCTTTCAAGGGTCTCTTTTCCAATGATGGATGGCTCTTTCGATGCACTCTCAAATGTCTCGTGACTGTTTTGCTTTGGAGATATATTTGATTATTCGATTTCTTATCAAATATATTTGGGTTGAAATATATTTTGCTTTGGGGTAGTCAAACTTGATAATTAGGGATCATTTATTGAGATGGGCCAATATTTTAGGAATAATAAATTTGTTGGGCTAACCTCCACTGATGTTTGTGTCAAGCCTATTGCATTAGTTGTGTTGACATTAATTGGTTAATTTTGGATTTTTTTTTTCATGTTTGGCCCACATTCATTAGTTGTGCTTGGAGTTATTTTTTCATTCAATGGTGAAATTTGACATTTCACAACCTATTGTTTAGGTTCAAGAAATATTTGGTTTTCTCAAAGGAAAAAATTATGGTGTTATAGTATTGGTGATGTAACCAATCCAATCACAAGTAAAACCAAAGAGACTTCTAATTATATTGAGATGCTTGAAGAATCGGACAATAAAAAATACCAAATTGTTACTTGGTTTCATAATTCTTGTACTTCATCGTTCAAGCTTTAATTTAGGTATCTCGAGACTATAAAGAAAGTTTGGTATTTGCTTGCTAGACGTTGTTCTACTACTAATATCATTCATCGATTCTAACTTTATGACACCCTTAGTTAGGCATCAAAAGTCATATCAATCTATTAATGATTTTTGTTTGAAATAATTATTCTAATGAGACCAACTATTATTGTTTGAATCAAAATGACATAATATTCACGATAGACTGTTTTATGAAAAATAATAATAGAAATTTAAAGTTTATTAGTTTATCAAAACCTTGAATGATGAATTTGAATAAGTCAAATCTTTTATGCTACATAGGGATACTTTTCCGATTCTTGACATAATGTTTAGGAGACTTAACTAACTACTTTGAAGTATTGATGATCTATATTGTCTAATAACACTGTTTTGACTACTTATGCCTCTACTTCATTTCAACGTAAGATGACTTGTTAGTACTATCATAAACCAGGTCATTTTATCTTAGATTATTATAAGTTATAATCAAAGTAAGGTATTGCATGATACAGTCAAGCCAAGTCAAAGTTTGATAAGGCTTTTGTTCATAACACAACTATTGTTACCAATAAGGGTTCATTTTTTAGTCATTCTTCTACATTTGATACGCTTCTTAGTCAAGTAGACCTCAATAAGCCTGAGGCCAATCTATCATTGGTACCTTCACTTCTTTAATTTTATTTGTCACCTTAGATACATCCTCGTTTTGGCATTGGGTGCTTTGACTTTACATGTTATAATCATGACATCATTATTGGTTCTCACCTTTTACATCTAAAATAACCGTGTCTAATTATTTTGTTATTCACACTATTGATAACTTTTATTTGATCATTAATCACTTTGGTGGTTACTTTACTTCCACCTTATTATTGTCTAACACATTTCTTGTTCCAAACTCTTACTAAATCTTACTTCTATTGGACAATTATGTGATCTAGGTCTTAATATAAAATATACAGTTTTCTCATCTTAGTTGTTATGTAAAGGACTACAGACAAGATAAATCTTTGAGACTTAATGTAAAGTTGATTGTTTGTTTGAACACTACCTTTCCAAATTACATATATGCTTCCCAATGTGTTTAAGTGTGCTGCCTCAATGTCTTTTTCTAATTAACATTCTTGTATTGGTCATGTTTCCTCTTCTTGTTTGAAGTCTCTATATCGTTATTGAGATTCTATTCCTAAACATCTATGTATTTCTCGATATGTTATTTTTTGGAACATAAAATGTTCACCACTCTGTCTGATTTTTAATTATCTAAAGAAAACTCGTCTTTCTTCACTAATCTATAGATTAAGTTGTTTCTTGATAGTAATAATAAGCTCCACTTTTCTCTAACTCTTTTAATGCAAGACAAATAGATGGTAACACTATAGTCAAACTTGAAACATTTAGCTCGATTGTAGATTATGAATCTTCACTTAGTTATTCTTTAGATCCTAAGCCCTTACTGGGTTCACCTTCAACTGATAAACCCATTGAAGTTTGTCAATCGTCACTTTATCTTCGTGATTATTATAGTTATTCTACTACTATTTCTTTACACGAACCTTCTTCTTATAAGGAAACTAGTACCAATCCTCTTTGATAGTAAGTTATGAATAAATAATTACATGTTTTAGAAAAGATTCACTTAGGGACTTACGCACCTGGTACAACTATTGTAGGGTGCAAATGGGTTTACAAAATTAAAACCCATGTTGATAGCCTAATGGAGTGTCATAATGCTCACTTAGTAGCAAAGGATTTTATTTAGTAGTGTAAGATTGTTTATAAGGAGACTTTTGCTCCAATGGCTTGTATCGCCTCTATTTGCATTCTTATAATTGTTATAACTACCAAAAAGTGTCAACTATTTCATACTGATGTGAAGACTTCATTCTTTTAATGGAGATTATTTTGAAAAAGGTCTATATGAAACCACCACTTGGGTATAATCATCCCCCTAGTAAAGTCTTCCATCTTTACAAAGTCTTATATGAACTTAAATAAGATCTTAAAGCATGGTTTGCCAAATTCAACTGTACCATCAACTAGTTTGAGTTATTTTCTAGCTCTTATGATACTACTCTTTTTATTCAAAAAACTGCAAAGAGATATATTCTCTTGTTTTTATATATAGATGGTATGATCATTACTAGAGATGATTTGTAAGACATTATAAAATTAAAACAACTCCATTCAAAATGAAATATCTTAGTTGGTTGAGTTATTTCTTGGGGTTAGAAATCATTTCTAATAGTGCATGCCATTATTTATCTTAAGAAGAATATGTTACTAATATTTTGTCTCGTATTGGTTTAATAGATAATGAAACTACTAACACTCCACTTAAGACTAATATCAAGCTTTCTCTTATAGAAGGGCATTAGTTCAAAAGATCACACTCTTTATAGGCAACAATAAAAATATGTACTTAAAATGAGTACCAAATTAGATATCAATAATGATGTGTTACTTTATAATTAGATGATTTTGAATTAGAAATAAAATAATATCAAATTATATTATAATATATCACTATCATTACTCAAATTAACATTCATTATAGGTGCACATAAATTTGTTTTTGTAAAACACTTATAGACACTACTTCTAAATTTCTCCAGCTACGATAGTTATTGCAAGATATGGGGAAATCTTCATTGTATAGGTTATTTTGTTTTCCTATTATAAAATTTAGACTACTCTATAAATTTGTGTATGATTTTTATATTGAAATATTCAAAAATACAATCCATTCATGTTCAACAACTCCAGAACCCATAGGCCCAGAAGTGAATCCCTAGATTCAAGTTCAACAATTAATTGGAAGTCCTATTTGATTTTTCGGGGTTGGAGAGATTTAACTATTGACTATCATTAAGATTCTTAACTTGGGTAAATTACACTTAAATTAATCTTAAATTTTATGCTATATAACTAGATATCATATCTTCAAAATTAAACTAAAAAAAGAGTGCTCAAATCAAGCCTCTATGGTAACGAGATATCATGTTCATGTCTACAAAATTTCAACAACATTAATTATTTTTGCTGATACTTAAAATTTAAAGGCACTCTTCCAGTTTTTAAGTAATTTTACACCCTGGAGTTCCCTGATCTATCTTCTCTCACCTTAGGTCTGCTGGAAATAGCGCAATAGTTAAAAAAAAAAAGTCAAGAGGCCTAGCGGCAATGCCAATGGCATGAACCCTTTAAAGCTCAAGTGAACCAATCTCTAGATAGTTACTGATTCAGTATTGAATGTTACATTGAATTAGACTGGTCTCCCTACTAGTTTTTGTACGTATTAAATAACTTTAAACATCCCCAAAAGTATTTACAGTAAATACCTTGAATATATGTTTAAAGATGGGGAATAACTTTATTGAAGGTAGAGAGATTAATGCCCCTAGGTAGAAGATAATGGTGAGGTTTTGACAATGATCCAGCGCAAATTATGAGAGTGGTTACGTAGAGTTATGCATGAAGCTATGAACAACACTTCTGTTCATGAAAAGTTACTACTTCTGTTTTATATACCAAGCTCCATATTTTGTTGGGTCATTTGCTCTCATAAATTGGCGAGATATCCTTCATGTATTCTTTACCTCCAGTATTTGTCATCTCAAGCCCTCTAAAGTGAAAATAGGCTATTAAATTTGGGAAACTTTCATGCTCTTCATAAATTCAATATGTATTCAATCATTAATTAGTTTTACTTGTTATTATAAGGATAATTTTATGAGCAATTGACACCTGGTTTTGCCTTTCACCAATTTTATACACATATATTCCAAGATGATTTTCAGATTCCGGTGTCCAGTGTTTTGAATCCTTTATACAAACAACAAAATTATATGTGTAATTTTTATATATAATTTTATGTATAAATAATAATATACTATTATATAATTATATATTATTTTATGAATAATTTTCAACTATCTAATCACATGATGACATATTATTATTTGTACACAAAATTTTACATAAAAATTATGCACATAGCACTATTCTTATACAAAACAAATGCATTTTTATTTGAGTAGTGTACGTGCATAATTTTATGCATAACCAACGACATGTCATTATGTGATTCGATAATTAAAAATTAAATATAAAATAATATTCAATCATATAAAAATATATCATTATTTGTGTATAAAATTATATACAAAAATTATGTATATAATTTTATTATATTTATTTTGTCTGAACTAACTAATGAGATCAATGTATCAAATTGATTAGACTATCTTTTATATATATATATAATTTTATGTAATAATTATAAAACTTATCATGCATTAACCTTAAACTGAAAAAGATAAAAAGATAAACATGGGCTTTGCTATTCCTTTTAGCTCTCTTGGCATATTCTTGAATTTTTAAGAGCATAGGATGCCCATAAATTATGTTACAAATACAACTTTGATAGAAATTATTCATTATCCATTGTTTTTTTATATAAATTAATTGGTGTGCTTTTAGATGGGTTGAACTATTAAATATGATAATGAGTAGTTAGGGAAAAAAGAAAATTTTATTTTACAGCTGGTAAACAAAATATTTACAAGCAAAGTGGACTTGGTCTATGATGAGGCCTCGAATTTTGAAAAAAAAAAATCAATTATTTAAAAAAAAACTATTTTCATTTTAAATTAACTTATAATATAATTCAATCTGTAAGTTCAAATCCCCTAAAATTTTTAATAATCTTTTTATTTTCAAATTTCTAATCTTGTTTGTTAAAATATATTTTCAAAGTGAAAAGTGTTACGCTTCCATTCTTTTATTGTACTGTGTCACAAATATCACTTTTATCATAAAATTTATGTTGGACTTAAATTGAATCCATATGTATGTAAAATAAAATTTTATATACTAAAATAAAATTCAATAATTGCTTAATGTAAAACTAACTTCTTATCATTGCTAGTGGTGATTTGCGACAGAATAAACCACTGACATGTCCCTTGAATGAAAGATTTTTCAGGTGATGTGAATTCACAGTATAATGATGTACGTGTGTTATAACTCGTTCAACTAGGGACCACTAAAAAAACTCGATATATACATCCTATTATTAAGGATGTAATTGAAGAAGATGAATTTATGGACTACTCAACAATTAAGTGTTTGTAACTTCTTATTTACTGCTCATAGTAGTTATATAAAGTAAAGAGTTGGAGAAAAATAAACCATCATTCTCCCACTTGATCCATAATCATAAATCTACACGCTGAAGTAAAGAAATAGAATACACTACTCATAATGATAAATCCTCTAAGAACGAATATTATCTTTTATATATCATAATATATCTATTTCTTTAATAACTTAATGAATAAATTTTATGTTTATTATAAGTCCAAGATGAATGTTATTCTTAACAAAAATGTGCATATAAGAAAAAAGAGAAAAACAAATCAACTGAAAAACAAAATAAGAATTTCATTATTGAAAGATGTATACACATCAATCATACGATGAAATCAACTCCCATCATAATTATAACATGGGATCAACTCTCATTCGCTCTACATAATCTTTAAAACTCTTTGGTAATATGTCTTTTGTTAAATGATTAGTAATCATCAATTCAGTGCTAACATGTTTAATGACCACTTTATTTTCTTTTATACATTTCCTTATGACTAAATACTTAATGTTAATATATTTACTTTAACTATCATTTTTGTTATTTTTGGCTAAGAAAACAGTAGTTGAATTGTCATAATAAATCTTTATTAGCTTAGAAATAAAATTTACAATCCTAACCTAGATATAAAATTTTTTAACCATACACAATGTGATCTAGCCTCAAAATAAGAAACGAACTCAACCTTTATGGTAGATGTAACAACCAACGGTTGTTTGATGCTCCTTCAAAATATGACTCTATCGACAAACATGAAAATATATCCAATTATTGATTTTCAAATGTGAATTGAAGTAACTAGCTACCTCTAAAGTATCAGTTCGTCTATGTAAGAACATGTATTCTTTGGTTTTTTGAATGTATCGCATCATTTTCTTTACAACTCTCCAGTAATCTACACTTGGGTTACTTTGATATCTCCTTAACATCCTAACAACAAATACAGTGTCAGACCTTGTGCAAACCAAAGCATACATGAGGAAATTGATGAAAAAATATGAATAGTATAACACCCCTCTCTAGCTATATACTCTTGATAAGAATATATTAAAAGAGACATGTACAACTAGACTATTTGAAAATTTTAATACATAATCATAATTAATATGCACAAAAAGATGATATAATAAAAATAAAGGTTTTATTAATCAAACTCATAAAATAACTAGTATCTGAAATCTTTGTTATAAAATGACTATAAAAATCTTGAGTAAAACCCATGTGCCTGAAAGAAATTATAATAATAATAATGCTAAATATAAGTCTGGTAAAGCTAAAATGACATAAGCACCCCTCTCCTCATGCGGTTGCTTGTGGACAGTTGGATCTCCGCCTGTCCCATTACTTACCTAAACCTGCAAAACATACAAAGGAAACATATAAATAAAACTCAATAAGTGGAGACTTTTTGACATTCATGGCTATTGAATTATCTGGTGATAAAACTCGCATTCTGTTTGTAAGCTAACTATTGTTACATTACGACATCTCAGTATCTTAACATGGATCATCCATGAAAATTGCGGAGACTCGAGCTCAAATCGACATATCTAATGTCTTGGCAAAAGCTACTATAGTGTCTTGCGCACATACCAAATGATCTATTGGGCTATACACCCTAATTATATGAGAAAATCTTTGATAGTAGTTTATTCTCTTACCACATAAGCTAATCGAACTGTTGACTAACATCAGGAGATGACCTCTACCTCAAGTATATATGTGATGTATCCCGTTGATCACCTGAAGAATTCCTAACTCACAAATCCCACAACATTCATTAAGTGGCCTCAATTGCATTAATTAATTAAACTGATATAAATCATTTTAAAAGCCTAATTCGCAAACGAAACGCCCCCCCCCCCCCCCCCCCCCCTCCCTACTTCCTTAAATTATTTAATCCTTCAAAGTTGTGCTTCACGAGACATCATGGTAGATAAAATCGCCATGATTGGCATTCAACACACACATGC
Source organism: Mangifera indica (assembly GCF_011075055.1). NCBI lineage: Eukaryota > Viridiplantae > Streptophyta > Magnoliopsida > Sapindales > Anacardiaceae > Mangifera > Mangifera indica. The sequence goes on along the minus strand of NC_058150.1, from coordinate 7,417,376 downwards.
ATACATTTAATGCAAAGCGTGACATCGTTTTTACAATATACTTCTAAGTAGAGATAACATTCACCCATTTGTTGATCATTTGTGTATAAAAGGTGAAGAGTTTATGAAGTTTCACTTACACTCCTAAAAATGGGGGCAAATGATATATGGTCAAAACTTTTTTTGGTTAAACTCATGGATTAGACATCCAAGAGACGAGACGCCTTTAGATAGCAAAAGTTACAAGTGAAAACCTTCACATCCAGATACAGCAAGAAACTTAGAACTTGACGAATACCACTTAGCAAGACTTTTACCAGAAATAAATGCTATATTCTAATTAATTGTGGATACAAGTCATGTAACATCTATGGATGAGAAATATAAATCAATCTCACAGTATTTAGTTATCCTAATAGAAATTGGAATGCAATGTGCTGTGTTATTCTTCGTGTATATCTAGATTCAGATTTTTTAATTCTAATTATAAAGAAATCGAGATTAGGAAAAGCTTATAAACTGAAATTTATTGCTGCAAGTGAACACAACATTTGCAAAGTACAAAAAAACCACCAGCAGCATGGTCAACTTCAAAAGATTTGACCCTGCCTGGTTCTTACGCTTTATGAACGTTGTTTTATTCTAAATTTTCATCATATATTATAGTTTTATAGTACATGGATTATTCATTATTGTGTTATGACATCGACTTTCATGGCTTTATTTCACTTGCTGCGCCTCCAGACCAGCCACCACCATGCCCTTTTCCATGTCCGCCAGCACCATGCCATTCTCCATGTCCACCACCTCCATGGCCACCACCTCCATAACCGCTACCCCCATGCCATCCTCCATGTCCACCACCTCCATGTCCCCCACCTCCATGTCCGCCGCCTCCATAACCGCCACCACCATACCATCCTCCGTTTTCGCCATCAGGACTCTTCATATCATTCACCTGGTAGGCTGCACAATCGAAACGAGTTTGTAAGATTTGTGCGTGAGCATGTAAATTGTCTTAATATTCAACATTTTGGAAAACTTAAAGCATATAAGTTATCTCATAATACGCTACTAACAGTTTTGAGGCATGGCATCAGAGTTCATCAGCTTGGCGTCCTCAGGTGATGAACAGCACCTTTCGCATCGATGGCCGTACCAATGGCAACAGCCATATCTTCTGCAGTAGTATTTGGAATCATCTACTTCCTTCGTTTCCTTGTCTGTATCCACTGCACGAGTTACAGTCATATGAATTCAACGTTTAAAGTCTTGTTATATATCTAACTGAAATGCATTTAGGAATCAATAAAGAAGAGAAGAGAGAAGAGAAAAGATGATTTTTTTTTTTTTAATTTCGGAAAAGTAACATCTATATATACTGACATTTGTTTCCATCCTTGAGTGTCTCGGCTGCCAAGAAGGAGGGGATTACAAGGAATACGACTCCAAAAAGAAAAAGAAAAATAGCAGATGATCTCATATTGATTTATACTTGCTAAGATTTCAAAGATATTTGAAGAAGGATGAGATTAACCAGTATTTATGGTGCAGCAGTAGCAGCCAGCATTAAGCGTGTTAAGGGACAAGATTTATTAAAGAGTTGATGCCATATACGGCCCAGAAGTTGAGTAGCTGCTGAAGAACTCTTGCTTTTAGCAAGAATTGCTTAAATTACGTACAAAGATATATTTGCGCTGAGACGTGTTGACTAAATTGTGGTAAATGGCAACTCAACAATAAATAGTTCCATGCATTGAGACAATGATGAACTAAACAATAGTATTTGTTTACTAGCCTATAGTCAACCCACTTATCCACATGACGGATCTGAATTTAAAGAAGTGGCAGCTCGCTTGCCAGATTATATCCAGTGGTGACACCTGGTAAAAGATGTGGCATCAGTATGTAGCATTTTCTTTGATTTTTCCTCGTTCTCTCTTACCATACAAACAGTGGAAGTTCAATTAAGAAATAAGGAATTTAGTGAAGAAATTCAAATGAATTCTTTATAAGCATGGTAAAGTTTTTATGGGTTACTAAATTTTAATAGGATACATGAGAACGATTATTCAAGCCATTACTAATTGGTATTATCAAATTTCTCTTCGTATTAATCAATTAATATGAGTCTAATTTTAAAATAGATTCATCCATATAAGAAAATTTTATTACATCATAGATTTCAAACTTGGGAAGACAGCAGGAGTAATTGAGGAAATAGACATGCATCCAATCATATCGTTTATTTATTTAAATTCCAAGATTAATATGAGGTGCTTTAGTTTAATGCTTGTCTTAATCACGCAGTAGCAATCAACAGCCCAGCCTTCTAATTAACAAGTTCCGAGACTTAAATAACCTTGAAGCCCCATATTAACCTATTCCCGGGGCTCCACCGCCTGGCTGGCGCCTGGTGGGACCAATCCACCGGCACCTGGTGGGACCAATCCACCGGCACCTGGTGGGACCAATCCGCCGGCACCTGGTGGGACCAATCCACCGGCACCTGGTGGGACCAATCCGCCGGCACCTGGTGGGACCAATCCACCAGCTGGAGCTCTACAGTATCCACATGGTGGTGGGGAAATTGGAATATTACATGGTGGTGGGGAAATTGGAATATTACAAGGTGGCGGGGGAGGTGGCACGGGCGGTGGGTACAATGGGAATACACATTGTGGCTCGTATCTTCCGTTATCACCATACTTGGCTTTATCTACTCCATTTGTCCTTGTTGATTCCTTGGCTGCAAATGTATTTAAGTGCACGAATGTTATTTTCAAAAGATTTGAAATGCCAACAATTAATTATGCAGTTTGGGTTGAATAGGCTAATCAAATTTGCCTATTTACTTTAAAGATAGGCAACTATATATATATATATATATATATGCACCACACAAGAAATTAAATTTTCTATTGAGAAAACTATATATTTTATGTTAGAAAGTAACACATGCAATTGTAGATCCGTTCACAATTTTGGAAAATCTTTGAAGGCCTTGTGTCACAATGTGCCAAGAAATGAATAATATGCATGAAAATATATAACGCATCATATTAGACTTTTTTTTTTTTTTTTTTTTTGCTGATCGAAGGACACTATGGTGGTGTTCCCCATAAAACTTAATCGTGGTTTGAAAATTTTAACAATTCTAAGTGTTAATGTGTAAAAGGGCCAACTAATAAGCTCACCATTTTGCTTCTCGGTAGAAGTCTGAGCCAAGTCTCTAGCTACCACCGCCGAAGAGATGAGAAGTAATGTAGCCGCAAAAAGACCCAAGAGAAGGAACGCCTTAGAGCACATTTTCTTTAAATTAAACCAAAGTGAAGAGCACTATAAAGCAATATATTGCAGACAAGTAATAAAAGTAGTGTCCCGGAATCCATATAAATAGGGTGATCATGGGAAGAAATAAAGAGAGGGTGCATGTGAGTGGCCATAAAAGAACATGTTACATGTAGTTGGCTAGTTGGGGTTGTTCCTATTGACAGTGATAACCATGGCTGGAATCACGTAAATATCAGTATATATACTTATCAAATTAATCAGCCGCTCTATGATATTTTTTGCCTAAGATTTTAGGTTATTTGTCACTTGGCTTGGTGGGTATTCATCACCTCGTTGGGCATATCTACCGTATACATTCATAATAACACGATGAGTTTCAATATGAAAAATTTCAGCGGAGTTTAGATTGAACTCATTAGGAAGAAGACATTAGATTCATGTTTAGAAAAATATATATCGTTAATCATACTCATTCATAGCATATTTGAATTCTACGATTTGAATTTTGATGCTTTAAATACAGCAAAAACTATAGTAGAAACTATAGGAATCACTTTTGGAATTCAGTTTCCTTATGAGCAGGAAAATTAAAATTTTATGAGATAAACAAGACGTTGAACTTTGATTGGACTCACGAGAAACCCTGTTGAAGTCGTTTGTACTTGGTAAATATGAAATGCCTGAATCATGAAGGCACTGGAAAAGTACTGGACTTTGGTCCACCACCGAGCTGGGATAGACTTTTCTTCATTATATTTTGAGTCGGTTCTTGCTCTGATTGTGGGGGCAACTGTCTCAACGTAAGCTCATGAATAGCTGTGACTTAAACAAGATTTTATTAAATGACATTACAAATCAGAGAACTTAAAAACGTTTTGGAAAAATAAGATTAAAAGGATAATGTTAGTATGTGAACGCTCTTTTCATCTAATTAGTTCAAGTTGTACTAAGTACTATTAGTTGAAGTTTTACTAATTAACTAGCAGTCTTCTTAATAAAAAGCCAAACTACAACCACAGTTTTAATATTAATTCTTCTTAGGATCCCACTCGGTGGCTCCGTTGATGTCTGTCCTCTCATCTGGTAGAATCGATAAATTTTGAATTAAAGACACGTAAGCATGTATAACATAAATAAATAAATAAATAATTGTTACAAACTATTTTTCAAAAGAATATATTACATGTCATCTTGAATAAATTGAAAAATTCAAATATCACCCCTGCATAATCATCCCTCACAAAATGCATTCATCTATATAAATGAACGATTATGAACTCATTCATTATATAAATAAATATTAGGCAATGTTATTAAAATTAAACTACATAATCTAATGTAAATAATATTTATTCAAGGATTTATGAATAATTATTAAGATGCATATTGTGTAAAATATTCATAATATCTTTATTAAGTAAAAATTACTTATAATTGTTCATGATTATGAAGGGTAAATACATAATTTTATATACCCTTAAAATATAATATAATTTATTGCATTCTATATAGCATTAATTTATATAAACAATTGTCTTTTACTTAATCATCACTCTTAAATGAGACTAATTTTATATGCATTTTATTATATGCATCTTTTATACTTAATCGCCATGTATTATCATGTAATGTGCATATTCTTCATGAACCATTATGCATCCTTCATATCCGTCACATGAATTAGACATCCATACTACCAAAATTTTGAACGGAAAATACAAAAAACATATGCAGAATTTTCAGAAATGCACTACTTGAAGATATGGATGTAATGTCTAACTACAATGACTTGTATTTAACCAAATTGCAACTTCAATGCGCACATCAAACATGTATATATCATCAAGAACATCACGTATTACAAATCATTTATGCATCAAAGCAAATTATGCACAACATTTCATCACATCAATTCTTTCAATTTTTAGCACAAAAGGGACATGCATGCATCAACCACATATCAACATATATGGAATCATGTTTTTAAAATTAAAAACAGTAAGCATGCATCATTTTACAGCAGAGAAATAAATTTATATACATCACAAAAAACATGTATGCATCACATCATGTTCATATTCAATCAACATTGAACACTTATAAAAATTTTCAACCAAAAATTAACCTACATGTTTATAATAATTTGTTCTTCAATCTAATATCATTAGAACAAAAAATGAAACAGTTTTCTTAAAATTATAAGTTATGGACAAGACATGCATCAAGTCATTCATGATGAAAGAACAATTTTAGATATTAACAAGTACATGCATGCATTGTTCCACATCATTTACATGCTAATAAGCTTAAAAAATATGATTTGAACTCAAAAACAAAAACATGTATGGATCAACCTGGCTCTAATACCATTTGAAGGTTTATGATTGAATATGGTTGAGAAAATGACATGCATGAACTCATTCAAGCATGATATGATTGTATAGATGAAAACAAACATAATAACAAGAATAGGTCTAGATTTAATACCTTTCTCCTTTGCAGAAATGTTTGGTTTGATGAAATAGAATAATTGAATTCAAATGTCTCCAAAAGTAATCCACCCACCAAGAGAGATGTGAGAGACAAAATATTTATAAGACTTTTAGTGGGAGAGAGTTTTTTATTCAAATGAAAATTTTTAACAAAATGTGATACATAATTGGTTTATATAGTTATGAGCTCAAAGTTATTATCAATTTTGCATAGCACAACTCTAAACAATCTATATTATTTAGTTGTAATATCAATTTATTCATATTATGTTTTAAGCACTCATATTATATCACATTACACATTAACCTTTTAAAATGTCATATATACATCCATGTTACATTTTACATGATTTTACTTTATTACCTTTTAGAAGGTGTTAGTCATCCCCGAATAATTATTTCTCTCTCATATCTCAAATTTCTTGGGCTCATAGGTATGATCTTTTAAATTCACCATGACCTATCCGAAAGCCGATTTTCGATGAACCAAAAAAAATTCCAAAGACTCATCAACCATATTAGTCATCTTGCAATAGGTGTGATCTTTTACATGATTTTATTTTATTACCATTTAGATGGTGTTAGTCATCCCCAAATAATTATTACTTTCTCTCATATCTTTTAAACTTCTCAGGTTTATGGGTATGATCTTCTAGGTTCATTATGGTCTAGCCGAGAGCCGATTTCAGATGAACCAAAAAAAAATTTGAAGACTCATTAGTCATGACAGTCATCTTGCAATGGTCCATAGCCTCCAAACCAAACATATTTTTTTATCATATGTATCATGTAGTAAAATCTCTCAATTGTCAAATCTTAATTGAAGACGAATTCATGGCATGTCAAGACCCTAACCTTAATCATATATTGAATCATCAATCAATATATCTATAATGGATCATCACGAACAATCTCTGTATGACTATCTTTGGCTAGAGCTCTTAGTTTTTTATATTTATCAAAATTCGTTTGAAACCTCAAATCTAGAAAAATCCAAGTTTATGAATCTCATATTGACTATTACTGTTTTTGCATACAGACAATGTATGATAAAACTGGCTTATTGGTTCAATGGTACAATAATATGATGATACAATGAATCATTAATCACTTATCAAATGTCTATGTGATTCATTGCAATTGGTCACGTTCGAAAAACAATTTCTTATCTATTATCCTATACTAATGCCCTAATGGTATAACTTTTATGTCAGCAACCTTAATATTGTCTCATTATTTTCAATGGAGATATTAATCAATACGTCTATTATGCGATGTCATTACCCAATTGATTTCATGCATATTGGAGACACTTCGATGATATGATTTTTTGAATATCTGTATCATCCAGACACTTCATATACATACAATTTATTTAATAAGAAAATAAATAAATCAACAAATAAAAATTGAAGCAGCATAAGAATGCAAAGAAAAAAAACTTTTACTTTTATTATTGCATAAATATTATTATAAAATCAAATACCCTAAAACCCACTGCACGATTGGTTTCTTGGGCGTACATTGAAACAAAATTACAAACAAATTTTTATAATTTTATTTCTAAAATCAAAGAATAATGAACGAAAGAATAAATTTTAATATTTAATCATTTTATTTTCTAAACAAAAAAGGATAAGAATTATCACTTTTTTGGGTAGAGCTTCCTTGCGGTATGCGTCTGATTAGGGGTGTCGGCACCTGTTTGCGTCGGTGCAACCTCGGTTGTATTCATTTGAAGGATTTTGTTGACATCCTTTGGGATTTGATGGGCCACATACAGTACCATCCCCTTTTTGAACTGCTCCATAGCCGATATCGTTTCCCTCTGTATCTCCCACAAAGAGTGAGCATATTACAAGCATGAAGATCACCACCCTAAGCTTCGACATCAGGTATTTGTATTTCAATGAGGCTACTGTATTAACTCTACCGGATATAAGACAACTACTGCAGCATATATATTTATACATATTGATTGTTGTATTGTCTGGCAAATTAGGTTCAGTTGACCGACGAAATATACGACAAGGTTGTGATTGAGTCTTGTTTCATTGCCCGAGTCATGTGTCGATTTTTCCTCTCTTAAATTTTTTCAATGGTCCACTTTTTGACATTGCATGGGGTATTATTACCACACTCAGATTTAGAAAGTGTACTATAATTACTCCAAGCCCCTGACTTATAGGCCCCCATTTCGTTGGAAGGCAATGAAAATTATTTGATAATGAAGATCCTTGTGCGCATTATAGCATTAAACATGATTTATAGCTTCTTGCAGCGTAGGTTTCAAATCCTTTGTATTTTGAAGTCAATAAAAACTCTACCGATAATTATACATATGATTGTAATTTAGATGAATTTAGAACATGAATAATTTATTGAGAAAGTCTATGGTACTATAGTGGATCGTGATTTTGTCACAAAGACGAAAGTTGTTTATATTGTTTAACAAGACATAATGATAAACAAAAATTTAGTACAATAATCATAAAACAATTTTTAAATGAAATATTTAAATCTCAATTTTATTGATTATGAACTGAACTGAATTGAATTATTGAATAAAATTATAAAGACTCGTGTCTTTAATTTATATAAGCTTTTAATATTTTACTTTGACTAGAAAACTATGACTCAATTAGATTTAATACACAAAAAACAAAAAAACTTTAATAACGGGAAATGACAAATTTTCACTGATAAAAAGTTTGTAATGACAAAAAAAAATTTCTTCGTTACTTATTATTATAACTTTCTTTGATAAAAGTATTAACAATAATAAAAAAAAAATCTTATGATTAATATAATAATTAGAGGTATAAGTCTCATTATTAATAATATTAATAACAACGAATATTTTTATTGTTAAAACAATATTTTTGATTATTGAAAATAATAACAACAATTAATCTTTTTATTATTATAACAATATTTATCAATCATTAAATATAATATCAACGATAAATATTTTCATCGTTTATGTAATATGCACAATCAAGTGTTTTGCTTTATATATTTAAATGCCTACAAATTGTACAGAGATGATCAAATTTAAATGTGCAAAACAAATGTGGTGGCTAAATGTTTTTCCACATTATCAAGGGCATGGGAGAAAAGAATGTCAGTAACATATCTGCAATAAACAAGTATTACACCTTACATTTATTGTTTAAAAGCACATGGTTCTGATAAGGCCAAAGGACTTATTCCCAGTCAAGTTTTAATACGTTCCTAAAGTCACATTCATAAGGTTTGAAAAACCAAAAATTTTACCCATGAGTCAATTGTCTTTAAAATTTTTTATTAGAGGTATAGATAAAATCGTTGTTTTATTAATAATATTAAAAAATATATAAAATTATGTTTTTCTTCAAAAGTTTTAAAAACTAACAACTTTACCTCTGCTTAAAGTTTTTTAATTTTTAAAAGCAACATTCCTCCCCCCTCCCAAAACCTAGGGTTTATTTTATAGATACTCTTTAATCACCATCTCCAGCCACCGGCGATGACTCTTCAACCCACCATCTTCAACCACCAGATCTTCACTCTTCAACGCAAGAAAATGCGTTGATTCATCTAGAATTTACGAAGACTTTACCGATTCATCTAAAATCAACAAAGACTTCATCGATTCTAGAAGAATCAATGAAGTTGACGAAGACGCATCTTCATTGCATCTCCTACAAGCATCGAAGAGATGAAGGATCGCCGAAGATTCATGGGTTGAAGTGTCGTCTTTGATGGTGGAGAGCGTCTGAAAAATAAACCCTAATTTTTTTTAGGGGGCACAAATGTTACTTTTGAAAGTTAGAAAACTTTAGGCAGAGTTGAAGTTGTTAACTTTTAAAACTTTGGGAGAAAATATAATGAATTTTATATTTTTTTAATATTATTAGTACTCTTTTTTCTAACAAAAACCTTTAATGACAATTGGTTTATGGGTGGGACTTTGAATTTTTCAAACTCTATGGGTGTGACTAGGAATACATCAAAACTTAGTGGGAATAAGTCCTTTGGCCTTCTTATAATGTTATTAGTCAAAAGACGAAACAAGAGAAGGCACATCTTCTGAAAAAAGCCTTTACATTTCCAAATAATCTTAAAAAGATTTCGACAACAATCTTCTCATTGTTCTCCCACACATATTACAACTTTGTGCATGTAAACTATACACACTACCTGTTACTTGTAATCTTCTTAGACATACTATACGTTGTAAGTTTGGTTTCCAGATTCATGCATAAGCCAAGCAAAAAACATTTTTGCAATAACAAAGAGAATATTGAGGTATATAAACAGTACAAAGAAGTTAGGCATCAAGTAGGAAGAAGAAAGCATGTTGGTAGGATACTCAGACAGCGATTGGGCAAGATTGCTAAAAAAAGAAAAAAAGAAAGAGCACTTTAGAATACATTTTTTGCCTTGGCACAAAGGTTATCGCATTGTCTTTCAAGAAGAAAAAGATAATCGCTCTTTCATTAGTTGAAGCAAAGTTCATTTTTCAGTAATGAAATGAACCTGTGAAGGTATATAGCTGAGAAGAGTCCTTTCAGATATGAAGCAAAATCAAGAATGACAAACAACAATCTACTACGATAACATGTCTACATGCAATAGTGATGACGAAGAATCTAGCGTTCCACAGCAAAACCAAACATGCACATCGAATTAAAGCATCATTTCATACCAAGTATGCTCCAGAAAATGATATGCAAATCAACACCAATGATCAACTAGCTAGTCGATCGATGTCTTCATAAAAGGGGCTACAAGAGAAAAGATTCTCTAGTTTAATGTGAATATAAAAGTTACAAATTAAAGGGTGTGTTAAACATGTAATTTGTAATTTTAGTAAAGATAAAATTGTAATTTAGTTTATCTTAGCAATGAAGAAAGCTCCGGTGGTAAGGGGCAAAATCCCTCTATAAAAACCACGGTTTACTGGTCTAAATGTAATATTGCGATTATTGATAATTGAGTATCATGTAAAGAGAATATTAATACAAACTCTGCTTCTATTTCAATTCATATAATTGATTTGCCCTTTTAAATTTTAAACATCTCTGAAACATAACCAAACAAGAACAATTGAAGACTAAATTATAAGCGAGAAATGATTACAAATTGAAGAGATCGATATGTGCTTCTTAGGGCTGAACAGACTTCTGACACTAATTTAATTACCTGCAGAAAACAATGCCCATAACTTCAATCGTATTGGAAATGAATACATGCACTTAAATTAGAAAGCACTGAAACTATGCCCATAACTTCAATCGTATTGGAAATTGTGTTGTCTATCTCAACCTGTTTGGTCAGATCAAATTGTTCATTTGATATTTCGGAAATTACGTTGCTTAACTGCACGAACAGGGTTGCTTCGATGTTGATCTTTCTTATTAAGCAAACCATTATCCAATTTCCAGCATTCGAATATATAATCATCCTTCGAAAGCTTTCATTATTTTACTGCTTTCTGCAATGCAACATTTAACATTATAATCTATTGTGGAGACTCGGTGCTTTTTACAGTATGTTTGAAAACGAAGTGTAAGAACATCACCGAAAAAAAATGAAAGCAAAATCCCTGTGAACTCGATTATTTGAAGCAGGCTTAATCATATAAGAGAGAGGAAGATATATACATATAAATATACACCTCAATACAGAAGCGTCATGTATGACGCTGATGGAAATGTCATAGTTAATATTTGTCGACATAGTTTCCAAAATTCATTGACTGCGTCGGGACTCAACGCAAAATATAATACATAAAATAGGGGAAGATTGATGACAAGCTGCATGTGATTATATCATGGGCGACAATCAATGCTAGATCTTAAACAGTACACAATCTCTCCCTAAAATAGACCGGTACGCCATCTATAAAAAGCGTAAAGATGCAATGTTCTCCTCACAGTTGAAGCATCTAAAATCAGAGATAAAATCTATTACTTCTCAAGAGCAGATTATGGCTTCATCAAAGACTTTGTTTCTTTTTTTCTGTCTTCTCTTTGCACTCGTTCTTATACTGTCCTCTGAAGTTGAAGCTGATCATACAAGTGAGAATTGCAATTAATTAATTAAAATAGCTAGCTTCAACCTTTTCAAGTATATATGTTTCATGCACAAAATAGAATGTTTTTCATATGTATGTATATCTATTGGTGTTCATCTGGCTAACCGTATCCTTAATTTTTTACAAATTGCAGATGAAAGAAATGGCGTAGAGGAGGGCAAGTATGGAGGATACCCAGGAGGAGGGTACAATCATGGAGGGCGTGGAGGGTACAGGGGTTACCCACCAAGAAGAGGATATTGCGACAACGGATGCTGCCGTGGATACCGCTATTCAAATGAGTGCCATAGGTGCTGCGCACACGCTAAGGAGGCTCCAGATGCGGAGTTTGAGGACGATGTGAAGAACTAAAATAAGTTTCGGCCGTTTATCCATACCAACTTCTATATTAAGTTCTTTTTCTTGAGCTTATTCAAATAAAGTCAGTACGTGCATGTGTTGGTGCTACAGAGACAATCTATCATGGCTATTTATGTAATCGTTAGATAAACAATCTATCAAGGTTTTTATTTTATCATTAATAAAAGGACAATTTCTATTAAACACATATCTATTTGAGTATATATGTTTTGAGTAATATTATGTGTACCCACTTTAGGTGCACAAATGTATACACACTCATATGTGTCATCATATGATTGGTTATTGTTTTATTCTTAATTCGAAATTATTCAATCATATGATGACACATATAAATATGTACACATTTGTGTACCCAATGTGGGTATACATAGTTTTATTGATATGTTTTATATGTATCTTCAGATATGACAAATGAGTCAGGTCACGATCACGCTAAAATGATATGGTCCAAAAGAGCATAGTCTGTCACTGTAATAAACCGTGTTAAACCCATAAGTCTACAGAATCGAGCCTTGACTTAAATATTAAACTTATGGGTTGGTCGATCTAACCTACATATTATGCTTTAATAAAAAAAATTTAAAATTTTAAAACTTCTCTTTCTCTGGCTTCTGCAAGAACCAGTAACTCTGTGTGTGTATATATATATGTGTGAGTGTGTGTATGTATTTCTTATATAAACAAACCCCTCTCTCTTTTCTAAATTTCATATACACTTACACTTTTATTTTCGATCTCTTTCAATCTTTCATTATTTTCAATCTCATATTCTCTAGTCACAGGTAAATCATGTCTCATTCTAAAACTCTATCAAACATTTTGTATTTCTTATATAAACAACCCCCTCTCTCTTTTATAAATTTCATATACACTTACACTCATATTCTCAATCTCTCTCAATCTTTCATTATTTTCAATCTCTCTCAATCTTTCATTATTTTTAATCTCATATTCTCTTATCAAGTGATTCAAGTCTCATTTTAAAACTCTCTGAATTCGTAAACAATAATTTTCTGTGTTTACAATTTCATTTTTATTTCAATTTTGTCAATCAATTATAATTTTTTGTTATAACTTAATTTATAAAAAAATATTTTACAAATGGATTCTGGGTCTCATGATTTCAATCCATTTGAATATTATTATATTGGCGTTAATGATATTATTGATGATCAATGTGAAACAGGTGAAAGTGAGATAACCACATGTTCGACAGAGACAAACACAAAGCAAAAATTTATGGTGTGAGATCACTTTGATCAAATAACAGAAATAATCAAAGGAAAATAAATTTGTCTAATAATGTGCAAACATTGTGGTTCATGTGTAACATATACAAGTTTAGGTGGTACAGGGTATCTTCGTCGATATATTACTAATTGTAAAAAACAAAAACAAATTGCATTCACTCAATCGCAATTTGTTGGTCCTAGCATCATTGTAGTAGGCGGTCTAAGTGATTTTGGACATATGGAAAAAAATGTCCACTTTCACGTATGATCAAATGAAACTGCGAGACTACATGAGCAAGTATGTTGTTCCTTCAAACAAACATTTTTCTTATGTTGAAGATAAAATTTTATAATAGATGACATAAAATAATATTCAGTCTATATTTAAAATAATTCCTAGATCAACTCTTAAGTCAAACATGGTTAGAAATGATGAATTAATGAAATTAAAAGTTATTAAAGAACTTAGTAATTTTAATGGTATAATTTCAATTACTTCAGATTTATGAACAGTTGTAAATCAAGACATAGGGTACCTATGTGCAATTGCCCATTACATTAATTCTGATTGACAATTGTACAAAAATTTAGAATATTTGCATAGTGATCTTATAATTTGTTAGGCACTAACAAATATTTTTATGAATATAAAATTAATAATCCTATTTTTATAATGAATTTTGATAATGCAAAAAATAATAACACAGTTATTGAATTAATGTTTAATCATATACTTATTTCATATAATAAAAAATTATTTCATATTAGATGTGTTTATTATATTATTAATTTAATTTAATTAAGTATTATTATTAAAACTGAGATATCAACAATTAGATATGTCATTGCATGCATTTCATCATTTTCATTACAAATACAAATATATCATGAATTATATAAATCAATAAGGTTAAGACAAAAAAAATTAAAAAATAGATTTAAAACTATGTAAAATTTAACATACTGCATGTTGAAAGAATACAAAGGGTATGAAATACTTATAATACGGTTCTTCAAGACTCAACCAAAATATTTGAAACATCTTTTTTTTTTTTTATAGATTATAATTGAGAGATTATTATGTTTCTAATGAACATGTTAGATCTATTAAAGATAGTCACATACCAATGCTCAGGTGCATTTTATCTAACTACTTGTTCAATTTTGTATTGTATGATAGAAATCAATGACATTTTTTAAAAAAATATATAGGTATTATAATACTTTCAAAAATATATCTATGCAAATGAAATAAAAATTTTAAAAATATTGGAACGAAATTCATTTACTTTATGTCACTGCCACTGACTTAGATCTAGGGTGAAAATATTTGGAGTAAATAATTTATTTGGCATTGTTAATAAAAATGTGTTACATACTAATGTTAATTGTATAGACAATGTTCAACAATTTTTATTAGAAGTGTATAATATTTAAGAACAAAAATATGAAAGGGTTGAACAAAGTTTAAAACCAGAGATAAGTTCCAATAGTTTCAAGCAAAAAAAAAAGTCGCATTTATAGTCACTTATGCACAAAAGTAAGTAGACCATGAGTCAAAGTATAAATTATGGTAAGTTTTATAATTATATCAATATTAACCATTATCTAGAAATTATTCAAAGATATAGTGTTGAGAAATTAGATGTTTTGGTATAATAGAAAGAAAAGACAGAAAATTTTCTTATACTTATCGCTATAACCCGAAATTTACTAACCCCTCCGATGTCAACTATAGTATCAAAATTTACTTTTAGTCTAAGTGGATGTATGTTTGATGATAGACAATTCAATTTACGCCTAAACATGGTCAAAATGGTCATGCATATAAAAAATGGGTTCAAAGTTGATTTCAAATTACAAATTAAGGTCACAGAAGATTCCTTCAAAGAATTCAAAAATCTAGACATTAAGGATGAATAAATAGATGATAAATATATTATATTTATATTTGTAATTATATAGTATAAAAATTAATTTATTTGTATGTTATAATATTTTTCATGATGTAATTAAGCACGATATTTCTACCACACCTGAAGAATTATCAATAAAATTTTTGGAGTACTACTTCGATTTTAATAATTGAAAAATCATTTATGTTTAAATTAATTATTAAAATATTTAAAAAAAATCTAAGGCTCGACCTCATTTACACAAGGCTAAGTCATGGGCCTTGTATATTTGATAAGGCACGATGGGTTGCATCGAAGCCGACCCAGCATAGCCGACCAACACCTCTAAATGTCTTTATAAAGATAGAATCGTGATGAGAGATTAACGTATATCTTGATTATGAGAACTCTATGAGTACATTTATAACCCCAATATTATTCCAACCAAGAGTACAAATAATACAATATTAGAGTATTATAATGTTGAACAACATTATTGAAAAGTAATGACAGATCCCACGTACTGAGATTGTTGGTGTCAACTTGGTTTAACACTTGGGTGCATATTGATTGTATGTTTACTAGACTAACCCATCAAAAAGATTCCACATATATGATAACTTTAGTGTCTGTGGAATAGATCATTTACTACTAGATAGTGGTGCGTGTGATTGTTAGACTTAAGATCACCCAAATATTTCATACACTAATCAGCCTAATTGGACATTAGCCTAACATAATCTTTTTTTAAATGTTACCAGAATGGTAGTGTTTTGACAGGATCCATCCTGACCCGTTAATCTCATAACCTCTGAAAACACAATCATAGACTTAGAAGGGCGAAATGCATCTTGTATTTCTGTTTGAAAGTTTCTACACTATATAATAACACTCAATTTAATATCATTTACAAGCCTCCGACCTTTACACGATTACATGCCAAAATACATCATGATTAAATTCAAAATCATAAAATAAACCTTTAATCGGGCCTTCAGCCTCTAGCCTCTGACCTTTCTACATTTCATAAGTTTCTCAAAGAAATCTACATGGATATGTGCAAATTAGGACACTTACTAAGGATGTTACACTGTGGCACAACCCAAGGAAACACTATTCAACATGATCTGAAGGATGTCCTAGAGGGAAAAATTTATAAAGGTGAGTTGAAATGCTCAATGAGTGGGCAATTTAAATCCATGAGAATATTGAATGCATGTCAAGAATAGTAATAGGTCATAATATCAGCTACACACAATTGTTAAGTTTAGAGGGAAGAATAAAACAATCCAACTATGACATATCATACTTAATCCAACATAATGCTAATTATGCTTGAGACTACATGCTCATCATGTACGTTAACTTGAAATGTTCATAACACAACAACATCATACCCGTTAATTGTCACTACAAGTGAATTTAACAATACTAACTTTATCTCATATAGACATATTAATCGGTAATGAATTTCCACATTCAGCGTAATAATCGTTGTAATGTAACAATCAATTTATAGGTTTCCCTACATACTGAAACTCTGATATAACTAATAATAGATATCACATAGTTACAATATACATATATTAGGAAAATATCATATTAAGGAAAATCTTGTCATATTCAAGGGTGTCCCACATAGGCAGAGCAAGAGGAAAAACAATTGTCATATTCAGTAAATTGTAATTTCACACTGGCAAAACACTCAAATTTGTCATATTTGGTATGAAATAAAGCACAAGCAGAACATTAAAATCTGTCATACCTAACATACATATCGCATAGGCAGAACAACTAAATCTATTGTACCTGGCATAAATATTGCACAGGCAGAACACTAATCGCATAATAGGTAATAACCAAGTACATATGAATGATATAATTTCTTATCACCATATATATAATAAAATGACTTGATATTATAAATTTTTAGGACAATAATCATCTGCAAACGCCACAACCACCATACTAATTTAATTTATGTGCAACTCTATAGTCAACTACAATATTAACTAAGCAAAATCAACAACATGCTCATACTTGACACTAAACTTATATTTCCTTCGCGATTATGGTCATACAACATGTCCATATTAACTCACATTAAGCAAATTTCAATCATACATGAGACTTAATTAAACAGTTCCAACTTAACTATAACACAAAACATCAATTTAATTAATTTTCAGAATTTCACTTAGTCACCAAACTGAATTTTAATTCACTGTAGTCATCAGTTACACACAACAGAACGTAACTATGCATTCTGAATCCACATGATAATGTAACTTTTACTTTATAGCCACCCATAACCTAAGTCCATAACATGCATAAAGAAAACTATTATTTCCTTTTGTTTTATGAGATATTTCCACAAAAAATCTATGCTACCATTTTCAAGAATTCACAATAAATACTATAAAATTTCACAAGACTATAAATGT
Organism: Mangifera indica; assembly: GCF_011075055.1. Taxonomy (NCBI): domain Eukaryota; kingdom Viridiplantae; phylum Streptophyta; class Magnoliopsida; order Sapindales; family Anacardiaceae; genus Mangifera; species Mangifera indica. The sequence continues at coordinate 7,399,595 of NC_058150.1, read as the reverse complement.
AAATTGCACAAAAGACTATACATAATAGTTTTATTTCTACTCATTGATTTGGATAGTTTCTATTCCGGTGTTGAAATCTCTTGCTATTCTTTCATCTTTTTCACCTATTCAAACCAATTTGAAGCAAGATGGTTAGAATTTTGGAAATCTCTAAATTGATTAGTGAAATCACACCCTAAAATTATTTGAACAAAAATTGAATACCCCATCCCCTTTTCCTATCAATTTCCTCTTCTCTTCCTTCTTCTTTTTCCTTCTTTTCTTTTTTTTTTCTTCTTCTTTCTTTTCCTTTCTTTCTTCTCTTCTCTCATTTTCTTTCTCTTTTTCTCTCATTTACGCTTCTGCTTTCTTCTCATTGAAGAGGAAAAGGCTAATGACTTTATTATTAAATCAAAGGAAAATTTCCACTTAAACCCTACACTTGCACAAAATTTCGTATAGCTTCCTTAAGTTCACTTATAACCAATATTTGAGTATTTCAACCTTTCCCCCCTAAAAAAAAAAATTTGTCCTCAAAATTATATACTTGGTTAAACACTTCTGGATATTGGGCCCGTCTGTCCTCTTCACACTCCCACGTCGCTTCTTCCACCAAATGATTTTTCCAATGCACCTTAACCCAAGAAATGATTTTAGTATGAAGCACTTGTTGTTTTACATCGATAATTCTCTTTAGCCCTTCTTGGTAACTTAAATCCTCCTTTAATTGGATTAGTTGTTGTCGAAGAACATGAGTGAGATTAGGCAAAGACTTGCGAAACATAGAAACATGAAAAACATTATAAATCTTAGATAATTCAGACGATAAGGCTAATCAATATGCAACAACATCTACTCTCTCATAAATTTCATATGGGCCAATATATCTTGGGCTCAATTTACCTTGTTTCCCAAATCTTAGTAAGCCTTTCTAAGGTGAAACTCGTTAAAACACTTTTTCACCTACTTGGAACTCCAATTCTCTTCTACACTTATCAACATAACTTTTTTTTCTATCTTGAATTGCTTTTAGCCTTTCTCGAATAAGACATTTTTTCATTTGTGTCTCGCATGATCTCAGGGCCTAACAATACTTTCTCACCTATTTCATTCCAACACACTAGAGTTCTGCATTTTCTACCATACAAGGTTTTATGCGAAGGCAATCCAATACTAGCTTGATAGCTATTATTGTAGGAAAATTCTGCTAAAGATAAATAACTATCCCAACTACCCTTGAACTCCATCACACAAGCTCTTAACATATCTTCTAAGGTTTGGATAGTTCTTTCAGACTGTCCATCAATTTGAGGGTGAAAGGTTGTGCTAAATTTCAACTTTGTACCCAAGGCATTTTGTAAACTTGGCCAAAACCGAGAAGTAAACCTAGAATCTCTATTTGATACAATAGATACTGAAGCATTATGGAGACGTACAATCTCTGCTACATAAATACTTACCAACTTATCAAGTGTGTGTTTTTTATTGGTAGGAAATGGGTTGATTTTGTTAGACGATCCACAATGACCCAAATACTATCATACCCATTCTTGGTATAAGGAAGACCTGACACAAAATCCATGGTGATATGCTCCTATTTCCATTAAGGAATAGAAAGCGGTTACAAAAGTCCAACTGGTCTTTGATGTTCAGCTTTGACTTGCTGGCACACTAAACACCTAGAAACAAATTTCGTGATCTCTTTTTTCATTCCTCGCCACCAATAATGATCCCTTAAGGTACAACACATCTTAGTACTACTTGGATGTGAGGCATAGACTAAGGTATGAACCTCTTCCAAAATTTCTCTCTTTAATTCTTTGTGATCTAGTACACAAATTCTATTTCCCATTATAAGCATTCCATCATCCTTTACAATAAAATGCTCATAACCCATTACTCACTTCGTTCCTTAACTTTACTAGATGAGGGTCTAAATGTTGCATGTCACAGATTCGATCAATTAAGATAGGTCAAATTTGAAGGCTAGCTAATAATACTCTTGAATTACTCATACTCAGTTTAGCCCTTAGAGTCCTCAATTCCAACAACAAGGAACAAGGTTTCACCTTCACATGTGTTACAACACCTTGAGATTTTCTACTAAGTGTATATGCGACAACATTCATCTTTCCTAGATGATAATCGATCGAACAATCATAATCTTTAATAAGCTCAATCCATCTCCTCTGTCAAAGGTTTAACTCTTTCTGTGTAAATAAATATTTCAAGCTTTTGTGATTCGTATAAATTTGACAAGTTACCTTATAAAGATAATGTCTCTAGAGTTTTAATGCTCATACTACAGTTGCAAGTTCTAAGTCGTGAGTTGGGTAGTTCATCTCGTGTTTCTTGAGTTGTTTAGAGGCATAAACTATCACATTCCCATGTTGCATCAATTCACAACCCAAACCTTGTTTGGAAGCATCACTATATACTTCAAATCCATCTGTACCCAAGGATAAGGTAAGTATAAAGGCTAAAGTCAATCTTTTTTTTAACTCTTGAAAACTTTGCTCATGTTCAACATCTCAGTCAAACTTTACATCCTTTCGAGTTAGTCTAGTTAACAGTGCTGTTATTTTAGAAAATCCTTCAACAAATCTTCAATAATACCTAGTAAGACCTAGAAAACTTCTAATTTTAGTAACACTAGTAGATCCCATTTCAAAAGTGCTTCCACCTTTTATAGGTCAATATAGATACCATCTGCTAAATTGACATGCCCCAAAAATGTAACTCTATCTAGCCAAAATTAACACTTACTGAATTTAGCATAGAGTTGTTTGTCTCGTAAATTTTGTAAGACCATTCTAAGGTGTTCTTCGTGCTCTGTCTTACTTCAGGAATAAACCAAAATATCATTAATAAATACCATGACAAAACGGTCCAAGAAAGAGCAAAACACTTTATTCATCAAATCCATGAATGCTACCGATGCATTAGTTAATCCAAAAGGTATCACTAAGAACTCGTAATTTCTATAACGAGTTCTGAACACAGTCTTTGGAACATTTGACTCCTTAATCTCTAGTTGATGGTATCCTGAGTGTAAGTCTATCTTAGAGAAAACCTTAGCACCTTGTAATTGATCAAACAAATCAACAATCTAAGGCAGTGGATGCTTGTTGCGCATTATCACTTTGTTCAATTTCTATAATCAATACAAAATTCGAAAGTTTTATCCTTATTTTTAACAAATAACACCGGTGTTCCGTATAGAGATATATTAGACTTGATAAATCCTTTCTCCACTAGCTCTTGCAATTGCACCTTTAATTTTCTTAGCTCAAAAGGAACCATTCTATAAAGGGCCAATGATATGGGAGTTATACCAGAGATTAAATCTATTGAAAACTCAACCTCTCTATCCAGTGATAGTCTGGGTAAATGATCGAGGAATACATCTGGAAAATCTCTAACCACTAGAATATCTTCTATCTTTGATTCACCATCTTTATTGTCTACAACATGTGTAATATAAGCTTGATATCCCTTTTGGAGGAATTATCTAGCAATATCAGCAAAGATGACACAAGAAGGAATAATGTAACGCTCTCCATAGAAAATAAACTCTAGTTTATTTGGCTTTCTGAAGGTTACTTCCTTGCGAAACCAATCAATGGTAGCATGGTGATAAGCTAACAAATTCATCCCCAAAATCACATCAAAATCTTGAATGTCTAAAGGAATCAAATCTGTCTTTAACTCATGGATGTCCACCTTTACCCTATTACCCTTATAGACATTCTCTACTAAAATTGACTCTCTTACAGGAGTAGCTACCTCCAATTTACATTCCAAGGATTCTAACTCTTTATTGGCATGTTTAACAAATGCATATGAAGCAAAAGAATGAGTAGAACCAAGATCAATTAAAGTGAAAGCCTCTTGGTCAAAGATAAGCAACATACCTGTAACCACATTTGGAGAGACATAGGCTTTTTGTTATGTTAGAGCAAAAACACGTGCTTGAGCTTGAGGATATCCTGGTCCCTTACGCTGACCACTACTACTATAAGTACCACTAGCCTGCCCTTAAGTACCCATACTAGACCCTTTCCAATTTGAGGCCCTTAGTGTCCCTGATACTAACTGCTACCCCTTGGAAACTCTATTTGACTGATCTTTGAGCGACACTCCTAACTTAAGGTGACAAAGGACAATCTTTTTTAAAATGGCCAAATTGTCCACAATGATAACAGCTTAATACCCCTCTCTGACATTGTCCCGAATGGAATCTACCATAACTAATACATTGAAAGTGTTGACCTTTACTACCTTGAGGTGTGTCTCCTAAAACCCTTCATTCCAAGTGTTACTCCCCATTAATTGTTGCCTTTGAAACTGTCTTTGACCCCCTTAAGATTTGGATTTCACACACTGAAAATATTCACTTAACTACTTGGAAAATTTGTCTTCTTTCTTCAGCATCCTATCTTTATGCCCACATAATATCCAACCACTAACCTTTCATTTTTTAACTTGGAATTCTCTTTTTTCTATCTTTGTGAGGCTCCTTTCAACTCTCATAATTGTTTCTACTAATTTCCCAAACTCTGAGTAAGAACTTGTATTCACTGTTGTTCTAGTTCACCCTTGAAAGCCTTCTTCAAATTTTCTACATCTCTTTTTTTCATCTCCTACAATTAATAGGGCAAACCGAGAGAGCTCAATGAATTTATTCATATATTCCTCCACCAACATACTTCTTTGTGTCAGTATAATAAATTCACTGCTTTTAGTATCCTAGTACACCCTTGAGTAGTAGTGATATGAGAACTCTTGACAAAAGTTTTCCTAAGTTATTGTTGTAAAATCCCTGTATTTTTGTTGTACCATTTTCCACCAATGATACGTCTTACCCTCTAAAAGAAAGGTAGCAAACTGTAGTTTCTAAGAGTCTAAGCACTTCATCACCTCAAATATATGTTCGATTCTAATTATCCAAGACTCTGCAACTATAGGATCTCCAATCCCATCAAAGGTTTTGGCACCTAATTTCCTTGCTCTTTCAATGGTGTTCACACTCTCTTGATGTACTGGAATCTGAGTTTAAGCCACTTTATGCCAATAATTTGTTCCACATTAATCTCATCAATTTGAGGCTCCACATTTAGCTCAACTACTCGTTCAACTCTTACACCAGGACTATGTATAATGAAAGCTACAGGTGGTACTTGAGAATCTGGTCCATAGGCGACCGACTCTCTTACCACTTTCTCTACTAGTTTATTGCCCCTTCTTGCAACATGAAAAGTTAATAAATCTCCAAAAGGTCTCGTGTGAGGTTAGCTACGTTACCTCATATTAGTGTCTACAAATACAATTAAAATTAATTTAGAAAACTCATATACATACTTCTTGAAATGCCCTTAGAATCTAAAACTTTTACTCTGATACCAAATTAACAGGACCCATCCTGACCCACTAACCTCATAGCCTTTGAAAACACAAAAATGGGCTTAGAATGGCGAAATGCATCTTGTATTACTATTTGAAAGTTTCTACACCATATAATAGCACTCAATTTAATATCATTTACAAGCCTCCAGCCTTTACATGATTACATACCAAAATACATCCTGATTTAAATTCAAAATCATAAAATAAACCTTTAATCAAGCCTCCGACCTTATCATCTACATAACAAAAAAATGTTACATCTTTATTCATTTCAAAAAATCATAAGAATAGTTTAATTAGGCCTCTAACCTTTCTACATTTCATAAGTTTCTCAAAAAATCTACATGGATATATGCAATTAGGACACTTACTAAGGATGCTACACCGTGGCACAACCTAAGGAAACACTATCCAGCACGATCTGGAGGATATCCTAGAGGGAAATATTTACAAAGGTGAGCTAAAATGCTCAGTGAGTGGACAATTTCAATCCATGAAAATATTGAATGCATGTCAAGAATAGTAATAGGTCATAATATCAACCACACACAATTGTTAAATTTAAAGGGAAGAATAAAACAATCCAACTATGACATACCATACTTAAGCCAACACAATGCTAATTATGCTTGAGACCACATGTTCATCATGTACGTTAACTTGAAATGTTCATAACACAATAACATCATACCCATTAATTGTCACTACAAGTGAATTTAATAATACTAACTTTATCTCGTATGGACATATCAATCAGTTACGAATTTCTACATTTAGCTCAATAACCGTTGTAATGTAATAATCAATTTATAGGTTTCCCTACATACTAGAAATCTGATATAACTAACAATAGATATCACATAGTTACAATATACATATATTAGGAAAATATCATATTAAGGAAAATCTTGTCATACTCAAGGGTGTCCCCATATAGACAGAGTAAGAGGAAAAATAATTGTCATACTTGAGTATACTATAATCTCACACGAGCAGAGTACTCAAATTTGTCATATTTGGCATGAAATAAAACACAAGCAAAGCACTAAAATCTGTCGTACCTGGCATACATATCGCACAGGCAAAGCACTAATCGCAAAATATGTAATAACCAAGAACATCTGAATGATATAATTTCTTATCACCATATATAATAAAATAACTTGATATTATAAATTTTTAGGATAATAATCATCGGCAAATGCCACAACCACCATACTAATTTAATTTATGTGCAACTCTGCAGTCAACTACGATACTGACTAAGCAAAATCAACAACATGCTCATACTTGACACTAAACTTAGATTTCCTTCACCTCTATGGCCACACAACATGTCCATATTAACTCACATTAAGCAAATTTCAATCATACATGAGGCTTAATTAAACACTTTCAACTCAACTACAACACAAAATATCAATTTAATCAATTTCCAGAATTTTGCTTGGTCACCAAACTGAATTTTAATTCATTGTAGTCATCAATTGCACACAACATAACTTAACTAAGCATTTTGAATCCACATAATAATGTAATCTTTACTTTATAGCCACCCATAACCTAAATCCATAACATGCATAAAGAAAACTATTATTTTATTTTCTTTTATGAGATATTTCCACCAAAAATCTATGCTACCATTTTCAAGGATTCACAGCAAATACTATAAAATTTCACAAGACTATAAATGTAAATTGCACAAAAGACTATAGATAAAGGTTTTATTCTCACTTACTGATTTAGGTAGTCTCTATGATGGTGTTGAAATCTTTTGTTATTCTTCCTTCTTTTTCACCTATTCAAACCAATTTGAAGCAACATGGTTAGAATTTTGGAAATCTCTAAATTGAACAGTAAAATCAAACCTTAAAATTATTTAAACAAAAATTGAATACTCTATCCCCTTTTCCCATCAATTTCCTCTTCTATTCCTTCTCATTTTTCCTTCTTTTCTTCTTTTTCTTCTTCTTTCTTTTACTTTCTTTGTTCTCTTCTCTCCTTTTCTTTCTCTCTTTCTGTCGTTTGCGCTTCTAGTTTCTTCTTGTTGAAGAAAAAAAGGCTAATGACTTGATTATTAAATTAAAGGAAACTTTCCACTTAAACCCCATACTTGCAAAAAATTTCATATAGCCCCCTTAAGTTCACTTATAACCAATATTTGGGTATTTCATGTTTGGCAATGTCAAGAAATATAGGGATGTTATAATGTATCAACAAAAGATTAAATCTGGTGGCCTTGTTTGATTGATGATTACAACCAATTAAATTTGTGGTTACATTGCGAATTAGGGTTGATGCCCATATCCAATTAAGTTTGGTCGTTATCTTAAAAAAGTCAAATCAAAAAATCAGGATAATTGAGATAGACATTAATTTTATGTCTCAATTTTTAAAAGATATCAATATGATAAAATGATTGGATTGTATAGTAACTTGTACCATTAAAAGTTTACATTAATTAACGTTGGTTCCCGATATATTAGATGGTCATAATGTATTGTTAAAGGTTGTTCGTAGTCTGTGAATAAAACAAATGACTAACTATAGATTAATTATGAATCTTATTCACTACCAGTATATTAAAAAACCTATAGGTCACACACATAACAAGTTATTTGTTACGACTTGAAAACATTAGAGTGTAAAGTGCAAAGAGTGAATCACTTTGGGTTGGCGATTATGTTCAATATTTTGGAGGTAATAAAATTATGTGTACAAATAATGTATACAACTTTGTGTACAAACAATTACATGTCATTATATTATTTAATGTTGTTTTATATCTAATTTAAAACTATTCAATCACATGATGATATATCATTATTTGTGTACATAATACTACTCATTTTAAAGGTGTTCAATATTTTGAAATGCTCCCCACTTCTTAATGTTCTCTAATTAAGTTTCAAACTTCCATATATTTTGAAATAAATATATGATCCCAGTAGTTATAATATAACATTTAAACCTATAATTTGACAATTTGTTGTATTATGTCATTTATATTCAATATTTTAAGGTGTAATTGTCATTTTTAAAACTATTAAGGGTAGACTGATATTTCAAAAAATTTCTAATAACCCCATAAAACTTTTAAAATGATCTCAATATTTTTCAAAAATGATAATTGGCCCCATAATATATGATTTTAGGATAAAGACACTCCTATTAATAAAAAGAGAGAAAGAAATTATTGAGAGTGAAAAAAAATATTAATAAGAAACTTCTTATATAATTTAAATATTTAAAAAATTATTTTTTGTAAGGGTTATATGATAATTTTGAAAATAAAATAATAAAGATAAAATGATAATTTTATTTTCTAATATTGTTGTTTCATTAATAGAGTTTAATTTGGGGTGAAAAAGTATTATTTATACTAACTGGGGCAAAAATTTTTTTAAGACCAAACTTTGGGTGGGATCATGTAAATTAATCTACTATTGATGAGGGGGCTAGGTCAATTATGCAAATACCTAATGACTCAAGGTAAAATATATAAATGAGCTATAAAGGTTATGACATAAATTCATAATAAAACCCTAGCCACTTTTTTAATTTTTGACATAACCTCTCTCTCTCTCTCTCTCTCTCAAGAGGAGGAAGTTTTCTTCCAATTTCTTCTCTTAATTTCTTTAATATATTCAATCTAATCATCAGTGGTTAGCACGTGTCTTTTTTTATTGTCCAAGAACCCTTATGTGAAAAAGTCCTCATTGAGATAACAAAGAAAATGTTTTCATATAGGATAAATTGGGGTTATATTGGAAGAAAAGGAAGGTATTGAGTTTTTCTACTTTCAATTCTATATATATATATATATATATATATATATATTCATGCAAATTTTTATATTTATTATAGGTCAAATGACTACTTCTTACTCAAAGTTTAATACAAACCTAACTTTTCATTTGTTAATTATCAAAAATCTAAATATCTATCCATTCATTAAATTTTACTATTATTATTGGGGATAAAATTATCATTTACTATAATATTAAAAAAAAACTAAAAATTTGTTATATTTTCTCATATAAGATTTGAAAAATCAATATTTTCCCTAAGGTTTTTCCAACCAACATTGTTGATGGTCGGAGACACCGTTCCCCCTCCCTCCCAACTTTTCTCTTAATTGTGCTCTATTTTCAACCCTCATCTACCAAAGAAACTAACCAACAAAGATGAGTCGTTAGTCTCCAAAAATAAATGATTTGTCTTTGTCAGTTAATTTTTTTACCAATGATGGCCAAAAATAAAGTGTGACTGAGAGAGAAGCTAAGAGGTAAAGAAAATGTCATTGTCATCATAGTCTCTGACCATTGGAAGTGTGCTCAAAAACCTTAGGGAAAATATAAGTTTTTTAAATTTTAGATGAAAAAATTTGCTAGCTTTTAAACTTGGGAGTAGAAATGTGATAAATTTTTAATTTTTTAAATATTTTTATTAAATAATAATTTTACCATAGATAGGTAGATATTTAAGTTTTCAATAGTTTGCGCGGGTGGGAAAATATTTGCATCAAACCTGGGTGGGACATAGTTATTTGGCCCTTTATCAATTGTGTGTTAAATAATTTTAAGATTTGACTGGTATGGATGTATGGTCAAATTCTAGTCACAAAATGCCACGTATCTTCAAAACGGGCTTCGGCAGCAGCATTTAGGGATTCCCACGTGCATTTTTAAATGCTCAATTAATGTGAACGGGTAGACAAACAAACTTCAATTTGGGAAATAAATATTTCAATTAAATCCAACATAACATTAATAACCCTTAAATACAAGTATTGCTTCCTGGTGGGAGCAATCTTTGGTCACCTTTTTTGGAAAAGGGAGCTTGAGGAATCATCTATGGGCAATTCTCACTGTTTTTGACATTGTGACTGAGATTTCAAACAAGGGTCGCAAATTTCTTCTGACTTTGTGGTCAATCTTTTTTATTTTTGGCCTTTCTAAGTGGGGTGGTGACTGGTCAGCCCATTGGATTCAAATTAAAAGGACAATAAATAAAACTCTAGTGCTTGAAGACTTGCATTACCAAACAATAAGTACTTCAAAATCGTGATTAATCCAATGACTTGTGATCTTGCTTTCCTAATCAATGGGCAGACCATAAAGCACGATTTTCAAAAACTTGAGACAGACAAAACAAGAGGCCAGGCCTTAGAGCAAAATTTTGGTCTACATGATTCTGGTAGCAATTCAAACTATCTTTAAATGCAAGTAATTTAGGGACTATAAATATTAGCACAATTGAACTTATTTTTCAACATCATCAAATTAAGTTGAAAGCTTTCTTCTACTTTTCTTACCTAAAGCTTTTCAACTATCAAGAGAAAGACAGCATACCAGCACCGGCAAAATGAGCGTTGAAGTGTTAGATGGTGCAACAATTATCAGCTTTGTCGAAGACGAAGATGCATTCAGCGTCTCTGTACATGACCGTTTCACCAACCTTGATAAAGACAAAGATGGTCTTCTTTCCTATGCAGAAATGATGAAGGAGCTAAAGAGTCTGAGGGTGTTTGAGACTCATTTTGGAATCGATGAGAAACCAGACCCAGATGAGACTGCTAACTTGTACAACTCCTTATTCCTGAAATTCGACCATGACTCAAATGGGTCTGTGGATCTGGAGGAGTTCAAGGCGGAGACGAAGCAAATGATGCTTGCTATGGCCAACGGTATAGGAGTTTTGCCTATACAAATGGCCCTGGAAGAGGATAGCTTCCTCAGAAAAGCTGTGGAGAAGGAGACCACTAAGTTGGGTGCTTAAAATGTTCTTGTCGTGACAACTGATTCATTCTTCTTTTTATTTATCCATTGCAGTGCGTTTTTTGTTTTCTGGTTACATGTGTTTTGAATTCTGGAGCATGTAATAATGAGCTGAATTAATGAAAAATGTTTATTGTTGGTAATCGTGGTCATCCATTAAATTTAAGAAACAAGCTCCAAAGGCAAAGGACAATAAATTTTCCCTTATGCTCTATATGAAAATCAAGAACTTTCAAAGAGCCTCTAGACGGGGAAGAACAAGATCTCCTTTCATAAATTTAAAAAAAAAAAAGTCCTTGTATCCGGGAGAGATGAAGCAAGTAGTAGCTGTCAAATCTAGAAACATGAATTCCATCATATAGGCTCATCGATATTATATTTCTTTCTTCAATTATAAATTCACAACGACAATATCATTCTTTACAAAAACAGGGACATCTCAGGAGCAGGAATGAAGGAGAGAATGTCTTCCCCAAATAGACCAAACAATGAAACCATAAGCTGCCCAGATTTTAAGTCATCCTTCCAAATCTGTGGTAGGAGGGGTGAAATCTTTGAAGCTCGACTATCGCCGTTGCCCCTACTTTGTCTGCTGCCTGATCTGCTATCATGAGAAATCTGTCCAGAATATGATGACGGGCCTGCATCAGAATCACCCAAAGAAGTAGCTGCTACTGGTTCCTCCTGCATGGGAGATGATGAGGAGCTGGTAGACACTGGACCAGATGATCCATCAGTTGCTACTTTCTTGTGAGGTGGCTGCTCTTCTAAGTCCTCCATGGATGTCTTGCGTTTATCTAGAAGTTCCACAAGGCGAAGCAAGGGTTAAATACTTGTTTTCTTTAATTAACCAAATGCAGGAAATGTTAGTAAAATGTGCTTCTAAAAGTCTGGGTCCTAATTAATCATCAAATTTCAGATATTATTTGTAAGTTTAGTCACCCTCATCAACACAAACTTACCCAGTCATCATAATATTGATATTATAACATTAAGAAATAATCTAAGGCAAACTATTATAATCTCAAGTGCAAGATATGAGACTTGATTCTCACATCGGAAAATATGGCATTTTGGTGTAGGGTTTATAAAACTTTGGGCTCTCCAATTTCAACAAATAGCTTTAGTGATATGATACTCTCAAGATTCATAAAACATTACAGTGTTAGCTCATAGCCAACTTGTGTGGGCATTTGGGTTGTAGAACGTGGTGGTATGTTACGATCTCAAGTGGAAGGTATAGCATTTAGATCTCACATAAAAAAGTATGGACTTCTTATGTGAGGTTTATATAGTTCTAGACTCTTCAATCTCAATAGTTCATATCACAAACAAACCAATCTCAAACATACTTGGTCCCTAAATATGCAAATCCAAAATTCTAGTAAATGTATAGATGCTCTATATCAACTAATGGCTCACTCTTGAGCAAACAAAAAAGTCACTATATCTCTTACTGGGCACTCTAGTAAGAACTTTTCCGCTGGATTTCCAGACAGCATGAGCTGGTGGGGATGGCATAGGGGGAAGATCTTGAGGCAATCATAAATGCATTGACCAGCTGCATGCTGGAAGCAGAAAAGTCAAATTATACCCATTAATAAGCTTCTCAAGATTTATCCTCCAGGATATAATTGTATAAGCATTTTTACACAAAGCAACTTACCAGCAAGGCCCCATATACTCGCCAGGCCTCATGCCTCTTTACTTCATTTTTTTGCTTCTCAAGTAGCATCTCAGGTTCAAGAAGATGCAAATAAGGCTCAAGATTTGGCAGTAGAAGAAGGCGAACCTACTTGTAGAAAGAGGAAACGTCACAAATAGCACCATTGTTTACTAAATTGACTATAAGGACGCAAATAGTACATATATATTGCAAAATGCACAAGAAGTGAGAGTACCACATTGGGTCCCAGGGCTGCTAAACCTTGAATTGCACCATAATGTTGAGTCAATGATCGCTTTGGGTCCAAAAGAGCATTGAGGAGAGTTTTGGTCAAACGTGTCTGAAGAGTGCTATAAACATGCCCAAATCTACAGAAAAAATACCGAAAAATTTATTACATGTAGATAAAGCACGGATGACCCAGGAAAAAACAAAAATAAGTTGTAGAAGTCTCACCTTTTGCATATTGTAGCAACCAGTTTTGCTGTGAAGTCTCTAAGTTCCCAGTGGTTATCTGCAAGTCTATTCCCTAGCCTTTTTGCAACAAGGCAGGTAACTACAGATGGCATCAATTGGTGAAGCTGACACGAAAATAATGCTTTCTCAGATTCATGGATGGTAGACTCTTCACAAAAGATATCCATGAATTGAACAAAGATAAAGAATATGGTCATCTAATCTTAAAAAATAAACGATACAAATTAAAATTAAACTTACATAAGGTTCTATATGTATGTGAGGATTCTGAAGAAGACTCCAAACAATACGCATCAAAGAAAACAGAAGGGAATAATCATTCAAACCACGAGATACCTGACATCATGGAAAGGAACAGTAGAATGAGAATTATTGATATCTATTTTCCTACAACTGTTTGTAATTCCAGAATATACTCTTAAAATTATCACCTCATCAGCAACAAAATATGTGAAATAAGGAACTAATGGATGAAGTCCCGAGTCTGTGGCCAAACTCACTAATGCTTGTTTGAAAAGTATTGAATTAGACCTGCTCACAGTTAGCTCAGTGATTTTATCAAAGTACAGCTGCAAAGGTGACAGTAAAAGACATATTAATAAATAGCAGAAAGAAAAAAATAATAGTAAAAAATATAGGAGCAGATAGTATTTCATGTACCTGAAGTTCCTTAGACAATATATGTCTAACTGGTAATTTAATGTCAACAGGAAGCCCATCCTTCTGTTCTTTGTTTCTTCCATCAGGTGGAGCAGTAATTACTAGAGACAAACAAAACTAATTCAAAGATTAATATCCAGATTGAGTGACAATGAAAGCAAAAATAGTATCTGCTTCTACCTTTGTCATGAGATTATCATCACTAATTACTTCTTGAAGAACCAATTCAATATGTAATCTACCATTTAGACTTGATGCCAATAGAAAATTTTACCATGATCTAACAGAGATCACAATGCACTTAAACCAATACATTAATTTCCATCCTAGTTCAATAGATGCTAAACATTTTTTAAATCAGGCTTCTCTAAAATTTAAACTAATAACACTAAATTTAAAGTCTAAAAGATTATATGACACTTGATAAGGCCTCTATAATAGACACCAACCTTCCATCGGAGCATTTTCTGGAATTGCAGGTTGTGTCCCTTCAATTGCTAGCCAGTGACAAACAATTGCTGTATCAAGAGGAGCTTTAGGTAAAGGAGCTTCAATCACCTATAAGTCAAGAACAGTTGAAGGAAAAATTAAATTGTATCTTGGTTGAGCAACAAAACATAATCATCACTTTCTTACATCTTTGAAATCCACATCCTTGTCATCAACATAAAACAGATCCCTATGCCCAATAGCTCTTCTGAACCGCAAAGGGCCCCCTGAGGCAAAACCATATAATGGCTGAGGCAAGAAAATTAAACACAATGATATTAGATGATGAAATTGTAATTACCAAAATTACCAGATAAGCAGCATTTAGTATTATATCACAAGCCTAAATCGTTCCACTCCATGCTAAAAATCAGGCTATTAGAATTATTTTCAACTCACCTCCACATTCCTTAATTTCAAAGCACCATCAACATCATCTGTCGTCAGCATAGTTCTCTTGGAGTGACGCATGAATTTGATTGCTTCCTGTACTTCAATCAATAACTTCATTAATTCCAATACCAATTGTTGATTTCTTTAATCAAGTTGGTCATATTCACCATCTAAGTATTCCTCACCAACCTATGACTTGATTATCCACACAAATTACCCCAAGTACTTCTATACAAAAATTTATCTCCAAAAATTCCATAAATAGTTAACACTGAACATGATTTGTTTTAAGATAACACACTACACAGCTTTCAAATAAATACTCCATATAACACATTCATCAAACAAAACAAACAAAAGTTTTCAAATTCCAATAGCGGAAAACTTTAATCACAGAAACCCTATTCATTTAAAATCGCCTAACTTCATCACATAAACTTATATAAAAATCTTTCCCAAATAACCTAACTTAGCAACTCAACACATAGAATAACAAGTCACTAACATCCACAAGAAAAAAAACGAAACAAGGGGGGAAACAAACCCATGTAAATAAACACAAGATATAACGCCAAAAGGAAATTGAAAGAGACCTGCATGATTTCGCGCATTCGATATTCAACATCAGGAGCGAGAGCGAGGGCTGCATCTGTAGACAAATTGTTAATTCCAACGCTTTGCGCTATCACCTCAACCGTCTCCTTGGGTACAATGCTCATTTCTGTTTCTTTTCACTGGCTCTATTACAGGTATTTACTGCAAAACTCTACGCAGCGTGCTATGGGTACTCCAGGTTCAGGTTCAGGCTCAGGTGCAGACCCAGGTAAAGATCCGAATTGCTCTTATACTGCGCAAGAAAACGGTCGGTTTTCGGGTGAACAGTAAGTCAGTTGGATCTTGTTCAGATTGATATCCCAATACAGCCCAGCCCAGCCCAATTCAAAACCCAAACTAAAAACTTTTCTGTTTTTGGATTTTCCACGTGTTTATGTTAAAACCACAAATATTGAAAAATAACACTTTCTCATGTGTTGTCAAAAGTCAACAGTTAAGGTTAAGGTCAAAGGGTATTTTCTTTAGTTAATAATATATACCTATATATATTATAGAATTAATATCTTTTACACCTTTAAATAACAAATAAAGTACAGATTTTCTTTCATTAACTTTAAAATTTTCATTTAAACCCCTATCTTTAATTAAAAAAACCGAAACTCTAACCTTAAATTCTTATTTACACCAATTACAATTAAAATTAGGTTAAAATCATGATAGAATCACATCAAAATGATGCGATTCCATCAAAATCATATTATTCCGATGCAATTCCATTTAAATTACACTAAATTGGGTGTGGTGTAATTTCATCTGGATTTGTGCTATAACAGTGCAATTTGAGTTAAAATCTGATCAGTATGGCTAATGCAATCTTCATTGTAAATCATAGTATAATTTCGATTAGACTATACTATTCTAAATCAATTTTGATTAAAATTTTATAATTTTGGTGTGATTCTAGTTGAAATCGCACTTATTTGATACAATTTCAATCGTGGCTAGCAATATTTCATCATTAGTGACTGCTTTAGGTTTTAAATTTTAATTTTTTAATAAAATATAGGAAATTGTTTATCTTCTTAAATGTAATTATTTTAAAAATAAACTAAATTTTCAATTTTATCCGTAAAAATTTATTATTTTGGTATAGTTTCTTACTCTCTGTGTACTCTCCCATACTCCGTATATAGGCTTATATTAAATAGTTTTTAATTTTTGCTATTCGAAATATACATGTCTATTTTTACACGTATCTATATTAGAATACGTATATGAATACAAGATTTTTATTTTTAATTTTATTATTATTACTTTGCTTGTTTATAACTTTCGAGTAATTATCTTAATTTATATTTTTATATATTGAATAGATTAAATTTTTATTATTTTTATACTTTTACAGAAAGCCACAAAACAAACCTAAAATAAAACAAAATCTACTTAAAATAAGCAAAATCCAACAATTAAAATTAAAATTTTGTTTTTAACAATATTGATTTTTTAAATTGAAAGTTTGAAATTTTTTTATTATTTAGGCTCCATAACGCATAAGCAGTGATAAAAATAATTTCTTTCTTTAATTTCAAAAAAAAATTCTAATTAAAAGAATTTAAATAAACTTGACAAATAAGTTGATTGAGTTGGGTGTAAGTAAAAAACAGATGAAGTTATATTAGTAATAATTTCTAAAATTAATACTTGATCATGTGGATATGAATCGACCCATTAGTATCTGTTAATATTAATTTTCTTACTATTTCTCTTTTGTTTTTATTATTTTATATATTTATTTCATAATTTTTAATATTAGTCTTTTGTGAATGAATGAAAATTTAACTAAAATTATACAAATATTTTCTATAGATTTAAAGAATTTTAGCATTGAATACAGAATGAATACTTATAATAAATTGTTTAGTGTTTATGTTCCTTAAATTTGTTTTCAACACAATAAATTCTTTAATTTTAAGGTAGATTTGAGTTCATTTTAAATCAAAAAGAGAGAAAATTTGTCAAATTTGTGTTGAGTGTGTTATAAGTTTAATGTTGAAGAAGAAGATGATGATGAATACAAAAAAAATATCTAGTGTCCTGTAGATACTCGCGAGCATATCTAACCCGTCCACAAAATTTATTACCCATGAATATGGGTTCAAAACGGATACCTATCCAAAAATTCAAAACTCATACCTTATTTTAAATAGGTTACTCATAATACTTATAAGTAATCCATCTGTTTTATCAGGTCTAAATTTAAGTGAACTAGATTCACTTTAAAAAACAATAAGCATCATTACGAACATAGGAAAAATGGTTAATTTGTCATTTTTGTTGGTTGTAAGTGCTCACTTAATCTTTAAAATTGTTCATGTTATCCCCAAAATTGCTCACATGAACAAAAAATTATTTTGATAATCATTTCTGAATTAAAGCAAAATCACATATCATTAATTTTAACGATATTATAAGTTTGTTTCACTTTTGTGTGATATAATACAAATTCAATTTTTTTAATATAAAATCAGAATAATTTAATTATTTCAATAAAAAAAATAAAGTTCATTCGGTTCAATTAAAAAAAAAATATTTGTCATGGACCATGAAGATTAGAGAAGCGACAGTTGATGAGAATTCTTGAAAAGAATGAGATGAGTTGGCGACAAACCAGAAGCAGGCGGCTTATTCTGCATAGTAATAAATGGTTCCGTTGACACTCAGAGGGTGAGAAAACAGGACTGTCTCCCATACTGGTCCATCCTCACCAGCCTTGCATCATTGATGAAATGACAGCAACCCATTACAATTATGGATGTCAGGAGTAGTTACACGTACAAAACACACAATGGATGCTGACGCTGAGGCCTCTACTAACGGTGTACACTGTACAGCCAGTTTGAAGTTGGCCAAAGGGGCACTTGGATGAAATAGTTTCTAAACTGGAACTGTTGTAGCCACATAAACCTCTACTCAACAAAATATTTGATGTTCCATTGAGTTAGATATGAAGGGTTCAGTTCATGTAACCAGTTACTTGGATCTTTTGGTTGCCAGAAAAGAAATGGCCAGCGAATCTTTGGTATGAAGTAATGCAGTTCAATTGAGAGAATTGCAGCAGCCAGCAGAAGAACATTACCTAACTCTAAGGGAGCATGCATGAGAATGGAGGAAGTCTTCTGTGTTCAGGCTCAAGAAAACAAGCCCTGGACGTTGACAAAACATGAGCTGACACAACACATATAATTCTGCAAATTTATTTCTCCATGTATGAATGTTGATTTTATAAATAGCTTTCTGAAAAAATTCTGGGTTCTAACAAAATAAAAATTGGTTTCAGATAGCAGGCTTTTGCACTTTAATTATAGGGTTGACATTACATAGTACCCGAAATAAACCTCAATCCTGTATGTTTCTGCAACAAGTGAAGAGGAGAGAAAGCCACTCAAGGGCAGAGATTGCATATGATTGGCCCGAAACCCTATGCATTAATTGATTTTTAAGGGCCCTAATGGTGTATAAATACATTCATTTCATACCAATCTCCTTAATCAGACAAACCCACATCACAATTCTAAAACCTAATCATAAAATGAAACATTATATGAATGTCATTATCCATTTGACTGTACTGATCCGACACATGCACTTGCTCTTGCTACCCATCCATTGATCACTTATTGATCTCAAAAAACTTAAATTGATAAGTTAAAATCCAATGAGAAACCAAAAGTTACTATTGTTTTGGCTTCCCAAATGGTCCCAAAACTAAAATATTGACATGTTTTCCATGTTTAGGAAAATAAACGGTGGCGAGCAACTAAGAAGAGGGGCACTTTAAAGGATAGTTTAGAAATGATCAAGTCTGAAGGAATAGACATGGCCCTCATAACAAGCAAACTTTATGAGTCTAATCTGCTGCAACCCATGTGCATAAAGTGATGTGTAGAAACTTTTATCTAATATTTTTTCACTTTTGGGTTTCTATAATTTTTGTGATTAAAGGCTAAGTCCAGCTCTAAAGCTCTGCAAAACCTGCGGATCTTCTGACTTAACTGCAGCTAACATATGGTTTATCATAATGAACAGATCGTTTACCTAACTTTATTAAAGAAGAATCCAGTGAAGCTTAGTCAATTGAAACTCAACTGAGTGAAAATTGCCACTTGCATTGTCAACTTTTCTTCAACACAAGCAATAATTTAGGGAATCTCAATACCTCTGTGTGGTTTCAATATAATTGGAGACAACCCTTATGAAAATTCTGCTTCGCTACTTATTGCAAAACAACTGAGATGGGCATCACTGTAGAGTTCGTTAGAAGTGTCTTCTCCAGAAACCGCTCTGCTGGAACTCAGGACAGCAATGATGTAAGTCTCCTGAACACTTTTATTTTTTATTTTTCTGCTAAAACTGATATAATTGGTTTAAATTCTGAAAATCTGTTTCAATTTATATATTTTTATGGTTACTGTTGACACAATACCCCCACTAAACTATAGTCCTCTTAATTGTTTCTTTGCCGGCTAAAGCTGGAGGCAAGGAACAATATGGCAGAAAAAAGAAGATGGAGTTCAGTTAGATCATACCTGTGCAGTGATGAATTCAATTCAGTCTTAGCAGAGGAAGACTCGGCTTCTGTTAAGAGTTCTGAGGCCACTGTTGCACAGCCTATACAAGAAGACTTCACAGACAAGGGAGAACTTCAGAGTGAAGATACCAAGGAAAAGCATAACTCAATTTCCAAGTTATTCCACGAAGAAGATGCAGCAATCATAATTCAGACAGCATTTAGATGCTTTCTGGTTAAGAATTCACCCTGGCTTGTTTACGTCTATTTACGACCATTATTCTTTAGGGTAATTATAGTTCTTGATTTTCAGGCTAGACACCGACATGAAGAAAACAAATTAAAAGATGGTAAGCAGGAGGCTCTTGCAGTGACACGGAGTCCAAGTAGGGAGTCTATGGGGACATCAGTTGAAGTTCAAACAGGAAATTCTGTATCAGTTTTCTCAGTTGGAGAAGAAAGTATGGCCCTACCTCGAAAGATGCAGCAAAAAGCCAGAACCCGAATTATCAAGATAAAGGTAAAATTAAAAGGACATGAACCTCTAACCTCTAATACCAAAGTTAAAAGTTTAATCCAAACTTAATCAAATCGATTTCCAGATTGAGCCGAACTGGGAATTCTGATGGATTCTCAGAAAGTAATAAATAGATGAAGTGGCAGACGTTGGAGCACTAGTGTAATTTCAGCTTATTGGATTTATTTTATGACATGAAATTAACAGGAAGAGTGGGATGATAGCACAGTGAGTAGCAATGTATCCAAAATGAGGATTCAGAACAGGCTGGAAGCAACAACCAGGCGTGAGAGAGCTCTAGCTTATGCCTTTTCACAGCAGGTAAAGCCAACATAAAGTAATAAATGAAAACAAAGAAATCAAGTTTAGTGCTGAACTAACTTTAATTGCCTGATCTGTAGCTAAGAATTTGTTCAAAAAAGAAGCAGAATAGAACCCATGGCGCGGAACTGGACACAGGGTGGAGTTGGCTAGAACGGTGGATGGCAACCCGTCTTCCTGTGAACCCCCTGGTTGAAAGTCATTTAAGCAAGCAACTTGAGCAATTTAACAACAATCAAGAGTTCTTGGTGTCTAAAAGACATTTCAATGTAGCAGGGGAAGAACAGGAGGAGAGTTGTGGATCTAATGAGATAGCTATTCAAATTGAAAGTTTTTCAGTGAATTCACCTAAAGAGATTGATGGCTTCAAGCCTAGGAAAAACAGACTGAAGGCAACAAGAGTGTCAAGGAAGAAAACTGCACCAAGCCATCCATGGCCAAAAGAACGCAGCAAAGTAAAACTTCCTCAGTCTAGCAAGTAGGAGAGTACAAAAAACCCAGTAGAATAAAATTAAGGGATGAAAAACAAGAGAGACATAAGAATGTGGCAATAGATACTTTCCATCTTTTTTTTTCAATACATATCAACTTCTTAAACAAATTTGATTTCCTTGTTACAGGTAAGCAAGGACAGTCCAAAGGAGTTTGATATTGATAAGAAGAACAAGCAAAAGCAACCACGGAACAAAAAGAAGTGAAGTGCAAAGATGCTTCCACTTAGAGATTGCATATTTAGCCTATCTAGTGACAAATCCAGGTTGCTTTCTATCTTTCAAGAAAACTAGAGTCTCTTACTTTCTACCTAGAATTTATTCATGAGTGTACGGCCTATATAAATAATAAATCCCTTGTACCATTCAAAATCGCCTCCTAGAGAAGTAAAGAGCCTACCAACCCTCTTTATTTTGCAAATTGGCAAGAGATGCAATAAGCATGTAAGATAAGGAAACAAGAACATCATGTATCATCGCATTACACCACTGTAAAAAAGCCTAGCCATTCAAATCACATCTCAGAAAACATTGCTCCTAACTCCATAAACTTACAATGAAACAGAAAAAGGCCTGAACCAATACAATATACAAAAAGAAGGCAAAACTCGGGAAAACCATAAGCAAGTAATACCTCACACAGAATATAATAAACTCACCATATCCGAACTTATAAAGAGCAAAACAAATCATTTTTGGTTTTCAAATACCAGTGCATTGGCATTATCTTTTTTAAAATTAAAAATAAACCCCAACCAGAGTCATTTTCTATAAAGTTTAGATCTTATCAATATCTTCATCTTCAAACTCAATGTAATCATCACCAGCCCCTTCATCCTCCTCATCCAGACCACCAGCAATACCCTCATTGAGACGAGTGTTCTCTGGAAGCTCACCATATGCCTTCAGAAGCCTTGCCTCATCAGGCATGTATTTGAGGATGACATCGGCCTTGTCATCTTGATAGTCACGGAGCCCAACAAGAATTATATCACCAGCTGCAATCCAAACCTTCTTGTGCATCTTCCCACGGATGTGGCAAAGACGTTTGGTGCCATCAATGCACATAGCTTCACACCGCCCATTACCAAGCATGCGAAGAACTTGGGCATACTCTTGCCCATCTTCCTTGAACAAAAGCTCACGCTTCTCATCATCTGCTTCGTTTTTTCCCCTCTTCCTGTTCTTTCCTCCCTTTCCCTTGTTCTTCGGCATGTTTTCTGAACCTGTTATCAATACAGTATTACTTATTGCAAAAAACAGAACAAGCATGACAATATAAATTAAACACATAAATCAATTGATTACCATGATATACATATTAAATCAGAAATTGAGTTTCAGTTATATTTTGGATAAAATTCAATACACCCAAAAATTTGCAAAGCAAAGTTTCAAACAAATTACCGGAAAAAAAAAAAGTTTCAATTCAAACAAATTTAGAATCAGAACTAGAGTTTTTTTCATTAAAAATTTTGGAAAATTTAGAAGAACCAGAAATTTGTCAAACAAAGTTGAACAAATTTGTCACCAAAATCAAAGCTTCATTATAATTTTTGAAAAATAAAAAAAAAGAACGGAAATTCGCAGAACAAAGTGTCCAACACTTCAACATAAAATTGGACTTCCTTAATTATTTTTGGGAAGATTCAGAAGACCAAAAATTTGTAAGACAAAGTTTCACCCCAATTTAGCAAAAAAAACAAAAAAAGGAATCTATGAATTCAGTGAGGTTACAAATTAAATTGAAGAAAACACGATCAAACACATAATTCAATAATACTTATTCTAATCACGTAACATACCGCTCAAACAAGGATTAAAAAAGAATTAAAAATCAAGGATGCAAAGTTTCAATTAACATACCGAGTTAAAAGGCAAAAAGAGAGATCGAATTTCAGCGTAAATATGGTTAAACTTAAAGAGATGGTAAAACAGCAAATTCCAATAAGAAACCTAGAAATTTAATCGAAAAATATGGAAATTTATTCGAAAAAAAGAAGAAGAATTGAACGAATAACCAATAAATAAACAGAAAAATCCGATACCTTTCGCGAAGAAGAGGTGGAGAGTTAAAAAAGTAGCAACTTTCCAAAAGGTTCTTAGAGTAACCCTAGCTGCCGCGAACCAACAGATAAGTTCAAGGCTCAAGTTGATATTTATGGGCTTCCACCGACCTAGCCCAGCCAGCCTAATTCACTTCCTTAACTGCCCCTCGCCGCCAGCTTCATATGTACGATAACTTTGTGAATTCAATTTGGTTTTGGGTACCTCTACGGTTAAATTCAAATCGAATTTATTTAAATTTGAGTTTAAATTCATTCAAATAAATCCAAAACAAGCCAACCTTAGCCAAGCTCGATCAAACTCGAATTTGAACTACTCGTCAGATTTTATAATTAAAAATTTTAATATAAAATGATGTCGTTTTAATCAATATATATTAAAATGATGTCGTTTTAATAAAAAAAAATAAACCGAATTTGAGTTTGAGTTTCACGAGTTCAAACTCGATTCAACTCAAATCTTACCCTAGGCACGTCCTAGTAATCTATCTTGTTGAGTTTATTGTTTCCTAAGTAATGTACATTAAAATGCATTTGCCGATTAAGGATTTTCATCACAAGGGTGCACACAATAGCATTAAATTTGAATTAAATTTATTTAAATTCGAGCAAACTCGATACAAACTTGTATCCAAAACAAATTCAACATAAATAAATTCAAACTTAAATCTAGAAATTAAATATTTTTGAATTTAAACTTTAAGAATATTCAATTTAAGAGCTTGAAAATTTTTGATTCAAATCGACTAAAATAATATTATTTTGATAAATACGTATTAAAATAGTATCATTTTAATCAATTTTTATTTAACTACAATAACAAACCACTCTAAAATCTCAATTCAAATTCAACTCCTCTTTAACAAGGTAAACTCAAAACACATTTGAGATGGGCTCAACAAACTTAAACTTGACTCTACTCAAATTGAGTTGCCCTCAAGTGTAAGTGAACTTAAATTTGATTCGGTTTGAATTCAACCCCAACACACATTAATACTATATTAATATTCTCAAAAATAATTAAATAAATAAACAAATCATCTAGAAGTTTAATTTGGAGACCATAAAACACAAGGATTCTAAAAATTACTGCATTCAAGTGATAGAATTTTATTAAAATGGTATTACTGACTTTTCTTATGTCTATCCTCCTAATCATGATAATAAATGACATCTCAATATTCATACTCAAAATCCTTCAAAACAGCTAATTGTACAAAACACAAATTGGTCTTGGGTTCAGACTCATCCACGATCACTTTTCACCTAAATGTTTTTTTGAACAACTTTACTCAACTACTTACATTAATGACAGAACTGAAGAATCTGAGATCATTGTGCTTTATTTTTTTCTTGCATAGGATTACAACATTGCAGTCCCAACAATATGCAAGCTCTATATATTTTGATGACCAAATCAACTTAATCAATTCCTCTCCCCACCCCAGAACAAATAGAAATTAAATCTTCGTGTGACAGCGAAAATGTTATCATCTATGTAAGAAACCAAAAAATCACATGTCGGACCTTTTAATGTCTTGAGCCAGAGAAAGTCCTACTGGATATGACCGGTGTATCTTTGTCTTAGTGACCATAACTTTTCCTGTAAGGTTGGTAATGTCACTTTTCTTCGTGTTTATAATTGATTTCTTAATCACTGCTGACTCATCAGTATCAGCCAGGAATTGGAGACCCTGATATATATTTGTTAGACAGTGTCATAGGAGAAAGAAAACAGGATTACAGTATAGAAAATGAACTCATATACCTTCAATGGTTCCTCCTGAAAGGTTGCTGCCACAGGATTTGCTAGCTTCGCCTTGACCTCCTGTTGTAGTAAGGAAAGTAACAACTTAATTAGTAACTTCACATAGAATTAGAGATGATAAATCCAAAACAATCCAAAAGCCCATCATTCATCCTTCAGTACTAAGAGAAAGATGCAATTAGGTTTTTGCGTTAGAAGAAAAGGGGTATAGGTGTAAACAGAATTTAACAAAGCATGCTATTCTTGCAATGGAGAAATCTATTTTGGCTCACTCATTATCCTGATGGAGATACAAGGCATAGATAGACTATCTAACCTGAAAGGGTTTTGTATTTAGAGCATCTTTCAAGCTTCCAGCATATTGGCACAAATACAAGAGGCCTGAGTTAGACATATCCTGTATGATATTCAACAAAAGGATGAATATATCAAACAGTTCAAATCAAATAAGTAATAAATTAATCAAGAAGATACTCATTTCAGTTCAGAATTACAAATATAACC
The DNA here is from genome assembly GCF_011075055.1 of Mangifera indica. Lineage (NCBI taxonomy): Eukaryota > Viridiplantae > Streptophyta > Magnoliopsida > Sapindales > Anacardiaceae > Mangifera > Mangifera indica. Next base: position 7,373,956 of record NC_058150.1, on the reverse strand, counting down.
TGTTTGCTTTCAAGAAGCTCAAGTTTTCCTTCCTGTAGAAATAATTGACAGATAAAGCATCAGCAAGGTAATCTTTAAGCTTACCCAATAGATGGAAGCCTTATGAAGAGTTGCAACTCACCATCTCAGATACCATTTGATGAATCATTTCAATGTCACACCCAATCTCAGAAAGGTTTGACTTCATTGTGTTTACCTGCATGCAACTAACACTGTAATCAAATATAGTTATGGATGCATAATTAGGTCAATGAAATATAGTATATATATCATCATAACATCAATAGTTAATAATATCTTATTCATATCAAAATATTCATGAAGGAAAAATCAATAAAAGCATGTGCACTTCTAATGAACACCAATTTGGGTACTAGTGATGATACGTCACTATGTGATTGAGTAATTTTAAAATAATAATAAAAAAACGCTCAATTATATAGTGGCACATCATCATTGGTTACCAAATTGGTATTCATTATAAGTGCACATAACATCCCTTTCGATTAAACAAGATCTCCGATGGTTAAGTTGCATTAATATGTAGAAAGCTCAAAAGGGTAAAAATGTTATCTACATCATTTGTAATAAGCTTCGACATTTCCATCTGCTCCTCCAATTTCCAATCCACAGTTTCGAGCCTCTTTGAAAGATTTCTCTTTGTTGACTGCACAATTAGTCCATGTAAATGGAAGTACTCTCTGGGAAAGAAGAAATAACACAGGCAAACCATTCCTACTTACAGCCACTGCTTCAGATACATGCTCTAACTGCTTTGATACAGTTGCAACAGCATTGATCATGTTATGCTTCGTGACAAACAATACATCTGAAAATGACAATCCCTGCAAAGGAAACAATTAATCAAAATTCACCAATAAATCAGCAAAAACAACATGCTCACTAGCTCAACACCAAAAGCCATGAGCTGGTAAATGCTTGGGCTTAGAACCATGAGTGAAAATTTTACCTTCCACCACATGTAACAGTATCCCATTGCTCCAAGGGCAGCAGCTGGCATTAGATAAGATGCATAACTTCCTGTGCGCAAAGGAAATATGTGAGATCTGTACAAATGTCTCAATGTTCAGCAAAAACACCACATATATAATTATTTCATACAAAAAATTTAAACACAAGATATGACATTTCTATACCAAAGTGTGATGCAAGTAAATCACAAAGGAGTTGCTGGAGATTTTTTTTTTTTTTTGCAGTGTTTGGGAGGAGGGGTGTGAAGCCACTGAATTGAAAAATATGATAAACCAATAAAACCTTATATTTGGTGGGTAGATATCTATACTAACAGATCAAGGGAAAATGGTAGTTTATAATCTAAAAGGTGAAGCTTGTAGACCTACTTCAGTAAAACTACACAACATGATAAAGAAAATATTTCTACTTTGGTCTTAGCTCAACAATTTTGATCATTGAAGTTCTTCAATTTTCATTTCTTGTTTGATCAAACAATACATCTTAACAGCTTATCAGTAATTGGTCACTTAATCAAGTCCTTAGAAATTTTCCTAAAGTAAAGACAGCAACTCTGGCTTCACAATTTAATCCGTACAATAATTTATTAACAAACTTGATATACCTACCACTAGATGAAGAACTTCCGTTGAAGATGGTCACAGGATTGGATAAGGCTAACTCTTTGATCTCTTGTGACAACTGTCGAATCTAGGGTGAAAGCAGAAGAAAGCACATAAATAGATAAATACATTAATCTTTAGAACCCCTTTACTCAATAGAAACAAAGAAAATAAAGAAAGAAATGATCCCAACTATTGGAAAACTGTTACCTTGTTTTGAATTTCACCATTCGACACACAAATAATTTTCATTTCTAACTAAGACAATTTAAATACAAGACAAAGCTGCCAAGTAATATAAAGTCATTCCCGGTCAAGGATGTAGCTCACAGCTTCAATGGTCAGCAATTAACTAAACAACAATGGGATTTATATTCCCAGTTCTTTTAGACTAGAGCACAAAAACCAACTCCTTGTCATCATAATAACCGTAATACTAAACCAGCCAGGTAGGTCTCAGATACTTGAAATTTTTTATGAAATATCAATAGGAAAATCTATATTTTTACAACTGAACTTGTTCTAACTTCTAGTCAGAGTATAAAGGATTCACGATACCTGAGCCGCGAGAAGTGCACTATCATATTTAAATGGTGAAGTCTGAACCTCATCGACTCCCTTAAGTAATTCTTGAAGCTGGGCGATAAGCTCGGACAATCTTCCACTCCTCAAAACAATCGAACCAGTCAGACCTAAATCATTGGAAAACACTCAGATTAGAAAAATAGCACAATAACAAATAAACAACAATACATAAAAGAGGAAAAACAATAAAGCAAACTAATGGAGAGTTGAGTTCAGCTACGATCAACATAAGTGTTTCTGCCAAAAAAATCCTAAATTTAACGTCAAATGCAACCCCTTTTTTTAAGAGCACAACAATTGTAATTAATACGGTAATAGTAATCGAAAATCTAATGAAGATTTGTTCAGAGAAGACCAGATGGTAAGGAATCAAGAAAGACTCTCAAGAGATAAATTAAGCACTTAGAATGATCGAAATTTGAAGTATCGAATCAGCGGTGAATATAGAGAGAAACCTGCGCCGAGGAGGATGAGAACTTTGGAGGTTTGAACTCCAGCCTGCAACGCCATCTTTCTGCGTAGGAGGTTGAGCCGCCGTCAGTCGTCGTTTTCTGGTTTCTGCTCGCAAAATAAAAGCAGCCATGTGTGCATTTTACTCGCTCGACCAAAATAAAGGGAATTGAAATTTTTCCCCTTATTTTAATTTGTATATACATATATGTCATTTATATTAAAATTTAAATAAATATATCACAACATTAATCTACTTTTTTAAAATATTTTTCTTAATGTAACTCATATAAAAATTCTCTTTTTTTTTTTATAACTTATTCCCTTCACAATTTTAAAAGATATTTTACATTAATGAAAATTATTTGAAATAATAAGATAATAATATAATATATAATATAATAATAATTGAAAATTAAGATAATAAGATAGCCATTGATCACTTCCAATGTGAGCTAGAAGTCAAATATCATAGAAAATTAATTTAAATGGGGAAAAAAGAAGGGTTGGCGTCAACGCCAACACTTGCTTTTTCCATTAATAATTGACGTCAATCAACTTTCTCCGGATTTAACTATTAAAAATGTCATATTTTTAACAAGTATAATGAATATATATAAATAATGCATGAAAAGGGAATATTATAATGAATATATATGAATAATACACTAACATGAATAATGCACTGACTTGAATAATTCATTGACAACCAGAGAATATATTCCTTATGTTCTTGTTTGCTTCTCTTTTTACCTTTCACGTGGAAGTCTTACTTGCTTTCATATATATACATGTTTTTGTAAATATTTTTTGTAGAAGTATTTGCTTGCATGCTTCCATATTTTTTCCAAAAATATTTGCTTCCACATAGATTATCGGATTGTTTTCTCATGCACAAAGAAAATTTATCAAACAGTTTCATTGATCATCAGTACTGTTGACGTAATGATAGGAAGACAGGTTAGGTTTCATTATATCAAATAGAGGTAGAATTATATCATATCAAATTCAATTTAAATTGAATTTTAATTTGATCCCAATTTAAATTAATTTGATTTGATTAATTTGAAATTAAAATTAATATGAAATTGATCAAATTAATTTGGAAATTCAAATTCAAATTCAAATTAATTTAAAATTGCAATAGGTGAGTAGAGTGATTGGCGAAAACCCCAACACTTGGCAGGAATGCCAAACCTCGACATTTCTCCCAAGCTTTCCCATACTTCTTTTATTTCATTTATCTATTCTTTTTAATCTATTTTCTTTACTACTCACTTATCTATGTTTGTATTCTTCTATTTCACTTATTTAATTCCTTTTAATATATTTTCTATACTGCTCACTTATCTATGCTTATAGTTTAGTAGATTTTATTTTAATATGCTAGTGATTCAAATCTAAAATGTAGCTTAAATGATATTTAAAACTCAAGAATAGTAATCTTACATCAAATATTATAAACACTCAAATTTAACTGTTTTTATGAAAAATAACCTCACGCATTTTAGTGTTACATTAGTGTATACCAATTATGTTAATTTAATAATGATAATCCAGTTTGTTTGATTAATTTTTGATTAAAATAATTATTTTTCATTAATCTTTCATTAATGTAATTTAACAAATTAATATATATTTTCACGCATTTGCAATTAACTACCAAGAAAGGCGTATAAATTTCATGATGCATACAGATTCGAGTGCACATGTCGTTTTACACAAAGATGGACACTGTGACTATAATTAGAAATAAACTAACATTTACTCTCAGAGTTATTTTTCGGACAACCTGTTTTGGACACTTATTAAATTTGACAGACCCACGGTTCAGTGTCTATTTATTCAAGTAATGTTATTTAGTATAATTAATCGTAGAAACGCAGACAAAGAAATGTGCTTCAAAATAAATGGTGTTGAGTTTCGATTTAGTCCTGTGGAGTTTGCACTAGTCACTGGTCTGATTTTCGGGAATGACATGGACGTATCCAACTACATTGATTACGCGGGGACGTCTTGATTAAGAGAGGAATACTTTTTGGACATTCACAGGTTGTTATCCCATAGGGAGATCAAGCAAGCATTCGACAATGAAATTTGGGGAGACAATGATAATGACACAATGAAGTTTGCGGTCATTTATTATACGTTTACAAGATTATTATGGACGGACAACAAAACCAAAATACCTAATCGTTTTTTGCATTTAGTAGACAATTTAGATGCATTTAGTCGATACCCATAGGAGACAATGACATGGAATAAAACAGTTGTATCGATGCGGAAGGGTATCCATAATAAATATCAGTATTGTGTTAAGCATTACCCCTCGTACACAAGTCACTCTCACTTCTTAGTTATAATATTTTGGGATATCCAATTGCTTTCCAGGTAAGTATTGCGAAATAGATAAAGTTTACATTCACATCGACGATTGTAAATACTAACCCATATCACCTAGGGTAAATACGCGCACATTTGACTAACTTCAATCAAGTCTTAGACGATAGTTGATTCTTGCAATGAATCCTTTAAAATCAACACTTGTGTCAATACACATTCCTCTCTCATTCCCACCAACATATCTTGTCACATTATCATCACCTTCAATCTATTGGCCTTCGTAACGAATCTTAAATACAACTTTTTTCATCATAACTAAAAATAAACCTAAAAACATAAAAACTCTAAATTGCACTACTTTACAATTTTTTCAAATTAAGCTCCAAATGCAATACCAATGCTACCAAGCTTCATATATACGTTTTCATAACACATTAAACTATCATGTCATCAAGTGATGTACAAATATTGATCAAGACAAGACAATAAAAAACGGAAGAAAATGACAGTGGTAATTCTATAATTTTTTATACAACTTTCTGCCAAGACAAGAAAAACAATACACACACGAACACTAAATTAAAATAAACAAGCATAAAAAATAAAGGAATTGAGTATAATGGAAGAAAACAGAAAAATATAAATAAATTCAATGGGGTTTGGGGGGTTGGCGTTAACGCCAACTTATTCTTCGTCTGAAATTTTTTCAGATCTAAATTTTGATATTTTACAACCATCAATACAATATTAAACAATATTATAAGAATTTTAAGCAATAGAAACAATATGAAATAATCGCATTAAACAATTTAACAATATAAAATCACAACAAAATTAAGTTTTACATGAAGTTATGAATATGAATCTACCATACTTATTTCATTTTTAATTGTTCATAAAGAAAACACATAACGCATGACTTGAGTCAAGACTGACCTGAATATGGATGATTTTGTTGTGAAATCTTTACAACAGATGTTAATTCTCTTAATAAATTTAGCAATTTTCATCTCTCCCTCCCTTGTGTCCAAGTTAAATCCTTTATAATGGTTTTTTTTATGGGTTTTATTGTTCAATCACATCTTCTCTGATGAGAAATTTATTTTTTTCATGCTGTAGAGATTCCTTCCTCACTTGAAGGTTGAGGAAGAAGAGAGAAAAAGTTACAGAGAAAAAGAGAGAATCTCTACATGGGTCACGTCAAGAGGGTGTTTTGGGGAAATGGATTACTATTGTGGTATATTTATTTAAGCTTTGAGATAAGTGATATATATGTATACACAGATTAAAATAAGGGTAAAAATTTCAATTTCCCCCAAAGTAATGTGAAATTTATTTTGGAAATTTCTCAACAACCCCAGGGTATTTATGTCATTTTGTGAATTATTAAAGTTATTATTGTATGTGGCATAAATTAGAAATTTGTTTAACAATCAAACTATATGTATAAACAACATATACAATTTTATACATAAATAATGATATATTATTATATAATTAAATATTGTTTAATTTTCAATTTAAAATTACTCAATCATATAGTGATATGTTACTGTTTGTATATAAAATTTTGTACATATAACATTACTAATTGTTTTAGTATGAAAAATGAAATTTTAAGTTTATAAATAATTGTGCATGAAATGGTGTATTAATGTTTATTCGATATCATATCAAATAAGTGAATAATATATCATATATAAAATTTTTCAGTGGTATACGATCATGTATGAAAAAGTGTACGCTTATCATACGATTTCAATTTGAAAAATGTATATATATAAAACATATTATCACGTTATAATCTCCACTATCCCCGTATTTCATAATTTTGTATTTATCCAATATAATGAGTGAGATGAATTTTGATTGTAAAGAGATAATCCAATGATGATGGTGAATTCTGGCAAGTTAATAAGAGAGGAAAAGAGTGGTACATATCAACAACGAGCCTTTCTTCTTGGAAGATTAAGTACGAAATTTCCATGTGTGTATAAGATTTGTTGTAAGATTTTTATACCTTTGGTTTTACGTACAATCATAAAAGAGATGATGAAAGTCATTAATCACAGAGACATATATGCCCATGCATAGGACATGCATGTGCGTACATATATAAAGTCAGAGCTTTTTGTCTAAGTCTCGTACGTTTACTTTTTCAGATCTACAACTTGAAATTTCATTAAAAAAATCAATAATCTCTACACTAGTTTTTCGGAATCATGCCCAATTAAAATAGATTTTTGGGATTTGTTTCCACGAGATTGAATACAAATGATTTTATGAAATAGTCCATATTTACAAGGTGTAGAATTGTGAATTGAGTTATGAACTTAATCAATATTATTGAAGAAATGTTGAACAATATATAATATTACAATGTAATCTAAAATGAAATCCAAATCCTATTAAATCGGAAAAATAATATATAATAAATCAGAATCATGTAATTTAGAAAAATAGAATCTGATGTAATTTTCATTATATGTGTTGATATACATACATGTATAAGACTCCTAAAGTAGAAAACTAATTATACTGATTATAAATATACAACTAACAGACAATTAATTATATTAGTAATATACAACTAATTATATTTAAAATATATATTATAAATAATATTATTAACACTCCTCTTCAAGCTGGAGCATAGATGTCCATCGTGTAAAGCTTGTGACTCAGCCAAGTGAAGTTATCCTTCTTAAAAGCAATTTGGTCCATTGAAGGTGTAAATGGAGTACAAATCTTCTTACTAGTGACAAATTCCTCACAAAGTGATAATAAACTTCAATATGTTTTGTTTGTTCATGGAAAACAAAATTACTTGCCGTGTGAATTATTGCTTGATTATCACAATGCATAGGAATATGATGCATATATATATATATATATATATATATATATATATATATATATATATATATATATATACCAAAGTCTTCTAAAAGCGCCTTCAACCATATTAGTTCACATGTAGCTTGAGCCATGACACGATACTCAGCTTTAGCACTAGATCTAGACACAATTGTCTACTTTTTACTCTTCTAAGTTACTAGATTATCTCCTACAAAAGTACAATAACCTGATATGGATTTTCTGTCACCTTTGTCACTAGCATAATTGGCATTTGAAAAACCAACTAAATCAATATGTTTATTCTTTTCAAACCACTAACTTTTTCTTGGTGACTATTTAACATATCTCAAAATATTACAAACAGTTTCCCAATGACACTTCTTAAGTTTTTCCATTCATTAACTAACTAGCCCTATAACATGTACGATGTCTAGTTTGGTTACTATAAGATAAATAAACTTCCCAACAAGTCTTCTGAATCGAGTATTGTCTTCAAAGTCTTCATAATCTTTCCATAAGTCTAGATTAGGTTTTATAGGGACATCTGTTGGTTTTACTCCTAATAGACATGTTCCTTATAGAAGATCTGTGGCATACTTTCTTTAAGATAGTATTATACCTTGTTTGCTACAAGCAATTTCAATACTGAGAAAGTACCTTAAATGTTTTAAGTCTTTTGTAACAAGTTGTTGCTATAAGTATCACTTGGTTTCTTTAATGTCAATTATATCTCTACTTGATAATAGTATATCATCCACATATACAATCACTACTACAATACCATATTAGTTATATGGTGCAAAGACTAAATGATCAACTTGACTTCATTTAAATATTGCAATAAAGACTACTTGACTGAATTTGTCCTACCAAGCTCTTAGACTCTATTTTAAACCATAAATGACTTTTTCAGTTTACAAACAAGATGAGTCTCCTTAAGCAACAAACCCAAGTGGTTGCTCTATGTAAACCTCTTCAATTATGTCCTCATAAAGAAATGCATTTTTGACATCTAGTTGATACATGGGTCAATCTTTATTGACTGCTACAGATACAAGCATATGGACAGAGCTAAACTGAGCAAGAGGGGAGAATGTTTCAAAAAAGTTAATACCTAGGGTCTAAGTATATCTTTTAGCAACCAGTTATGCTTTATATCTTTTAATGGAACCATCAGAATGATACTTCACAGTAAAAACCCACATGCATGCAACTAGATAAATTCCCTCAAGTAATGGTACCAAGTCCCATATATTTCGAGCAAGAAGTGTTGACATCTCTTATTTCATGACCTTCTACTAATTAGGACTTTGCATTGATTTATGATAATTCCTAGGAACAAATATAAATGACAAAGACAAAGCAAACAAACGAATAAAATGACCAAGGGGATTAAAGGAGACAATAATTGCAATGGGATGCTAATTATAAGAACGTTTACCTTTGTAAAGAGCAATGGCATATCAGAAGAATCACTAGCTGAATATGATGGAGGAAAAAATGGCTCTGGAGCATTAAGAGTTTGCAAAGGTTGTCATCGATTGTAAACTTGCATTGGAAGGTGGAATGGATGTAGACACTAATGTAGGAAAAGAATAGGATGATTATCATTGGCTACTTGAAAAAATGACTCAGAATAAAAAAATGTCATATTCGCAGAAACAAACCTCTTTTTAGTCCCCCATTAAGTTTCAGAATACCCTAAGAAAATACAACTAATAGATCTAGAAGAAAGTTTATCCATACTAGTGTTAACAAAATGAACAAAACATACACATCCAAATATACGAGGAGTAATTTCGAACATATGAGAGTTAGGGAAAATACATTTAAATGAAGTTTCACTTACAAGGGTAAAAGGCATTCTGTTGATAAGAAATCTTGTAGTAAGTACAACATCGCCCCAAAAATATTTAGGTATATTTATTTGAAGCATAATAGTACAGGTAATCTCAAAAAGGTATCAATTTTTTCTTTCAACCACACCATTTTGTTGTGGAGTATAACCACATAATGTCTAATGAATAATTTTATTAGAAGAACAAAAATTAGAGAAATCAAACTCCATATATTCTAAGGGATTGTCAAACTTGAATACATGAATGTTAGAAGAAAATTGACTCTTTATTTCATTATGAAAGGTTTAAAGTACATCAAAGACAAATGATTTATCTCTTAATAAATAAATCTAAGTCATCCTTGAATACTCAACCATAAAAGTAAATGAAATACCGATAACCTGACATAGTAGAATAATGATAAAGACTTCATGCATTCGAATATACTAAATTAAAAGGACACAAACTTTGACTTTCTATAGAAGGAAAATATGCTCTGTGATGTTTTCCCAATTGACATGCATTATAGTTTATTTTAGAAACATGCCTACTAAAGGACACAACTTTTTTTAAACTACAAATAAAGTGATAACCCAAATGATAATGCAAATTATATGATGACACACTCCCAACAACAGCAACTGAAGGTACAAAACTAGGATTAAGGTAATAATCTTCCCCTGACTTAGAGTCATGTCAAATAATTGTATTCATTTGGAAATCCTGTAAAACACAATGAGTTAGGAAAAAAGTCACAAAGCAATTCAAAGATTTAACAAGTTAATTAACAAAAAAGAGGTTAAATAATAATTTTGAAAAATGTAAAACTTGATCAAGAACAAGAGAGGAGGCATTAAAGATACCAAAACCATATACTCTTAAAATAAAACCAACGACAATAGTAACATGAGATAAAGACTGGCAAGGTATGAAACAAACTTTTAAATTGATACAAGTTACTTGTCATATGAACTAACACACTTGAATCAATTAACCATGAAGTATCAAAAAAAACAACAAATACTCCAATACATGACTAAAAGATAGAAGAGGCAATAGTTTTCTATTGAGAGTGAAGTAGTTTTTCATACTTTTCCTTAGAGATTTGAATAACATCCTTAAGATAAAGCCTAACGGTCTCAGAATTAGGTTTATCAGAAGAAAGAATAATAACTGCTATCTTAGGGATATTAGATGAGTTATGACCTTTGGTAGCCCATTTAGACTTGCGATGCTTATCCCAACATTGATCTACAGTATGCCCTCATTTACCACAAAAATCATATAACTGATCACTCATTTTACCTTTGTCATTGTCATGCCCACTACCATGTGCAACCATAGCGGTATGCTCAAGATCCATACTGGGAGAAGACAATGTTAAAGAAGTAGACTGTAAGTGAGAGAATACAGACTAAAGTGTAGGCATGACATTTTCCCACAAGCAACTGACTATTAGTAGTATTATATAGTTCATTCAGATTCATCAAAAAACCATGTACAAATATGTTTTCCAATTGTTTCTTTTGAGTCTCTAAATTTGTAAAGAGAGGTTGAAGTTGACAAAATTCATTGATGATCCCCCTATATGTAACAAAAATTTCTAACATAGTCTTCTTCCCTTACTTGTTATCAACAAGTTATTGAAACAAATAAAATATATAAAAGTTGATACCATCATTAGAAAACATCTCTCTGTTAAAATCTCATATCTCTTTAGTTGTTGATGCAAAACCAACAAAGGTAGCGATCTCAAGCTCTAAGGCGTTCAACATCCATGTCTTGACTACATAATCAGACTGATGCTATATTGCATTTTTAGAATTCTTTGAATCAAACATATTATCAAAGAGATGATGTTCACGATCTTATGAGCCCAAAAAGGTACAAAAATCTTGAGACCAAAGTGCATAATTTATTCCATTAAACTTCATAGTTGTGCCAACAAAGGCACAAAGATCAGAAGTAGGCGTGTTATCCACCATCTTTAATCACCAAACATAAACAACAATCAAACAAAGGCACACAACGTCAAACCTAGAGGCACAAGTGATCAATTGCACAAGAGAGAGTTGATCTACCCTTACAATAAACAAACTAGGCAAAGACAAGAGAGATAAAGTAGCTAGGATTAGCGTTGAACCTACTCTGATACAATGTAATTTAGAAAAATAGAATATGATGTATTTTTCATTATATGTGTTGATATATATACATGAACAAGATTCCTAAATAGGAACTAATTATTCTAGCTATAAATATACAACTAACAAATAACTAATTATATTAGTAATATACAATTAATATACAACTAATTATATTCATTAAATATATTATAAACAATATCAAATCAGAATCATATCGTACCAAAATCATATAGAACAGATCAAATTGAATAAGATCAAAATATATTTTATTTAACACAAGATTGATTACAAGAAATAAAGTACAAGTATTCTCTTAAAGAGAGTAAGGATTAATGCAAGGCTTGTATATGTTTCTCAAACCTTCCTTAAACTCAAATAGCATATTTTTATAAGCCTTTGATGTCAGAATGCTTGATATAGTCATTAGACATTCAAATAAAGTCATTGAAATACACTATCAAATGAGTGTTCAGTATGAATGCATAGATGTTTTGGACCCCAAAAACTTCTTTTCTAGCGAATTCAACATTGATTAACACCCTAATGGTCAACTATTCAATTTATACCAATCACATGAACAATTGTGCACTACTCATGCAAAGACTGTCATCACATTACAAGATTTCCTTGAAAAGATTCTAGACCCAATGACAATTTCAATGAATGATTGGCAACTTTTGCATACACAAGGTGATATTTTACCTATGTATGTGTGTGCATACATTTTGAACAGTTGTATATCAAATGTTGATTTCTTCTTGTGTTGATTATTTGAAGATAAATAGGTCATTACGCAAATGGTACCCCATGCTCATTAAGTCTTTTATATAAATCATGAATGGTTGTGTATTTTTCATGCACAATCCTTCATAATTAATTGATTTTTTCTTGCATTAACTCATTTAAAGATGAACAATTCATTCCACGAACAATGCCTCTTGCTCATTAATGCCTTAATATAATGAGTTAACAATTATGCATATTTTAAGCACTATTGCTCATCTTGTACCTTACGAATCCAAGAATTCTAGAGCTAGTAATTATGGAGTTCATGGATCGTGCCTTGTCACAATCGTATTGTACTATGCCTATGAACGATCGTTTGTTATTTGTAAATAATTGTTCATATGCATGTGTCTTGCATTTTTCAACTTTGGTTCATTTTGGTATGACATAACTCATGCCTTGGACAAATATATATTCAAATTCTAGCACTATTACATTGAATCTTTATGCCTATGTAAATATGTTAGATTGTGGTATCACATGAAAATAGAAGATTGTAGTGATAGAAAATAAAGATGAAATGTTATCCCATAAAAAATAGGAGATGAAACATGCATGTTAAAGAGGTTGTGAAAGTGGTTGAAATTGTCAAGACCCACTATTATTGTATTCTAAGTCATCTTAGTATAGCTAATATGTCTAGCCATTGTTGACACAACTAGTCGTTTGTTATGCAATAATAATAACAATAAGGATGCGTTTGGTTAAGGAGCATTAAAGATTACTCAGCTAATCTATATTTTATTATTTATATTATTTTGTTTGGTTTATAAGTAATAAAAGATTTTGATAATATTCTATTATCAATAGTGATATGACAAGTAATATAAGAATAATCTGATTACTACCTCCACATTAAATATTAAAAGATTACAAAAGTAATTTTTATTTTATTACATCTTTATCCTTATTTACTCTTTTTAGGGAAAAAAATAATTACATTTTCAATTAATATAATAAATAACATAAAAAATATTTTTAAATAATTATATCCAAAAATATTTAAGTAAAATAATATAATAATATTTTTTTATTATCCCTAACCAAACATAATAATTAATTATATTTACCTAGTTTATCAAATTTTATCAAACATAGTAATAATTTATATCCAGTAATCCTCAAAGTAATCTATTTTTAAGGTAATCTTTTGATTTTAGTAATAAAATATTCCCCAAGCAAAATGCCCCTCAATTTTATTGGTTGAGCTTTCTTATATTTTGTTAAGAGTATATTTTGCTAATATATCTGGGAAATTAAAATAAATGCCATTTTTATTAGGGTAATAAAAAATTTACCCTAAATTTTGGGGTTAAAGCGAAAATACCCTTAAATTAAAGTATTTAAACAAAAATGCCCCAAATATCCCCTTAAATACCAAAACTACCCTTGTAAATTAAAATATTATTTTATTTAAAGGTAATAAACAAATTTACCCCTAATGTTGGGGTTTAAACAAAAATACCTCTAATCTAAAGCATTTAAACAAAAATGCCCCAAAATAATACCAAAACTACCCTTCCTCTATTTCTATATAAACCACATATCTTCCTTCATTTTTAACATATCTGAGAGAGATTTCTGAAAAGAGAAAATAAGTTCGTGTTCAAGATTTCGGGCGTGAAGAGAAAAGTTCATCATTTCGAGGTATTTATCCCTGTCATTACTTCAATCGTTATTATTTTATTAATAATGCAATTATATGTGATATTTTATATAATAAATTATAGTTGTGTGTAATATGTAAAATAATAAAAATTAGATAGGTTATGTTGTAAATATTATAGTAGTATAGGATAATATGATATTACTTCAATCGTTATTATTTTATTAATAATGTAATTATATGTGATATCTTATATAATAAATTATAGTTGTGTGTAAGAAGTAAAATAATAAAAATTAGTAGGTTATGTTTAATAATATTATTCTGTCAAATTGAATTATGGAATAGGTATAATTGTGTAATAAACATCTATAAATAGTATTTTCAGTCGTATTATTTATGTTGATTATATATTTTATTTGGGTAATATACAAATTTATCCATAATTTTGGGTTTAAGCAAAAATACCTTTATATTAAAGTATTTAAACGAAAATGCCCCAAATATCCCCTTAAATACCAAAACTACCTTTTAAATTAAATTATTATTTTTTAAAAGGTAATACCAAAACATGATATATTTAAGTAGTCACAATATATAATTGAATTATGGAATAGGTATAATTGTGCAATAGACATCTGTAAATAATATTTTCAGTCGTATTATTTATGTTGATTATATATTTTATTGTAGGATTAATCTAAATGGTTGGATATGCTTCAATTAGATATGAGAGAAATTGGATAGAAAATGATGACAATGTTATAAAATATGTTGGAGGTAATAGAAAATTGATTAAAATTCCAGAACACACATCATTCGAAGAATTAATCGAAATAGTGAGCGACAAGTGTAATATAGATCGATGGATATTTAACATTCAGTTAAGCATGAAACCAAGGTATCTCGACAACGGTGTTCCGGTAGAAATTTCGAATGACGAAGATGTTGAGGTTCTTAACGGTCTATCTAATCTCTTCAAAGAATGTGTTCTAGTTTTTGTTATAACTACAGTTACTGATGATAGTTATGACACTCAACAAGCAGATGAAGATTTTCAAGGTAGTGAGCCGAGCAGTTATCCAGAAAATCAAACTATTGGTGTAGAAGAGATTCAAAATATCGAGATCAATCCGAAACAAGAATTCTTAGAGGAAGATTTTGCATATATAAATAAAGTTAATGTTGATGCATTGTATCGCGCAGAAGAATTTCTTAATGGGGACGAAACAACTTTTCCAGAGTGGAGTGAATTTAATGGAAAGGTTGTACATGATATTCCAATCAAAGAACCAGAGGTTGAAGAGAAGCCCTATGTTAATTACGATATTGGAGGTACAAGTTATTTTCTAGAAACAAATCCTATTGGTGGGAATGTTCTTACTGATGCATTTCATTGGTTACCACATTTTCCTGATCAACCATCTACATCTAGAAACTCTAAAGCATCGATCGATATTGATTCTCCAAAAGTTGGTATATTATTTCCTAGTAAACAACATGTCATTAATGCAATAAATCAAGACACGCTTCATAGGGGATATCAATTTTTTGTGGACAAATCAGACACGATTAGATGGGTGGTTAAATGTCGCAACGAAGAATGTAAATGATGTGCACGGGCAGTTAGGGTGGGAGAAAGTGATAGCTTTGAATTACGTCGTATGGATAGCTATCACATATATTGCAGAGATCAGATATTACCTAATCATAGGCAAGCAGGTGCCCGAGCTTTGGGACAAAGTTTGAGGACCAAATTCATTTTAGTTGATCGTGTTTATCGATCGAAGAAGATCATTGTTGATATCGCTAACCGATACAAAATTGATATATCATATGCACAAGCATGACGGGCAAGAAATTGGGCGCTTCAATCATTGAGGGGGATACCAAAAAAGTCGTTTATATTGCTACCGGAGTATTGTCTCAATTTAGAACGTTGTAATCTGGGGACAGTGACACATACATTAACGGATGAGTATGATCGATTTAAATACTTTTACATGACATTCGATTGTAGTATCCGTGCATTTCAATAACATATTCAACAGGTTATTTATATTGATGCTGCTTTCTTAAATGGTAGATATCTAGGTTAATTATTTATTGTTGTCACATTGAATGGGAATAATCAGATATATCCAGTTGCTTTTGGGATTGGTCCTAGGGAAGATCATGACACATGGTGTTGGTTTTTAACAAAGTTGAGGGATTGTATTGGTGAGGTACCTCATTTAGCCATCATTTCATATCGACATGTAAGCATATTTTTTGCAATGGTTGAAGTATTCTCTAGTGTGCACCACGGTTATTGTTGTCACCACCTCCATTGTAACATGCGGTCCAAGTACAAAAAGAATATCAAAGTCGCATGGATGTATTGGAAAGCAGTTAAGACATACATAAAGTATGAATTCCATCAAGTAATGAAGCCACTGGCCTGTATGCACCCTGAGGCAGTTGTATACCTGTGCGAGGTTGGTTTCAAGCGATGGATACGAGCATATTTTACAGGGCATAGGTACAATGTAATGACTATCAATATTGTTGAGTCATTTAATGCCTTGGTTAGACACGCTCGAGACTTACCTATTACGATGCTGATCGAGTTCATCAGAGATACATTGCAGCGATAGTTTTATGAAAAAAGAAATCATACCAATAAGTTCATATTCAATATTATAATATGTTATAATTGCGTGTTACTAAACTTATACTTGATTACTAACCAAATGTGTTTATATTTATATGATTTACAAATGTTTGTACCAGCGCAATCACACCTTGGGTTGAAGATAAGATCACAAAATGCGTATGGAAGTCTTCAAACTTGGAGGTGCGTCCTATAACATTTTATCGATACCAGGTCCTTAGTAGTGGCCAATATGATGCCCTAGTCGACCTGACGGAGCATACATGTACCTATAGAAAATTTCAATTATCATAGATTCCCTACATGTATGTTATTGTTGTAGACAGATATATGTAACTCACAACCTGTATTCAATGGGTGCATCCATACTACAACACAACTTTTTATCGTATAGTTTATGCGGACGCAGTCAATCCATTTGGAGACCAGTCAGAGTGGATTCATCCGGAGGAGGCACGTGTTATCTACCCACCATATATGCATCGTCGTCGTGTAGGTCATCTAGCAAATAAAAACAGACGTCATTCTCAAGAAGAGATTGTTGAACAACTTATCTGTAGCCAATGTCACCAGTCTGGACATACAAGACAAAATTGTAGAAGCCCTATTCCAGTACCTAATTCTGTACCATCAAATTCAGGAAGAAAGAAGAAAGATGGAAAATAGTTGTACTTGTTAATTTTAATATAGATATTGTTTTTGTACTTGTTTCTATAACTGTAATGTTTGTGGCTTTTAATTTTAATATAAATGTTGTCCTTGTAGATGTTTCTGTAAACCTAATGCTTGTGATTGTTATAGAGGACAGATTCTAACTATAGGATGTTATGTTTTTAAGTCATTTTTTTCCATTATATTTGTCGCTTACGGTAACTATATAAAAGGCAAATGTATATAACAAATGAATCAATATATGGATAAACATATATACAAATGAATAAATAAATATATATAGTTGCGTGCCTAAACGAGTGCGCAAGCGTAACAAGTCCTCCCCTTTAAAGAATAACGATCGATGAAGTGTTAAACACTCGATGTATCGTAACATGAACACCTTATAGTCACCTGATAGAGGCGTCTGCTGCGGTATATCCACCACCCTATGTAATGCAAATGGATCGTCTTGTGGACTCCAACGCGTCTCAGATCAAAATGATGTCGCAACTAGCAAATATGGTATCATCGATGTATATCCCAACATCTTTTGCCTAAATAGCTTCGAGTCAGTAGTGAAACTCTGTAAGGAGTCATAAACCGTAATCTTCCACTCCTTCAAATCCAACACCCCTACTACCCAATACGCATTATCGAAGTTTATTGGGATATAAACTTATACACGTTGATATAATACATATTAGATCTTAATCTATTATTAAGAAGAAAGGTACTTGAGATTCGAAT
Source organism: Mangifera indica (assembly GCF_011075055.1). NCBI lineage: Eukaryota > Viridiplantae > Streptophyta > Magnoliopsida > Sapindales > Anacardiaceae > Mangifera > Mangifera indica. The sequence continues at coordinate 7,355,693 of NC_058150.1, read as the reverse complement.
ACTAACCTCATCGATCATACCCTAAGGTTGCAAATGCAATTCAGATGGGTAATTTGCATTCACCATACGTGTAAAGAGTAGAGGAAACTGGTAGTTATCCTAATCTCTCGTCCAAGCTGCATACTCATGAGGGATGTATCCTACAAAACAACTCAAAACTGTCGTCTAGTTATGTCAAAAATTCATAGTATCATCATACTGGCGTCAACGTAATAACCCCAAAAACGAATCAACATGTTGGAAAAATAGAAAATATAATGTTATCAGGCCATAGAAGGATTATCTAACCAAAATACAAAATTCATTTGTTAAAGTGAACTCACCTCGTTAGACAACCATCCGGAGGTGTCCATGAGTGTACCCCAAAATGTAATTTTGGTCCTCTCACCTATGTCATATACATGACGTTTCTCGAATAGGTTCAGCTCTGCATACCACTTCTTGAATATTTTCTCACGGTCAGTGCTCGATAATTGCACAGACGGTCTGGTCTGTTGGCTCTGTGGTTTAAGAGGATTCGTGTATAGACTACGAATGAGGGGTCACTTATTGACAATCCTACCACAAACTGTACGAAAATACTACACCAAAACAAATAATACGTTAAGTAAAATGAATAATAAATTATTCCAACCAAACTTAACAGATTTTTTAAAAATCTAAACTTTTTAATACCTTTTGCAACGCTGGAGTAATAACTGGAGATTCCGTAAGTGAAACTATATCGAATACATTTTCTTTCGGGACTAGCTGTATTCAAATACACGAATTGACTAAATGGGATGATAAATTATTTCAATTGTAGTTATTAAATTTCTTGAAAATTCAATTACCTGCTCCTGGTCCTCGTGTGCAGGGATCTCAACAACATCATCAGTGACCTCATCATCTTGGGAAACAATATCGATCACTTGTTTTCCTTTGCTTGGAGTGTTGAGATAGACCAAACGGAGATCCTATTGTAATAAGATAGAAAGGTTAAACGACTGTTGAAATTAAGAAATGTAACAATTAATAGATGAAATTTCTAACACTTCACCTCAACCTCCTCCTAAAGCGATACTAGAGCATCCGCATGTGGTGATCGATCGACATCAGCAATATCCTATGACAACATTAACATTTAATATTAGTAAATCAAACTATTGAACAAAAAAACAACAAAGTATTCATTATACAATGTACGTACCTCTAATGTCGAAACAGACGTCACAATGGGATCCGTAATCGATGCAGCCGCCGAAACATCAGGCCGCTGTCATAATATCGATAATAACAAGTTTAGAGAAAATCAAACCGCAGATGTGTAAATGAGATATAATATTGTATATCTATGTTATACTAATCGGAATAATCACAGAAGGTGTCGACGGAGAACACCTCATGTGAAGTGATCCATCGTCGCCGACATCCTTTATCAGTATTAACAATTAATATTAATTAATCAAAGAGTTATATTTAACGGGATTAATAAATGTACAACCAAAGAATTCAGATATAATATTTATTTCAAAAGGACGTTATAATTACTTGAACCATCATAAAATGTGCCATCGAGAAGACCTCATGCAATGATATATAATTACCGATATCAAGAGTCAATATCAGATCTTCTCAGGATGGTCTCTCATCAAACAACTGGCGTTGTAATAATTTTAATAGATTAAAATTTATTTCAAAAGTAACATCCTTGAAATACTCGAAGCAGTTAGCACTCACATCGACGACCAGTGGAGACGAGAATGTCAGAGTCCTTGTCGATAGTCTGTCACTATCGTCCCGAGAAGACTGTAATAACATGTACAATTATTATAAGATTTTTATGATTACGTATATAAATAGAAGAAATATCTTGTAAAGTATTAACTTTTTTACCTGTCCAACAGTATCTGTAAAGTGATGAGATTGTCTGACCTTCGTACGAGTCATCGTATCCACAATACGACTCAGTCTATCCTCTATAAGAGTCATCCTATCCTCAATGCGACTAAACTTATCCTTTATCTTAGTCTCTAACCTAGTAAGTTGAGCTAAGATAAGATTTCCCCATCGAGCCAATGCAGCATCGAAGTGATGAATGAAGAAATCTGGTCTAGTGACAAGAAGATCATCTTATATCTGCTCAGTGGTAGGGGGCATAGGCACGAGATCCGGTGATATATGCTCAGTGGTAGGGGGCATAGGCACGAGATCCGGTGATATATGCTCAATGGTAGGGGGCCTAGGCATGGGATTTGATGATATAAGCTCTTTGACAAAGTCGCTAATCGGGCATATAGGAGGGGGCTAAACATGAGCATTAACAGGAGGAGGAGCAACGATCAGAGAAGTAATATCACGAGGACTCGATGATGCATCTCCTGACGTCGAATAAGATCGACTATCCGACACCCTTGTATATCAGACGATATCCTCACACCACTCCATATCTCTCTCAATCGGAGATAAATCTAATAGAAAATTAACATTATCCTACAAAATATTTATTTTCAGTATTCATTATTGTTATATCCAAAGTATATGTTAGTGTTTAATAAATTAGTATGTACTGTATCTCCAGTGAAGATAGTTGAGATAGAATCCCATCCCAGAATATCCTTCGTGTGCCATCTCAACATCCAGGTGACTCCTACGATCGGTGACATATCTACCCATCGATATAACGAGTCCAGCGTCTCATATATCTAAAACTGCAATATCAACATAAATCGGTTATTGTATATATTTACAATCATATTAAACTAATTTTATTTTAAAAACAAATTTTTAGTTTGAATTAATAAATACTATAATTACCTGAAACGCTAGTGGAAATCCCATGATGTCATACTACTTAAGCTGGTGTTGCTTTTTTTGTTTCGGGCCGAAATCTATAGAAATTCGGAAGATATTATCGCATATAGAGCGATATGTCATTTGTCACACTCGTACTCTCCACGGGTATGCATTAAACCTATCAAGATGATCAGCTAATTATAATATCTCATGAGAAATTGTTTTCCTCAAATCACTCCCTAACAATCCCATGTGAAGATAAAACAATAGTGCTAACTTCACTGCATTAGTGTTATCCTCCCCCCATGGTCTCTGCTGGAAAACACGACTCAGATCAACATATGTAACTGATTTACACCCGTGAACATATGTTTGAAGGATCCGATCTATGACCTTCGATGGAACATAGAGATCGGTATCTACCAGATGACTGAATTGAAGGCCTGCCATAGGGAGAAGGATATTTCCCACCTAACTTTTGATGTGTTTTCAAAATGCCACCCACAGTAGATGAAAATCCACTTTTCTCACCCATGACCAAACTGCCATCCAATTTTTCAGTTAGGGACAGGGGCAAAAGCGTTATTTACTATTTAAAATCTTAAAACTTTAAAATTTTCTCGTTTCCCCTCACCAGGTCTTAAAAACTAATAACTAACCCATCCTCAAAGTTTGAAAAGTTTAGATTTCATCTCTAGGGTTTGCTTCCTTCTCCGGCCACCACCGACGGTCGATGTAATCGATCGATCTCCCATCTCTGACTACAAAGGACAACGAAGGACGACCTTTCGTTACCCAGATATGGACGATGAAGCGTCATCCAGATCTGGAAGAATAGACGAAGGATGACGTTTTGTCATCTTTCGTTGTAGTGCTTAGACGACTCGATGAGCGACAAAGGACGACGAAGAGTCATCCTTTGTCGTCTGGGTGAAGCAACGAAGAGAGACCTCTTCGTCGCATGGTGGTATGACAAAGAGATCTCTGTCTTTTCATCGCACCGTGCGACGAGGAGATGAAGATCTCTTCATTGCACCATCGCCGTCGCACCAGGAGAAGGAGGAGGCCGATGACGATGTCGGAGACGACGTCGAGAGATGAAGTTGAAGAATGGGGGTGAAACTGCTAGTTTTGAAAGTTATGGAGGGCGGCTATATTTTGAAAAATATGGAAACCGTAGGTTTGTGGGTGAAAATATTAGTTTTCAAAGTTTAAAAACTTTAGGTAAGGTGAAATGTTAGTTTCTAAAACCTAAGGGGGGTGAATGGTAAAACCCTCATATCATTTTGGGATGAATTTTGTAGACTAAATTGAGGGGTATTTTTGTCATTTCATCTAACAAGGGTAAAATGGACATTTTACCTTTATGCAAACAGATATCATCCATATTAACGGCTCATGGGTGGGAAAAGTGGATTTTCATATGTTGTGGGTGGCATTTTGAAAACGCATCAAAAGTTAGGTGGGAAATAGTCTTTCTCCCCCTGTCATAATAGCAAACTCATACGCACTGAATTTGACATCCACATCATTAACCTGAAACTATAACTCCTCTCCCGAGGTCACCTTATTTATCGCTAGAAGGATGAAAGAATGTATTAGAACCCCACTAAATCGACTATCCTTCAAGTTCAGGAAGTATTCGAAACATGTACGTCGAAACATTTGTAATTGCCTCTTTGTTAATAATTTTTTTATCACGACTCCCACATCTCTATATCCACGTGTAGTAACTTGAGCTTTGAAGTGTTTTTCGAGAGGAAATCGCAATTCATCTCTGCTTTCGTCCCTTTTTCTTTTTTGTACAGCTCCCTATATGAAAATTAAATTATAATTAAATTAAATTTATATTATAAATTATTCAATTCTATACATAGAGACCTTATTTGAAAAAACAGATATCAAATTCGAATTCTACACGTCAAAAAACCTTAAGATGGATAACTTTCTAATTGCCCCTCATATGGAAAATATCAAACAAGCCTTAAAATTATATACAATTGCATTTTGCCCCCCTAATTCCAACCACACTAATCGGATGGTGGATAACCCTGGAAAATCACGTTTTGCGCCCACCACGCGAATTCGCTCATCAACCGTATGAATTCAGGGGGTTGACTACAATTTCGCGTGTCAATGAGTTTTTCCGATTTCTATTATGCCTCACCACACGATGAAAAAGCGCATTTTCACCCCCAACCACACGATACCGTGTAGTCCACGAAGTTTGACAAGTGCAAAACGCCACCCTGTCTTCGACAATTCTCACCACACGAATTCGTGTGGTCACTGCACCATTCGCGTGGTGACTACCGAATTCGTGTGGCCACATTTCACCTCCCAAACTTCGTTTTTCAAACTCCATTTCAACAACAATAAACTCTACACCTAATCTAACAAAAAAGCCCTAAGATAATTTATCAAAATCAGTAAACAATCAAGCATTTTCTTCGAAAATTTCAAATCCGAACCCTAACGCTAAACACCCAAATTTCACATCAAATAGCTCAAATTGTGAAATGAAATGTATAAAGAGATGACAAAAGTTGTTTTACTAACCTTTTTGACTATCGTCATTGCCGGAAACGTCGAAAAAATTGCTAGATGAAATCGGAGTTGTCGAGTGCGTGAAAAAGCGTATTCAAATTTTCTGTTTTCGTGTGTTTGGCGGTGGTGCACGTGGTTATGGCTGATTTTGAGTGGAGGGGCATTTTCGTCTCTTCATAATTTTGGGACAGTTTCGTTTAATGTTAAGATTTAGGGGTAATTTTCTTTGCCCCCTAATCTTTGGGGCAATTATTTAATTTTCCAATATATCTAGTCGTTGTCCACACAACTATAAGTTTTTTTTTTTATTGTAGTTCTTTATCCTTGGGGTGATTATTATATTACTATATATATTGGTGTGATTAATCCATTTTAAAATTTAAAAGGTTTTATGCGATTCTTTTCTTATGGTTAAATCTAAAAAAGACTTGTTGTTTTCCACATATTTCCTTAGGTATTGAGAAACCCACTTGTAGAACTATTTCAACTATGTTTTGGCTAATGTTTTCAAACAAATAAAATTATATAAATTTATTACGAGTATATAAATATGTATATATTTTATCAATAAAATTATGTGTATCTATTTTGGGTACATAAATATGTACATATTTATATGTGTTATTATGTGATTGAATGATTTTAAATTAATAATAAAACAATAACCAATCATATGATGACACATATGAGTATATATACATTTATGTACTCAAAATAGGTACATATAATATTACTCATATTTTATATGTATTATTAAGTGATTAATTGATTTTAGATTAAAAATAAAATATTATTAATAATATAATAATACATTTAAAATAGAGATATATAATATTACTCCTTTGGAATATCTATTTATTATTAATTACAAAGACTAATTAGTACAACAAAACAAATTAATACAACAAAAGGGCAAAAAAATTATAATAATAATAACAAAATAAAATTAATAAACAAAAAACAAAATGATCAGTGATGATATTGTCTCCCCTAGAAAAAGGGAAATTGTGTTTATGTTACTCATTGACACCTGCTACCATCTTCAATTAAGTAAACCTCAACCTCCATCCTCTGCAAAACAAAGAATAATAAAAAAAATAATGATGAGGACTCTCAGAACATCGGCAACGCTTTTTTTAGTCGTCGTCATCGCCTCACAAATCGAATCCCTTGTCCACGCGACAGACGAAGAATCTTTCACATCGATAGTTATATCTCAAAGTGGCGTCAATTTCATTAAGGACTTACTGATAACAAAAGAAATCGCTTCGATAATCCCACTGAAGCTTCCGAAGATTGAGAAAACGGTTAAAATTCCGTTTGTGGGAAATGTTCGGATGGTTTTGTGTAATATCACGATTTACCGGATTGATGTTCCGTCGTCTTATGTTAAGCCCGGAGATTCGGGTGTGGTGATTGTTGCTTCTGGAACCACGTGCAATTTGAGCATGAATTGGTATTATGAGTACAGTACTTGGTTAGTTCCAGTTGAAATTTCAGATAGAGGCAGAGCTTCTGTTCAGGTATTCTGAAGAATTTAATTGGGTAGTTCTTTTTATGTATTCAGGTGAAAATTAAGTTGCTTTTTATGTCATTTTATATGTGTAACCTAGGATTATATATTTGGTAGCCTGGGATTTTGATTGTTATAAATATTCCTTGGTTTTTATGTAGAGTTTGAATAGTACTTCGGATCTTAACTATCAATTTAAGCTTTTAAATCAAATGGAAATTTAACATGAAATCAAAATCATGCTAACAATTGTATATATATGATGTGATCTTAGGCAGTAGATGCGATATGTATAATGAAATATTGTAATTATTATAGCACTTGTCTTGCGTCTGTTGAGACTTTGGTTGCACATGCTTTTGTACTGGTGTGGTGTAGTTTAGAGTATTAGAGTTGTCAAAAAGATGTTAAAAATGATTTATCCTTCTATTTTATTTTTCCTTAAAAAGAGGGAATTTGATGAATCCCGCTTGTGGTTAAGGTTGAAGGCATGGAGGTGGGACTTACCTTAGGGTTGGAGAACCAGAAAGGAACTTTGAAGCTTTCCCTCATGGACTGCGGATGTCATGTTAATGATATCTCCATAAAATTGGATGGAGGAGCCTCTTGGCTCTATCAAGGGTAAGCAATATTATAATGGTTCATCTCATTTGTTTTAATTTGGTATTCATTTTGTCTGTCTTTTGCATGTTACACAGTGGAGGCAGATAGTTTTCTTCCTATGCTTTATATGGCTGGATTATTGTTTATGCAGTGTCTTTTCATGATAACTTAGATTTTTTGGCTTTTTACATTAATCTCTGAAACTTCAACCTCATCATTTTTTCGTTTTTTTTTTTTTTCCAAACACACACCCATCCACTCCTCCCCAAGCACAAACACCCTCTTTAAAAGAACGGGAACACTGTTTGATATACTGCAATTTATTTCCTTTTTTTTTCCCCCTATTGTTCAGGATGATTGATGCATTTGAAGAACAGATAGGCTCTGCAGTGGAAAATGCTATCACCAAGAAACTTGAAGAAGGGATTTTAAGACTTGATTCATTTATGCAATCTCTTCCAAAAGAAATTCCTGTGGATGATCATGCTTCCTTGAATGTAACCTTTGTGGACAGGCCTTTTGTGAGTAGTTCCTCTATTGGGTTTGACATCAATGGACTATTTACAGCAAGGAACAAGGTTCCATCCCCAAATCACTCCCACAAGAATTTGCAACCATCAATGCCATGTACAGATCAATCTAAAATGCTTGGAATTTCGCTGGACGAGGCTGTATTTAACTCTGCCTCAGCCTTGTACTATGATGTATGTTTGAAAAGTGGACATTTAACTATACCTTCTGAACCATGGTTTTAATTTTCTCAGGTGATGAAATTGTTGACAGTAACTACTTGAATTTAACGGGATATATGCTTTATATTCATGTTAGTTTCTGCAAAAGTGGGTTTATTTGTGGGTGTCTTAGGGTGATATCGTTGCATCTTATGTGGGTATAGATATTGTTTCAACTTATGAATAGATTGAATTAGGATAAACTCCTGTAATGAACTTAATCGACTGATATTATGTGGTTCTAAGGGTCATAACCCATGGTTGTGTCCATGAGTGAACTGGGTTGGATTTTTGGATAGTTAGAATCGAGGCTAATAGAGCTTGAAACATATTCTGCATGTTCTTGTTTTCTTATTTATATTTTATATTTTTAATACAGAAATTGTTTTCCCTTGTTAGGCAGAATTTATGCATTGGACTGTAGATAAAGTGCCAGATCAATCTCTTTTAAACACGGCTGGATGGAAATACATTATTCCCCAGCTTTACAGGAAGTACCCAAATGATGATATGATGTTGAATATCACTTTTTCTTCTCCTCCAGTCATAAGGGTTTTGGAGCATAAAATTGATGCTACAGTGTATTTGGACTTGATCATTGATGTTTTGCAAGAAGATGCAGCTATACCTGTTGCTTGCATTGCACTGGTAAGGTTATTATTGAGGGAAATGTAGCAAATTTGATTTTCTTGACACTTTGCTCCAGCATTTTCATGTTCTTTTTATAGTTTGTTTTCCTTTCTATTATATTCTTTCTCTCTCTCTCTCTCTCTCTCTCTCTCTCTCTTGATGAGTGATATCGTTCTATCATTTTATGTTGGCTCAGGTTTTTCGTGGCTCAGGTTCTGTTAAAATCTCAGGTATTAACCTTGCTGGTAGTGTAAAATTGAATGACTTTACAATGTCACTGAAGTGGAGCAATATTGGTAATCTACGATTGTATCTCATTCAGGTAATCTTGTTTCACAATGTGTAACAAAGTTCATTGCTGAAAATCATTTAGTGCATGTTTACTAATTAGAAGCCCATCTTTTTTCTGGATTTATTGCAGCCGGTGATGTGGACAGTCATCCAAACTGTTTTCTTGCCATATGTTAATTCACATCTCGGACAAGGCTTCCCCTTGCCCATCATTCACGGATTCACCCTTGAGAATGCCGAGATTATAAGCTCAAGTAAAACGATTACTGTTTGCAGCAACATGGCATATGGGGAATCTCTCAATCTGAATCAGCTTCTTGTCCGGTTACAATAGAACCACATACATTTCAGTTCCACCACCCTTTGTATAGTGTTGTTAAGCATTTAGGGTTTAGCTTCAACTCTTCCAGCTTTTCAATGTATAAATTGTGACATTACTTTCTTGTATGTTTAAGATTTTACCATCTGGAAGGTTTGCATGTTTCACATCACATTTCTTCAACAATGTGAAAAGAAGCCTGCCTGCATTCAAATGTAAACTATTTATTATATTTTAAAAAAATCACATATGGAATGAGTAGGATTTGATGTTAAAGATCTCTTAGATGCTTACAGGAGACTTTATTAGTTACTGTACAGTTTTACAGTGGTTAATGATGCATGCTTGTCTGTTAATACCATTTTCCCAAGCTTTTTTGTTCAATTTAAAGAAAAAATTATTACAAAATTTTCATTATGATAGAATTCTTGAATAGAAAAGTTTCCAAATTGAAGTCATCTAACCTACTTTTTTAACATTCCAAACTGACTTCTTTAAACTCAGATGTTATCATCTATGTGTTTTATTATGGTTGTGTTGTTGATTGAAAGGCTGGTGGAAGGGATGGGTTTAGGGTGAAATGAGATCTGCTGAGATGAGAATTTGCATAGATGCCAGAGAATTGTGTAAAGGGCTTTTTAGTCTTTTAAGGGAACCTGTTTAATCAAATGTTGTTAAATTGAGGGAGTATTTTAGTAGTATTTATGAAATCTCTCCTTACTTTGAAAAAACAAAACATACGGGGACGATGTGCATTTCTCTTCTCCTTTAAAACGCAGAGTTTCACTTTTGCGTCCCACTGGGTTCCGTTTCTCCTAAATATCCGCGATAGATATAGATTGGACTTGTTGAGGAAACCTCTGAAAAGCCCCTTTAAGAATGCAACTTTCACTTCCCATTTCACCCGGGAAAGTCCCCACGATTTTCCCATTTCACCACCCCAACATTTCAAAACCACCAACAACTTGTCTCCAATCCCATGTCGGTCCCGTGAATTCACTGAAAACTTCCCAGTATTTGTCGTCCATCAGCCGAGTCATCAGCGAAGAAGAAGAATATCGGAAAGCCCGGGCGGCCGTGACCCGCAAAGGTGTCGACTTGGAAGGCTACACCATTGAAGGGCTTTCGATAGGTGGACACGAAACGTGCGTGATTATACCGGAATTAAAGTGCGCTTTTGATATTGGGAGGTGCCCCAGTAGAGCTATTCAGCAGAACTTTGTGTTTATCACTCATGGTCATCTTGACCATATTGTAAGCTCTTTAACTTAATTCTATACTTGTCTTTGAGAATTTGTAGCAGAGAACAATCCCGGTAATTTTACGGGATAACAAGTTTTGTTGAGAATAAAATTACACATCAAATGATAAACTGATGTGATAAAGTGATATAATATTTGTTAACACAAAGTGTGATTTGTGGAATGCGACCATTTTAGCATTATGATGGACCTGCTGTGTTGTGTCCTTGTATTGAATATTGTTGACTTTAAAATGTTTGAGTTTATTTTTCATCTCTTGGCTTAGGGTGGGTTACCAATGTACGTAGCAAGTCGTGGTTTGTACAGCTTAAAGCCACCAACAATATTTGTGCCTCCTTGCATTAAAGATGATGTTGAGAAGCTGTTTGACATTCACCGGTCCTTGGGGAATGTGGAACTAAACCTTGATTTGATTGCATTAGATGTGGGTATGTTGCCTTCGTTATTAAGTTTGTGTTTGAATAGTTTATATTGCTCTTCGTTTGTTGAAGATGCTTCTACAATATTGACTTCAGGTGAAACTTATGAAATGCGGAATGATATTGTTGTCCGACCTTTTAAAACTCACCATGTCATACCAAGCCAGGTGTGTTGAGACTGAGACATAGATGTTTTACGCTATGTATGTTTTGTAATTTCAAGTGTTTTGAAGCTTGGAAATCCCTATAGTCTAAAACATGAAGCTGCCTGCATTTGTTCAGGGCTATGTCATCTACTCTGTGAGAAAAAAACTTAAGAAGCAGTACATTCATCTGAAAGGAAAGCAAATTGAGAAATTGAAGAAGTCTGGTGTTGAGGTTTGTCTCTGACTGCATAATTGTTTTCTTATATCTCTGCTACTAAGTATTCATTTATCTTTCAACTTTTCATTATAGATTACAGATACCATACTATCTCCTGAGGTGGCCTTTACAGGAGATACAACAGCAGAGTATATGCTGAATCCACGCAATGCAGATGCGTTGAGAGCAAAAGTTCTTATAACTGAGGTATAGACAATGGATTTCTTGCTTCTGTATCGCTTGTTAAAATTCTATATTTGAAATTTTTGTTAGCTTTTTGTTTGTATTTAGAGATTACTTTCGAATTTTACTAGTCCAATGGTACCAAAATTCTTTCTCCTAGTTGTGAGTTCTGAGATGTTAAGAGGTTCTAAAACAAGGCACGAGCTTTATAGAATTTCAAATGGCTAACCATATAGATGACTGAGGTACATATGGAAACTTTGGTTTGTGATAATATGAATTGCCAATACAGTAGGCATCTTTTCTTAATTTTATGGCTTTTCTTGGACTGTAGGCATGAATATTTTGGTTGAAACTTACATCAAATTTGGTTATATTCAATATATATATATATATATATATAGATATTGAATTTTTTGTCATAATCTGGTATTCTTCATGCCTGATGCTGAAGCTCTTCTAATAGGCAACTTTCTTGGACGAAGGGTGTAGCATTGAGCACGCACAACAACATGGTCATACCCATTTGTCAGAGGTGAATGAATTGTTAATTTTCTTTTATGTATGGTGTACATTGAAAAGGTTAATGACTTCAGTGACTGGTGGAATTCTGAATTTGTTGAACTGCAGATCATTGAAAATGCTAAGTGGATTCGGAATAAAGCAGTACTGTTAACTCATTTCTCCTCACGCTACCATATAGAGGTGATTATTAGGTTATTATTGTTATATAATGCTGTATGATAAGGTCAATATCAAATCCATCTATGTTGATGATAACATTGATATCCAAATATGACACCCACTTCCTTTTTATATACCCTGCATGAACCATTGAAATTGGTTGATCACATAAAATTTAAACTGACTCATTTCTGCCATACAAGCTTTGAAAATGAAACATCTTTGGCAAGGATAAACTTTAGTTCTTCCTTTCATTAATGATTTTGTGTGGTTCTTTCATAACAACTGCAGGACATCCGTCAAGCTGTACTGAAGTTGCAATCCAAGGTGTCAGCAAAAGTGGTACCTCTAACTGAAGGTTTTAAGTCAATATATGCTTAGCCATCCCGGAATCTTATTAATCTTTATTAGAATTGTAGTCAGTCAGCATCTGAGTGGGGGAAGATGTGTTCTTTTTATGTATAAATCTTCTTTATTATGCCCAGAATGTATTATTTTGTTATGTAATAGTCAATACACGCTTTATATTATTGGAATGAACAAAGTGTCGTAGTCTGTTAATATTTGTATTCATATTAGTATGCCGGATAACCAATCTCACTGTATAAAAATAAACTCCAAAACCAATTTGCTTTGCAGGCACATCTCTTTTGTGAGGAAAGTTCAACCACTTAATTTCAATTTTACTAGAATGTAATGCTCCAAATATTTGTGAAACAATAAATTAAGTAAAAATCGGCACGATGATCTTCTAGAAGTTTTTCTGGCTCAACTCATAGATGCCACTTCTTCAACCCCGTGAATGAGGTCAACATTTAGTGAAGAGCAGTGATGCATGTGTTCCTCTAAAATCAAATGAGTTTGATAAAGCAGCAGATATTGGGATCTTCTTTGAAGAAAGGGACCAAAGGTCACACATACCCAGGTTATAGAAGTCTATAACATCTGAAGGTTCAGCACTACTATCTTTGGTTAATTTTAGTTGTAGCATCATTATGGAAAACAAGAATCAATGAGTAGTTGTTTACACCACTGTGACATAAGAGCTGCACTGTGAAAGTGCCAAGATTGACTACTATGTTACCTGCTCTGAGGAGGCTTGTTTCATGGCCAAAAATAGCACCTCTTCCATCAGCATGTGGTTGAGTAATGTGATAGGCATCACTTAACACAACATTACTGCCTTCAGAGACTAATGATTTACCAAAGTAGGACCACGGATAAACATATTCGCAACTTCTTTCACATAACCTGATATTCCATGGCTGCAAACATCCGCGTAAATTTCTGCTACTTGTTCTTTCGCATGCTCAAGTTCCTTTATGAGAGAAAAGAATTAACCAAAAGCTAAAACAATTAAGATTAACCCACTGAGAATGGTGAACAGCAGAGCTTGCAATGGTTTTGTAAACATTCCACTAGAAAAGACCAAGTTTCCTCAGTGATGAGATTGATTAAAAATACCATTATAGAAGGTCCAAGTGTATTTTTTTCTCTGTTATTTAGCAACAAAACAATTCATACTGCCATATACATTTCTTTAACCCAGCTTGAAACATTCCTATAGCTAACAAAAAGAAGCTGCTGAAATAATCAATAAGTCATTAACTTGCATGGAAATGAAGTTCATATTTTGTGATGTTTACCTGCAAAATCCTGCTAAAGATTAAAAGCATCATTTCTGGATTAAGCACCTCCAGCAACCATAACATCAGAATCTCCAAAAAATCATCCTCGCAGCATCACCAATATTTAGTGCCCCAGGAGCACAAGCAGTAATTGCAGGCAGAGTGGTTAAGCCCCTGTATCAATAGCATGAGACCACTACAACAAAATAGAGATTGACAACCAAAAAAAACCATTATTAATGCAAATAAGAGACTGATATAGAACACAATTCAAACAAACAAGTCAGGTCCAACCTATTCGGCCCAAGCCTATACCCCAACCCTGCACATAAGCCTAAGGTACTTCATTGAGTGTAGCAACCTTACTTGGGTCAAGCCAAGGAGAACCCAAATTAAGAAAGAAATCAAACCCAATAGTATTTGATGTAATTTTAGGTTTGAAGCCAATTTATTTATAAATTGTATTTTGTTTATTGTTAATTATTTTATTTTGGGAAGTGGAAAATCGAGTCAAAAAAGCAAAAAGAACATTAATAATAGAAAGGCAGACACACTTGTAGAAATTAACCTCTCAATGATAGGATATGAGTATAATGCAAATGAAAATTACCATTTAGTAGGGGCTGGGGATCTCAACATATTTATATTATATTTATTATATTATATATTAATCTAATATAAATAATAAAAAATAATAGATTAAACTATGTAGATTTTTTTCTATATGCAATCGGACGGGACGGCTCAAAAATAATGCAAACCGAAATTCTGATGCCAAAGTACTTTGGAGCAGTAAACCTGGAAGCTCTGGAAGACAACGCAGCAGAGGAGTCTGCTGGAAGGAAAACTGGCAGCAAAAGTACAGCAGGGGACACAATTGGAAAAAAAATAACGACTTTACCCAAAACGTGGACATTACATAATGTGCATCATTATTAATATGTAGACCAAGTGTAAGAAATAAATAAATATTTTTGTCACATAATGTAGGTGCATATTCTCCAGACAAGAAGATGATCAACTAATCAATCATGACCACGTGTCCTCCCTTAAATAATATATTTAAATTATTGGGAAGTTGTTGTTCATATTTATCATCTTCCCAAGGGTACATTAAATATAAAATAATTAAACCAATGTTATAATACGTATTATATTTGATGAAAAAAATAAAATTATATTCTAATTTTTTTTAACATGTAACGATTCTAAAAGTATACGTATTTTTTTAATTGAACAGACAAACAAGTTTAATAAAATCTCTAAATATCATATTCACGATGATTGATCACAACGATGATAAGTCTTTGATGAAGGGTTCGAATTCGATAATATTTTATTATTGGAAATTGAATTGTTAGGTTATTTGAATATGATCATAACGGGTATTTGATTAGAGGTAGATAAAAATTACTTTAATAATCTATTTTTTATTATTTACGTTACTATTATTATTATGTTTGGTTTATAAATAATAATTTAGGACAAATATAACTTTATTTTTAATTAATATAATAAATATTATAAACATTTTTTTAGAATAATTATATCCAATGATTTTTTAATAAAATATTAAATTAGTATTCTTTTATTATCTCTAACTAAACATAATAATTATTATTTATATCTATTAAATTTTATCAAGTATATTAATCATTTATACCCTTATCTTCAAAATAAACACATCTTATCCAGTTTAGACAATCAAGAGAATATTACAATGAGATTTTTAATTTTGAGATATTAATTAAAATAATTATCTTTTTTGTTTTTTATACATATATAATTACTTTTTTTTATCACTATACAAATATAACCATTTTTTAATTTAATTTTACAGAAAGGACTCTAAAATTTAGGATTGACTGAATAGGTTGGCTAACCTATCAAGTGTGCATAATTTTTTTTTTAAATTTATAATAATCTATATGAATTAAATATAATTAAATTGTATTATATTATTTTATAGGTTTTATTTTATACCTTGGTTTGGTGAGTGGGTAAATTTTATATATGGATTAGATAAATTTATATATTAACTAGGTGACTCTTGATTGGATAAATAAAAAACTTAAGACTATTTTAAATATTTTATATTTTAAATTATATATAAAAATAAAATAATACTCTCAATATATATATATATATATATATATATATATATATGTATATATATACAATAAAAAAATTAAATTATTTTAACCAATAATATCCCTTCAAATTTGGTTAGATGCTTATCACATTCAGTATGATTTTTCAATTGTTTTTCTCCGACAAAATCCAAGTACACGTGGCAGGAAAAAAGGGCGTGCCAGGGAAATCATTGCAAATCTACAAAATCAAGGGCAATTGCAGCAGGGAACCAGGAAGAAAACAAAAGAAAAGTCAAGTAGGAGGAGGAGGAGTTGGATTAATACAACCATAACGATACATACATGCACATGCCCATTAAGAATCTCTCAAATCAATCTCTCTGAACAACGCCTGACACTTTTAATTTCGTATTATCTCCTCTTTCAACCAAATTTGGCATAAATCAACTCAGTCTTATCATAATCAATCGGAACCCACCTCCACTTTCAATCAAATCTTATTTTACCAGACACTTGTTTCTTGATAACAACTCTAATTGTAACCGTAATGAGGAAGAGGGAAAGAGAGAACCCATGTGGGGTGTGTGGGCACTACCACAAGTACGAAGAGGGGGAAGTCTGCGGGATTTGCGGCCACCGTTCCCCGTACTCATCTGAGAAACTCTCCCTTCATGTCAGTGCCTTTCCCTCCGAGATCCTGCCGGAGTTTCTCTATTTGGGTAGCTACGACAACGCCTCTCGCGCTGAGTTGCTTAAGGCTCAGGGGATTACTCGTGTTCTTAATGTGAGTTTTTGCTTTCTTTAGGTGTAATTATGAATTGATTCTGTTGAATTTATTGATTCTGTGCTTTTTTTCTTTAAGCTTGTTGGGTTGTTATGTTAGGGTTTGCAGTTTGGTATTCTCATGATGTCAACAATCATTGAAGAAGTTTATATTTATTACTGATATGAACAGTTCAGATTATGGGTTGAGTTCATGGGGAGATGAACGTACAAATTTCGTAGGAGGAAAGATTTTATATATTATTGTTTGATTAGGCGGCTGTGAAGTAGCTGAGTGAAGACTTTAAGAAAGGTGTGTTGTGTTTGATGATTTCTAGAACTGGTTTGTGATTGGCAATTATGATTTGTTTGAAGTAAGGTATTGTGAACTGATATAAGGTGAAATATCTTTGGATTTCATCTTGGAGTATTTGCAAATAGAAGATAAAATAGAATTTTTTGGATCAGAAATATTGACACTTAAAAGATCACACAAGTAGAAATTTGAAGATTATCAGCTTAATGAACTGTTTAATTTTAGGGTTTTCTCTAATTGAAATAACTTTGAAACAAGTTGAAAGACCTTGTGTATCAACAAGAACAATGGTAAGATTTGGTTGTTATATAATTCCAAATTATACCAGTATTGGTTAGTGGATTTCCTTTTATGGCCAAAGCAAGGATGCTTTGGACTCAACCGTAAGTGGTTAGCAAATTGGTTTATGATGTAAACTATGGTGCTTAGTTATGTGGTTCAAAATCGATGTATACTGATGGAACTGATGCTTTCCAATGACCGATTCCTTTATATGAGATTTGGTGGATGCTATAATTTTTCCCATCATGATAACTTAAAATTTTATTTCTTATAGAATTATGATCTTTAGTACTATGCTGGCTAATTATTTGATACTTTGTGGCACTGATCAAGCTATTGGCGTTTTTCTTCCTCTTTAATGGATTCTCTTCATTTTCATATTTGGGCATAATTATGTAATTCCATCTCTGGTTCTTCAGAAAAATTAACTGCCTCTATCAATTTATTGTTTGTTCATGATTAAAAAACTTGTGACTTTTAGATTCTTAAATTTTTTATGAATTCTGGCATATTTTTTATACCTCCTATTTTGGCCTATCTGCAGACAGTTCCTTGCTGTCAAAATCTCTACAAGAACTCATTTACCTATCACTGCCTTCAAGATGACAAAACTTTACAATTTGATGATGCAATTGTGTTTTTAGGTAGGTTTCTATTTTTAGCTCATTGTATATTGGTGTCCGTTGGTATATGCTTATTTTTGGTTTAGGCACTTTTGTTTATGAGTTAATTTAATCGTGCACAATATGTGGTTAAATTTGAATGCAGTGCCAGTACGTATGTGGTACTACATCTTTATTACTGTTCATTCAGTTTGGCTGCCTATTGTTGAAATCATTTGCTGTAGTTGGATGTTTTCATGTGTACATATATTTTATGAAAAAGAAAAAAAATCTCTGTAGTTAGGTTTTATTTTGCTTCAGGAAGTGAAAATGAGAGTACATTGCGTGCTAAGAGGCATACATCCTGTGAGCTCTTTATGTGACACCTTTGGTACATGAAACCAACATCTACTGTGGTTATTTGTGAGTACAAAACAACCGTTAGTCTCAGTATGATTCAGATCATTGTGTACAGATCTCATCAAAAAAATATAGAATGAGAAAAGATTATCATTATATATGGGCTATGAATTTCCAAAATTTGAGAATTTTGTGTACTGTGTTCAAATGGTAAACTTTGTTGATTGTGCTGTCATCTTAGACTTTAGGTGCCAAACTTTGACTTATCATGTTAATAGTGTAGAAATTTTTTTAATTCATTTGTTTATTGTTCAATTACTTCATTAATGCTGTAAAGAGACACTGATGAATGTCAAAAAAAGGAGAGTGGAGAAGCTCTTGCTTGTATTTTGTACTATTATGGAATAGAGTAACAAAATGGTCTCAAATGTGATTCATGAAAAATCAATGGGATTGTTGTTGGATTTGATCAATTGCTTTGCAGTAACTCAGATGTTCCCATTTAAAAGTGGCTGCTGTTCACATATTGTGACACTTAAATTTTTCTACAAGGCAAAGTATTACTGACAACAAATTTTTTTGTCAATTTATTCTTTGACAGAGCAATGTGAGAAGGACAAGGCTCGAGTTCTTGTGCACTGTATGTCTGGAAAAAACAGGTTGCTTATTGCTAAAAAATAATTATCTTTTTGGTCAAAAGGAATAGCAGAAACTCAAATTACACTCACATGCACATAAAAAGATAGACAGTGGAATGATAGAAAGGGCTATTATGTACTGCCTATTTGGTCTTATGCAAAAGCCTGTTGGGTCTTTGATTCTGCCAACTTTTGAAAGTTATGCTGTGATTATTCCTTTGGACTGCTTAGATCACTGATCACTATTGAATTGTGATGATCTATTTGATAGGTCACCCGCTATTGTAATAGCTTTCTTGATGAAGAGTAAAGGATGGAGGCTTCCGCAGAGTTATCAGTGGGTGAAAGAGCGGAGACCATCTGTTGACTTAACACAAGGTACTTTCATGTCTGTGAACAGAAGCATTCATTATGCAGTTGAAATTATACAGAATGAACTTTGATGTGTCTAATTGAGAATGTTCTGGGAAAGTGGCAAAGCATGGATTTCTTATTTTCTTCTACATTTGGTTGCTGAAGTACGGACAACTGAACTTTTGTATTTTTACATTATACAATAGCGATTGAATTTATATTTTTATATTGCAGTGCTTAAAATTGGCATTTTATTTAGATGTTACACACGCACTTAAAACTTTTCCATTACCTTGACTTTGTCTGTTGAGTATTGCAGCTGTCTACCAGCAGTTGCAGGAGTATGAACAGAAGATCTTTGGATCAGTAGATACTAGCAATCCTCTCCTGCCTTTCGTCCCGCCAGTTCTGCCATCATTTAGCTTTGGCTTCACAAAGACTAATGATCCGGTTCCTGTCCCTGCTTTCAGTGGTAGCTCTGGCACAACCTCCATTTTTGCTGGAGCTCAAAATATCTCTCCACAGGAGTTCATTTTTGGAGCTGGCCATGCTGAGAAGAACATCCCTGAAACTCCTTTTACTGGCAACATACCAAACCCAAGTGGCAGTGATATTCCAATGGATAGCTCTTGAATCCCTTCCTCTTTCTTCAGAAGATGAGCCGAGGCCACAAGTTGAACGAGTCCATTTGGTTGTAAACTGGGAGTAAATGCCCTGACTCTTCGTTTGTGAGATTTGACGTGTAGATACACACTGTGGGTACTTGCTTCTTCAGTCCACTGTTCCATGTGCTCTCTATCAGGCCCATTCTCGAATTTTCATTTTATACAAGATACTTTTTAAATAGAAATTTCACGTTGCTTGTGCTGTTAACTAATGTTTTGCCGTACACATTGTTTTTTCCTGGTCTCGAAAGCTAAATGGAACTAAGTGGATCAGATGCATTGCAGTGAGAAGAAATGTGTCTGACTAGTGGTGGATATGAATAGAATTGAATCCAAATACTCTTTTACTTAAGTTTGGTTTGAATAAAAAACAGTTTAGTTCGAATTCAGTTTAAGTTTGTCAAGTCAAAATTAGGAGCAATTTAAGTTTAGTTTGGTTCTAATTTATAGTTTGAATTTATAACTTTAAGTTTGAAGCACATTGATAAAGACATGTTATTTTATCAAATAATACATTAAACAATGTTATTTGATAATTATTTGATATAATTTAAATCTAATCAGTAGTTGATTTATAAATCTATACGAATCGAATTCTCCTTAGGTCGAATTTTGCTTGGTTTTAAAAACAAGTTAACTCTCTTGAATTGAATTCGGATTTAAATCAAATTGAGTCAATTTTTAGTATTCAATTAGTTTAGTTCGGATCCAATTTATGTGTGATGCATGTTGCTCCTCAAAATACAAAAAGAAAACAGCTTGTTTTTTATTTTATTTTGATTGGGGAGGGGTTCCAGAACAGAGTAATGGAAATTCTTTTTGAAATTGCACCCTGTGCAATGTTTTGGGTAACTGATATATGTGTTGTCTGCCTTGATGCAGGACAGGCATTTTATTCTGCTTAGGCTATAAAATTGACTTAATTAGATTAGGATTATTTTAAAAAAGGGAAAAAAAAAAAAAAAAGCCCTCAAAAAAGTGATTCTACGTCTAAGAAACTTGTGCTATTACTTTGTTTAATTTTCTTAAAAATAAGGAATTCTTAAAAGCACTTTATTACCTTAATTAAGCTACCGATAAAATTATGTGTATCGATTTTTTATACATAAATATATACATATTTATATATGTTATTATATAATTAAATGATTTTAAATTAAAAATAAAATAATACTCAATTACGTGATGACATATATAAACGTATATATAATTGTGTATAAAAAATAGATACGCATAATATTACTCTTAAGTTATTTATGCCACACATCATATCATATCATATTTCTATGCTTCTCATGAGTGAATTATCAGATATTTCTTAAATCTTGTTTTTCATGTCTTTCATCTTTTGAAATCCTTGATTTCATACCATTTTCTCCTACTAAAAGTGGGATTTGTTCTCGAGTCTTCTTCATGTGAACCACTCATAGGTTTATTAATTAGATGCTTGGTAAAAATTTTCCCGAATTTTATATCTCTCTCATGTAACTCTCTAAATTGATTAAAATAAAAAATTTTCTCTAAATTAAGGTAATTACTTCCTTGAAAAGGAAATTTCATAATTAATGGTAGTTTATGTTTGATGTCATCTTTCATATTCTTACAAATTTTAGGACATTCATCCCTCTTTGAGTAGTTTATCTCTTTTAAACAAATATCATATCCTCTAAGATACCAACAATAGAATCATTTTGATCATCATAGACAGCTTTCACCTTGTTATTTTCTTTAATTTTAAAACTCTCATTATTGAAGAGAAAATCTTTTTTATATTAAGTTTCTTCCAATTCTTCTTCAACTTTTTTATTTCATTCTCCTTTAATGGTACAAAAATCAAAGCTCCCTCCAACGTTTCCTTCAATCTTATTGGATACCTCTATAATTTTCTTTTGTCCCCAAGTTGTATACATTATCTTGTTCCCTATGTATAACATTCACATCATATTGTCTTGGACATCTTAGGAGAACATAATATGCATGCATCCGTCTCCACTACATTACAAAGGATTTTAGTTTTGTAGATTTCCCTAACCTAAAGATATAAGTTGTCTACATAGTTATGCTACCCCTTATACTATGAGATGAGATATAATTCAATTTTAGCTTATGGTGCTCCACCAATTTATTAGATATTAAGTTCTTACAACTACAACAATCAATTACTTACAAGTTTAGGAGTGTCATTGGTTGCCAATTGTTGTTCCAAATGATTGCTTCTATTTCAATCTTTTTTGTGCCCAATAATAAACTCTATTTAATTCTTCAACTTTTTTATTAGCTTCTAGATTTTATTGCTTCTATTTAATTAACTTTCCTAGACACCAAGGAAGTAAAACTTTCTATTACATTAATAAACTCTTTTCTAAACACAAACTATTCCCTTTATTACTTCAATTAAACTCTTTCTTAAATACAAAGTTACTCCTATTAAAACTTAATTTCTTAAACATTAAACATTTTTAAATTCAAAATACAACTTAACAAATTTTGAAAACATGACATTAACAGGCCACATCACCCACAACATGCGTCATACCACATCAATACATCATCATACTCCTTATATTTTATGTTTTGGTAATTAAAACTTAATTTCCTATACATAAAATAATCCTAGATCAAAACAGAAATTTACAATTTTAAGAAACAAAACTTAACACGCCACATTATATCACATACCACATCATCATGTCACATGTCATGCCATATCATTCAGAATATCTTCAACAGCCAGTATTATATCTTCCTTCCACAGCTACTACGCAATGCACGTTTCAAGGGAGGACTTGGCGAGCCACAACAACCCTGGATCATTCCGTTTCAACACTAAATAAGTTTCTGCTTTTCCGATTTCATCCGAAACAACATCTTCATTGAAACCAATCAAATTCAGAATCTCCAAGGCAGCTGTAAGCCAAATAAGCAGGATTAAGTCAAGGTTAAACAGTATGCACTGCTTTAAGATAGAAAAATTCTTAACAATCCTTTCTATGTCAGCCAGTTGACAGATTAAGAACATATAAATATTAAAAAAACAAAAAACCCAGAGAAGAGATTTAGACCTCTATAATGTGCAACATTCCTCTGGATTATGGGGTTAGCCTGCAATGCACCAACCGATAAATAATTGAGGAAAAAGTTTTGAAGAAGAAATAGTCAAAAGAAACCATTGAGAAAGCAACAAAAATTATATTCAAAGTTGGAATATTCTACCTTCCGGAGTCTTTTGTACTTCATCTCCTCAGGGTGTTCAATCACATTCCTGCCAAAAGAGAAATAGTTCCACCTTTCATTAGTACCTCTGGCACTGGAAATAATTGATTAAAAAGGCTGTAGTACTGGATTAACCAATTATCTTATACTATTTAGAGGGCTGGTCAGAAGTAGAATCTTCAAAACCACTCGATGATGTAATTGAATTTCAAAAAAAGGCAGGATTAGGCAGCCTATGATGCAATTCCATTTTTTTTTTTTCTCATGTTCTTAGCAATTACAAAAGAGGGAGAACGGGAAACCCATCAAGCTAGAATAACATACCTAATTATCCTAAATAGAGTTTGCAGGACAGTAGATGCCTCCAAGGGATTAACTTCAGCTTGCAGCATCTCAATCGCCTTCTGCAGACGGTTACAAAGAACAGTCACTGGTTCTTGGATTCTCGTCAATTCTTGGGCATCTGGACCTGGTTCATCAATTTTCATACTGGATATACCATGTGGATGTACCAGAGTATCATCAGGATCAGGCTCACCCTGTACAATGCCACTGGCCTGAGATTCATCTGGATCAGGTTCTCTATGAGCCTTTATATTGTGTTGATCTTCCTTGGTTTCATTCACTAAAGAATGTACAATGTTTGTATATCCTGAAATTCTCCCCTTAGCCTCTGAATCATCTGGATCAGGCTCATCCTGTACAATTCCATTGGCCTGAGATTCATCTGGATCAGGTTCTCTATAAGCCTTTATATTGCCTTGATTTTCCCTGGTTTCATTCACTAAAGAATGTGCAATGTTTGTATATCCTGAAATTCTCCCCTTAGCCTCTGAATCATCTGGATCAGGCTCACCCAATCTCTTCCTTGGCTGAAGAATGCTTTCCACCTCCATTACCTGAGAGTGATGAGAATAAGGTTCAGCCACAACTCCAGAATTAAAGAGAGCTTCAGAGTCATCTGGATCAGGTTCTTCAAATGAATTTGTTGCTGCCAAAGTTACCCCATCCAAAGAATCATCAGGATCAGGCTCAATCTTGTTTTCTTTTTCAACTAAGTCCATATGATCAGATTCATCTGGATCAGGTTCTTCAAACGAATTTATTGCTGCCACAGTTACCCCATCCAAAGAATCATCAGGATCAGGCTCGATCTTGTTTTCTTTTTCAACTAAGTCCATATGATCAGATTCATCAGGATCAGGTTCTTCAAACGAATTTGTTGCTGCCAAAGTTACCCCATCCAAAGAATCATCAGGATCAGGCTCAATCTTGTTTTCTTTTTCAACTAAGTCCATATGATCAGATTCATCTGGATCAGGTTCTTCAAATGAATTTGTTGCTGCCAAAGTTACCCCCTCCAAAGAATCATCAGGATCAGGCTCAATCTTGTTTTCTTTTTCAACTAAGTCCATATGATCAGATTCTTCACACTCTTCAGATGCTCCAAAACTGTTAGCAGAAACATTAACTAATCGACGATAAGCAGCAGCCACTGAAGAAGCGCGAGCACTCGCCAACTGTTCTGAAACATTTCCCCCAAGCTTGTGGGAAGCATTTCTAACATCTTCAGCAAACAAATTTTCTTCATATTGGTCTGAATACCTGACACCCCTCAAAGTGTGGCCCCTTGATTTAGTCCAATCTAAAGAAGCAGCTTCTTGATTCAGCTGCTCAGAAAATACATGATATCAAGATAAGGCTGATACAATTCAGCCATAATAATAAAATCAATATGCCAACCAGTTGTGAAAACTCAAGAATGTACATCATTTTACCTGTTTATCAAGAGCATAAAAATTTGCATCATGTTCAGAGTATACCATGTGCGCCTGAACAAAAGAAAAGAAACACTTTAAGTTCCTCGATAATCATCTGCTAATCTAAAACCATTTACCAATAATCTTGATACAGCAGAGATAGAAAGAGAACACAATAAAGCTGTTGATAATAAGGCTTACAAGTTCATGCAAAAGAGTTTTCTTAATACTCTCATATTTTCTGAAACCCTTAAGATTGTCAGTTCGAAGACGCAGAGATATTTCCTCTCCATGATTCTGCGAAAGAAAAGAGTAAACAAGTTTGTAGTATTACATGATATAAAGCTGCCTGTTGTATTCTTAGAATGGATGTTACCTTGTTAAAACCAAGAATGCATTTTGGACTTATGCCAACATAGCCAACAGGGGCCAGCTCTTTCATTATTCCTACTCGCCAATGATGCTTTACACAGAGAAAGGAAGAATAATCAGACCTAATGGAGTTTATGTGGTTATTAACACCAGAAGCAGCATTTAATAGTACCTTGTTCATGATAGCAACTATTCCAGGATCTGCAGCAAGCATATGCATTCTTTTCAATGCCTCTGAAGCTGAAGGATTTAACTGTAGACAAGTAAAAATCAGCTTAAATCCCTTTGAAGGCAAGTAGCTTGTTATTTCCCATGGAGACACACATGTCCCAGCAAGCCAAACATTTGAAATTCACCATAAAGTACATATATTTCGAACTGCAGCATATGATTATCTTCATGTACACCATCAAAAATTTAGACTAACCTAAATGCCACCAAGATAAAATAACAGAAGCAGAAAAAAATTCAATCCAATAAAAGATATACTACTACGGATATACGACATTCCATTTCAAGTCGGTATTTGAGAAACAATATTCATCTAACAAACATATCTTAGCTAAATTAAAAATTCTCATTTTAGAATTAGTACACATTTCTCTGTGCCCACAAGCTGGGTTATTTTATCTGCCAAATATCAAAAAGGAACTTACATTAGAAATTAAGGCTCCACCTTGTGTTTGATGCCAGTGACCATGAATTAGTTTCTACAGACAACAAATTGTCTAGTAGTTCCCACAATAGTCTATACTAACTTTGCAGGCAGTTTTGTGTAATTATCAAAATTGAATGCCAATATCCTTACAAAAATGGCAAGTAACCAATACATATAAGCTTAAACAGAATCTGCAAAGCTGAACGTACCTCTACTCCGGGAATCTGAAGAGTGCGAAAATCACAAAAGATATATTGTCCTTGAGGAAGTTTCAGTGGGGGAAGGGGCCCATGGAACATTCGTTGCCTCAATCGCTTTTCTTCTTCATCAAATCCAACTATCCTCAGGTCTGCCTTCTCATTTTGCAGAATTTTGTTAACTTCATCTTCAGATACTCCCATCATTCTGATTGGCTTCCCCTGAATTAGGAAAAAAGCAACAAAGCACTTCATTAGACTTGGTAACAGATTAAATCATACTTTGAGTGATAAAATAACATCAATAACAAGGTGGTTTTCCTGAATTCTGCAAATGATATTAGAGGTTCAGTTCTACAAATCACTTTTTAACATACTACAATCTTTTTAGATAAATATGTTAATTTAGCCGTAATATTTGCAAACAAGTTTAGAAGATGGCAGAACAACAACTGCCACTTAACTCAGTTTAAGGGAATTTTAGACCAAAGATGCAGAGAACCTTCTCCCTGCTTACTACCGTTCCTGAATAGATTTAATCATATTAATTAGGAATCTATCAAATAAATCTCTCCCACATGCAACCATTGCTTTCAAAGCATGACATCATTCATGTACCAATGATAGGCCAATAACTTATCTTAAAAGGATTAAACATATCCTAGGGTACAATTTAATCATGTACCACCAGTCCAAGAGATGCAAAAACGAACCCAAACCCAATAATCATCACGTTTAGATATAATGTTTCACATCATCATTATATTGAAAGAAAATTAATTAATTCCAAAATAGAAGCAAACAACAAAAGTGATACCTCAATGACACAAACTTCCCGCAAACTTAATCTTGAATGATCATCAGAGAAAGGAGACATCAGTTTTGATCCTTTGTTTTGAGGAACGATCAACTTCATTGTATCTGCCTTGACATCGGTCAACTTATGGAGCTCATTGCCTAGCTCCTTGAGACAAGCATCAGAATTCATTTCCACAACATACTTGTTTCCCCTCCAAATAACCGATATCTTAAGTATGATTTGTGAATCTTGCATTTTCTGCTGCACAAAAGAACAAAATTACATAATAACAATTACATTTTACTATATAAACAACAATCCATAATTTTTCAACATCAGTTCTAGTATAAAAAAAACTAAGAATACTAGAGAAGGCTATTCTACTTATACAGTTAAAATTCATGAATGCTTATTCAATCAACCAGTTTAAAACACCAAAAGAACCACAGGGGTCAGCTTAAGCAAAAAAATCAACAAAAAAAAAATGTGTTCCTTGACAGTCAGTATTCAAAGTCTTCCGTTTAACAAATGAAAACATTGAAAGTAACATAAACCCACACAAAGTATCACCATTAAAAGGAATCAAGAGCAATCGTACCATGGACTAACGGAGTTTTTGAAACAAAACGAAACCCAATTTCTAGTAACAGAGCAAAGTAAATAAATAATTAAAATTGAATAAAAATTAAAAAAAAAATCTTTAAATCTCAAAATTTTTAGTCCCAAACTTACACTTCACCTTAAAAACCAAATTGAAGAAAAAAGAAAACAAATTCAATCAAATACAATAGACCACAAAAAAATGAGCTTTCTAGAAGGTGGTTTAAAGTATTTTCAACAGCATATTGAATCTTACCATCAATTATCTGATAATTGAAACTGATCAAAATCGAGAGGGTTTGATGATTTTTTTTTTTTCCCTGTAAAGACGAATAGGCTGTGATGCCAAAGAATGTTCTATGAAAATATCCACACAAATTGATCGAGCTAATGATGGTCAACCTGTATAAATAGGGAGGCGTACGATAACAGGCGGTTTATTTTAAGCGTTTTGTTGAGGTCAATGCTGGAGTGAGCGATCGGTGCGTTTGTTCCACGCAGGTGCTGGCGTATGGTCATCTGGGCGTATCTGGAAGTTTAGAATCTGTTTGGAAACAAAGACAAATGGGTCCTTCAGGTCATGGGTATCTTTCAATTATAACCATATTTGAGATACGCCATCCAAAGGACTATTGTCCATCCACGGTTGGTGGTGCAAAGACAAATACACCCCTATAAAATTTTAAATTTTTATTTAAAATTTAGTCTATTTTCATATGTTAAAAATTATTTTATTAAGATTAAAAATAAAATTATTATTTTATTGATATATTAAAATAAATAAAATTATATATCTTTTTTTTTTAGTTTAAAAAACTAATAATTATCTTTTAAGATTAAGTTTTGGAACATTTACTTTTCTCCTTAGGGTTTGAAAAACAAATCCGGCCAACTAATTCAACAAATGGCAGCCTCTCTTTTTGACATTTCTTTTTCGATGATTCTTTCTCTAAGGATGACGAAGGACAAAACCTTCCTTTAGACGACGCTAGACAACAAACATCGTCCTTTATCATCTTTTCATTTGGACTCGACTGTGTGGCAAGAGAAGAAAGAGACATCAACAAAGATGGTGGTAGAGTTTAGGGTGGACCAAGGCGATTGCTGACAGTCAAAGAGATGAAGAAAAAACCTAGGTTTGAAGAAAAAATGTAACTTTTTAAAATTTGAAAATTTTAATTAAAGGTAAAATTGTTAATTTTTAAAACTTGAAAAAAATGAAATAAAATTATATTTTTTTTAATAATATTAGTAAAATAACTGTTTTACCTTTATATTTATCGGTAATTTTAACAAAAGTTTAAAAATGAGTGGGTGTTTGAGTTTTCAAAACTTTGCTAACATGTGTTTGTCTTTACACCAAACCTTGGGAAGGAGACATGTAGACAATCGCCCATGAAGGGTACAAAATACTTATTACCTCCTTAAGTAGGTGTTCTACTGGAATCACAAGTATCACTATATAAGAGTTCTGAAAACCAAAAATTGACTTTAACAAATGGATGAGAAATTAAGTTTTTCAAACTTGAAGGGTTGTAATCACCAAGTTTTATATTATAAGAGAATTAGAGAGTGTTGCATTGCATGATTTGAAAATGAAAATATTATCAAATGAATTAAGTTTTCTCCAACTTAGAAAAGCAGCAAACAAGTGAAAAACATATAACTAAATTGAAAGAAAGATACAACTAGTTTTGGGCCCTGCTCCTGCAGGGTGGTTCCAGAAGGCTTGAAGCTTAGAATTAGCAGCCATGAAATCTCTCAATTGAATAATTGCAAACCGAAACCGGGCTTTTCTCTTGATGTTTACATAGCAAATATTATGTTAGATCCAAGGGGGCAAATGTCTGCCGCTCTCTGGCTTTTTGATATATTGAAAAAGTTGAAAACTGATTCTACCAATTCCAATATTGACCCAGTCTGAAACTGTGGAATATATAGAGAAGATTACCACCAATAGGTTCGTATTATTACGTTTCAAATATACATGCATGCATCTATATAGAATTGCTTCTAAAAACATTGACAATTAGAAAGAGTTTTAATTGTACTAATACATTTGATTATAGTGATTTCAAAGTATAATAACTTCTTTCAGCCAAGACCATCTTTACTAATGCCCCAATACTGCAAAAGTGACTTTCTGGTTTTGCATATTCAGGTTGTTTGGCTGGTGAAGCAGCTTGGCTTCGCAGCCCAGGAGCTACCGTATTTTTGTCGCACTGGCTGCCATCTCCTTCATCACACTTATCGGCATTACCGTTGTCTGCCCTGATATCTTTGATAAACAAAGAGCTAACAAAGAATTATTCTTCTAGGTAAAGCCATTGTTCTTCCTATATCATGCTTCTGCGTTGCTGAATGAAGTTTGATATATAGTCTCAATGGGAATAGCTGTCACACAAGTACCAAGTATTTTAAGGGATGTTCATGGCTTTAACTAAGTTGTTAATTTTTTCCCGTTGAGCGTGTTTTCAGGCTGTTAAAGCTGGGAAAATTACAAGGCCAATAAGAAATTGACATGGGCTATCAGGATGAACCCAATCGAAAATTATTATAAATTTATCAAATTTAAAGATATCTTAATAAAACATCTCAAAAGATATTGGAATAGATAAGTTGAAAAAACTGATCCATTAAATATAACAAAGTTTAAGCGGTTCCGCATTTAGATTTATGCCTTCAATCTTTAAGTTGGGACAAAAGCAAGTCATGAATCTAGCTGCTTTGATACCAATATTACTGAGATGTCATAATTGGGCTTGAATCTAAAAAAAAAAAAAAAAAAAATCCCCCTGGATATGGACCTGAAGGACTCTGAGAGAAGCAAATCTTATGATCAAGCTGAGTGCATCAGTTAGTTGCCTAATGTGTTGAATACATTAGTCTTCATGATTTCACAAAGCCTAGAATGGTTGATGCTGCTAACATACTTGGCGTGCAATTTGGCAATGTGAAACCAAGATCCGGCCTTTCCAGGTTGGTAATGGTTCTTTCTGGAGGAAACAGAAGTCTGATAACTTTATCAGCGGCTACAATCTGCTCTTCTTGAAGGGCCTCATCATGTATCAGCTCCCTGCAATGATTCATAACTTTCAAGTCCGGTGTGCAATTACAGAAACTCTTCTGAGAAAACTTGTTAACAAATACTACAATATCAAATTGAAGACATCACAGAAAACTATTAACATACACACTAAAAAATAAGTTCTGTCTTTGTTAATTCACACATCTCCTGAGCCTTGCATCTTTAAGGACAAGCTATTCAATCAAATCTTGGAAATTAAAATGATAAATCATGGTTGTATCGTAAAAAGATCATACTTGAGCAATCCAGCCAGCTTATCAGGGGTGCAAGATTGAAGGAGAGCTTCTGGAATTATAGGTGAATCCAAGAGAATATTGGAGAGAGAGATGTATGGTATCTTTGCTTTACGTCTGATAAACCACTCAGTTAGAAAGTGCGCTCGGTAAGCAACAACACAAGGTAATCGTGCAAGCTGCAGCTCCACAGCAACTGTTCCTGAAGTACACAAAGCAACCCTGCTTGCCTGCACACCATCACTTCACAATTAAACAATATTGTACCATTCAATATGCATTGCACGTTATTGGGTGTTGAAACTTAGTTCAAGTTGATTTCTGTGATACCACAACACAAAAAGCCTATAGTTGAATAATCATGTAACTGGTTTAGAACAAAAAGGTCATTCCCCAGATAAACCAAAAAATCAGAACTAAATCCATAATTGGCTTCAGTTTTCTATTTCTGAATAGTGACATCATCAATAATTGAAACACAGAGATACCAGGAGACCTTACGCTAAATGCATCATATTTCAGATGTGAGGATCCTCCTGGAATCAATATAGCAGGCACCGGCCACTTGTGTACAACTTTATTGACGTAGTCCTCCACATGCTGATTAGGTGCCACATGGATGACTGTCAGCAACTCAGGAAATGAGTGCTTTAATTGTTCCATAGTGCTCGCAAAGATTGGAAGCATTCGGGTGACCTCTTGTAATCTGCTTCCAGGTAGCAAGGTCATGACAGTGGCACCTTTCAAAGATAAAATTTATTAGGTCACAAGAAAAGAGGAATACAAACACCAATTAATATTCAGAATCTAAGAATTTTTTTTAGAATATTACACCATTCACATAAAAATCAAAGCAATTGGCCTCCAATTCACATTACCTGAAGGTACAGCATATTTATGTCGAAAGTCTTTACAATTTCCATCTATCTTCATTTCACATTGCATTTTGTCCTTTCCCTAAACATAAATGCTTCCTGTGTTAGTACTAAACTAACAACACAGAAAGTCAATTGAAAAGCATGAATATTCAAATTAAATTAAAAGTTTGTCAACGATTTTCAAAGCAAATGTGACCAGAAAACATGGAAACACAGATTTTCATTCCGTATGAACATGAAAATAGTAATTTTAAACCAACTCCAGACTCCAGAGCCAATTTGAATAGCATATTGGAAAGCGACACACACACACCCAACCTCAACCATACAATAGTTTCAAAGAAATTCAAATACACATTCACTAAACATTGAAACTGGAATATGAATTTCTAAGATCTTGCTAATGAATTATATGACCAGGATTAAGGAATTGATTTAAAAAAAAAAGCAATAAAAAACTTATCCAAAGCAGATCATAGATACATACCAAATTCATTTCCAAACAATCTTCCACAATAGGGTGGCCCACAAAGGTTGCAGCCAGTCCATTTGATCTACAAACTACTTCCTCGTTGGGAAGTATACACAAGACATGATCGACAAAGGTAGCTAGGTTTTTAAGCCTTGCTTCACCCCCTTTCCAAGCCCAAAATGACGGTGCTACGTAATGGAAGTGTACCACATCATTCCATTTGAGCTGACTGAATCTAGCTGCAAAAAGCATTTCCTGGTTGTCCTACAGCATACTTATCACATATGCAATATGAAATCATTTATCCCAATTCCAAGATGGCAGTTCATATTACCCCGTAATTCCTTTAGCAGACGGAAAGAGAAACCCTTGGAGTCCACTGTCACAACAACGTGAGGCCTAAACAAAACAGCAGCCTCTATAGTTTCCTTCAACTTCACCTAATATTTCAAGGTTCAAACAATCTGAGAATATGCATTGCTCGTTCTTCTATTGAGCCAAATTACAAATACGAAACTTCAAATTAACAACAAGTCATTTAAGTTAATAAGGTACTCACTCTGAACTTATAAAGATGAGGCAATAACTCCCAGATTCCCATTACTGCAATATCCTCCATAAGGAACAAGGATTTCAATCCTTGCTTGGACATCATGGACCTTACACATAAAAGAAACATTATACTGAGGAAAATTGCAGAAAATTCTACAGTGAATTAAAGTTATATAAGATGCAGTATCAAAATTTTGGATGATTAAGTTTAAAGAATCATAATATCTTACATCATCCATTATATCCTTTACATAATTTCTTTTCTTTTCCATTCCAATAAAAAGTCCATAGAATTTCCAAGTGAAATTATATATAAACCACAGTTTATTACAAGCCTCTACAAAGTGGACAGTTTAACTTACCCTCCAACACCAGAGAAACATACAGGAACAGGGGCCAGCTTCTTCAATGCATTCATGAGACGAGAGGCAAGAGTATCCCCAGAGACCTCTCCTGCTACTATGAAAACTCTTAGTTCACCATCTTTAACAGCCCTGTCAACGACACTTTTACTTGAAGTTGACACCCATTTGCTCTGTAATCTCCACAAACCCACGTTAGTTTTACTGCTCCTACTACATATCTTGCTCAATATCATCTTCATTATTCCCCAAACGGAGACAAAAAAGGTACCATTCACTTGCTTCAACACACTGCAGTTTCCCGTTGCATCGTGTCGAAATTGTACCTAGATTCGAGCCTCTTAGAATTCCCTCATTTGAGTTGGGCTGGGCTGATGTACATAATTAGGCAGTCTAAGTTCATGGGCTGTTTTCAGTGTTTCTGAAGCCACTTTCAAATCTAAGGCCTCTCTAGAAATATTAAGTAATATTTATAAATTAAAAAAAAAATTAATAATATATTTTTTTATTAATGTAATTTTAATTACAAACCAATTTAATATTTAAAATAATATTAAATATTTTATTTTATTTTTAAAAAATTGATTTAAAAATGAGACAAGTCGATAATTTAATTAAAAATAGACTTTTTTTTATATTTTTAAATTGATATTTAAATGAATTATTCAAATAATTTATATTTAAGTTTGATTTCCAATTTAAAAAATTAGTTTGATTTCATTATTAAATAATTTTAACCTCCTTTAAAATACGACAACAATGATATTTTCATGATGGGTTTTTTTAATTTTATTTTTATAAACACATAATTTCCTTGCCACGTAATTTTCCTGCAAACCATCACGCCAGCTCATTCCCCTAGTAAATGAAAAGGATTTTAATGTTATTTATTCTTTATCATTTCATTTATTTTGGGATGATAACCGGACAGGCGGTCAGAAAGACTGACAATGACAGTAGCAGAACAAACAGCTCATCCTTTCCAAGAATCATAATAATTTTTTTGAAATGCACTTGGTTTGTGAAGATGTCTGATGACACCAATCACTGGGGAAGGTGAAAACTGAAATATCACCAAACTTCATAAATGGAATCCACCTATTATGCTTATAAGAATATTTAATTTGAATAATATTTTATTATTAAAATAAAAAATTATTTTAAAAATATATTATTAATAAAATTATTAAATATAAATTATTATTATGTTTTATAAAAATAAATGATATAATAATTATTATATTTGATTAATAATAATAAAAATATTAATAAATTATTTTATTTAAATGTTCTTCAATATAATTATATTTAAATATTTTTTATATTAATTAAAAGTAAATTTATTTTTATCTTAAAAAATTAATAAATAATAATATAATAATAATAAAATTAAGATTATTAAGGTATTCTCCTAATACTTAAAGTAAAGGTAGTAATCAGATTACCACTTATATTATCTCTTATATCAACATTAGTAATAAAAGACTACTGTAATATTATATTATTAACAAATCAAATAAGATAATATAAATAGTACAAAATATATTTATAAGATAATCATCTTATAAATCATCTTTTATATTTATTATATTTATCATATTAACAAAAGTTTATTATAAAGAGAATCATCTTTGTTCTATCGTTGTCATCATCACTATTATTATATTTATCATTTTATCTTTAATTGTCTATTTGATTTCACAAATTTCTGTTTCCTTTTTAACATTTGATTAATTTAATTCAATTCTTCGTAAATTTGATATTATTTATTGTTTGTTTTTACAATAATTTTCAAGGTTGAAGTAGTGATATATTAAAAATTACGAAAATCATATTAATGTATGACCATGCAATTTTGATGCACACCCATGCATAGTTAAACTTGCAACCATACACGTCAAGATACAAGACTATATGCCTTGCCCATTCGTGCTTCTAAAATTTTGAATATCACCCCACTCATCATACACAATTGTTGCAAGCTGAATGCATTAGCTATATGAAGCCAATCCCAAGTTAGCCCTCTTGTGCATATATATGCCTCACATTCACGCTTAATTGAGATCAACGCAGGATTTGGTCAAACTTGATGCACATATGTGCATGAAGTTCACACACGACTGTATATGATATATGAAGGGCACACAACTTCATGAAATTACTTCTATACTCTTATATTTAAGAATAACTCTAATTGAAATTACTTCATGAAACTTAACTAATAAGAATTTGTCTTCATCTGATACAGAGACGAAGATGACGATAAATCATTTTTGTCTTTGATGAAGACAATCGTGACGAAAGAGAGAGAGACATTGGTAAGTTTGCTGAGGAGGAAATGATAGAGACTAGGGATGAAATGATGAATTTCGTTGAAAAATGGTGACGTTTTCAAAATCTTATATGAGAATTAGTTACTTTTCAAATTTTAAGTGAGAAAATTATTAGATTTTTAAATTAAAAGAACGAAATGTAATAAATTTTTAGTTTTTTAATATTTTTAAATAAATAATATTTTTATTTTTAACTTTTAACAATAAATTTTATCTTGGGACTATTTTGGTTATTAAAAGTGAGGGCTTAGAAGGAGTAAGTCTGTCGGCCAAAGGAAAAGTAAATGACAGAAAACCATGCAGCAGGGCTCTGGTTAACCTCGTTGCTAGTCTTCCAAGTTGTCGTAACACCGTCCCTGATACACAAAACTAAAATGGCATACAGCAGCAGCAGCTACGTTTCAGGGCTCTGGTTAACCCTCTTGCTAACTTTATTCTGTACAGCCAAAGCCAAAATTCCTGCAGTCATTGTTTTTGGAGACTCAAGTGTTGATTCAGGAAACAACAATGTGATGCAAACAGTTCTCAAGAGCAATTTTCGACCATATGGTCGTGATTTTGAAGGTGGACGCCCCACAGGCCGCTTCTGCAATGGCCGGATTCCTCCCGATTTCATCTCTGAAGCTTTTGGACTCAAGCCAGCAATACCAGCCTACTTAGATCCAGCCTATAATATACAAGATTTCGCTACTGGAGTTTGTTTTGCCTCTGCTGGAACTGGCTATGACAGTGCAACCGCGATGGTTCTAGTAAGTCCATACCTTTTGTCACGACATATATTTACACTTCAATACTTTTTCAGATAAATTCCTATGCTAGATTTGTGGCATCCATGAAAGTATGAGTTATTTCTCACAAGGGTTTATGATTAAACTGGCAGAATGTGATGCCCATGTGGAAGGAAGTAGAGATGTTCAAAGATTACCAAAACAAATTGAGAGCCCATGTCGGCCATTGGAAAGCAAAAACAATTGTGAGGGAGGCATTATATCTGTTAAGCTTAGGAACAAACGATTTCCTGGAAAACTACTACACATTTCCCACCAGAAGAGCTCAGTTCACCGTTCAACAGTACCAGAATTATCTGCTTGGACTTGCAGAAACTTTCATCCGGGAAATATATGCTCTTGGAGCACGGAAAATGTCCCTCACTGGACTTCCTCCAATGGGGTGTTTGCCATTAGAAAGGGCCACAAACATAATGGGGCATAATGATTGTGTTGATTTGTACAACAATGTGGCCATAGAATTTAACGGCAAGTTGCAGACAATGGTGACAAAACTAAACAAGGATCTCCCTGGACTCAAACTTCTCAACGCAGATGCATACAACATTTTCCATGATATCATTACAAAGCCCTCTTCATTCGGTTAGTTTACTTTCACTTTCATGATATATCTTCTTTTTTAATTTCTTGTAGTCCGTTTATAAAAGTGGGGCTGAATATTAGATTTGTTGTATTAATATAGGGAAAAAAAATGAATATATCAAGTTCATTAAAAAGTCTTGACCTAGAAATCAAAACAGTGTTGAAAATTTATCGGGCCAAGTCTAAATCAACGTGCTTGGTCAGATTCATTTACTCTTTTCTACAAAGTCAATTAAATGCATCGATATTTTTCTCTTTCTTTAATATTGTGATTAATAGCTAACATGGAACATGCAGGTTAAGAGAGTGTTTTGTTTAATGCTTTTCTTCTTGGTAAATTTATTGTGCGGCAGGTTTTGAAGTGACAAGCATGGCATGTTGCGCAACAGGAACATTTGAAATGGGTTATCTCTGCAATCAAGACAACCCATTTACATGTTCGGATGCAAGCAAATATGTGTTCTGGGATGCCTTCCACCCTACCGAAAAAACTAACAAAATCATCTCAGATCATCTCATTCCTCAGCTTTTATCAACTTTTGCATGATTGATTAATTAAATCACACTTTCGATATTTATGGTCTGTAATTTATACACTAGATTGATGGTGAAATTTCCTTGGATTGATGTTGCTATAAGCAAGGGAATATTAAGTTTGAACAGTCTGATTATCAAGATCTGCAATCGTTTGATTGACTCGATGGCCCTCAAAGATCCAGTCCACAACACTCTTTAGGATATATGACAATTTTGAACATGATCCGGCAATCTAATATAATACAATACAAAAAGAAAAAAAAAATTAGGGTTTAAGTTTTTTTTATGTGAAATTTATTTTGGATTAACCTAACACCATTCAAAACTAAATCAGATAGTGTAATTATAACTAATCTAAACTGACTCAAATATTTAGAAAAAATATTATTATGATAGAATTTGTTAAATGTAAATTATTGAAATGTTAAAAGATAATATCAACAATAATTGAAGTTCTTACAGATTACATATAATTATATTTTTATATAGTTGTAATTGTTCATATCATTCTTAACTGTTATTAAATATTTTATTTTATTATTCAGGGAGAAAAAAATGATTTGATTAGTAAAATTATTGACGTATTTTAAAACTCTTGGTATAAATTTTATAAACAATTTATACTTGAAACAAAATGTTGTATTAATAATAGAATGATATAATTTGTTGAATAAATTAAAACATTAATAATACTTAAGAGAGTGGAAATAATAAATAATTTCAGACCAATTTGAATATTAAAGAGTTAGGTTAATATTAAAATTTTTGATACGTTTCTAATTCATATCAAGTCAAAGTTGAAGATTTCTGATCTGTAACTTGAATTAGCCCAACACGAACTATCAGGTTTACTCTTCAGTGACCAATTCAACCTGCAACTCTACACACACACACACATACATATACATACATACAAGTATTCTTTCCCTCA
This sequence comes from Mangifera indica, assembly GCF_011075055.1. Classification (NCBI taxonomy): domain Eukaryota; kingdom Viridiplantae; phylum Streptophyta; class Magnoliopsida; order Sapindales; family Anacardiaceae; genus Mangifera; species Mangifera indica. The sequence goes on along the minus strand of NC_058150.1, from coordinate 7,317,318 downwards.
TTTTATTCATGAATGGTTAAGAGGGGAATTACAAAGTATCTTCATTAGATAATTTCCAAAATGGAAATGAAAAGTCAAGATAAAACTGAAGGAGCATAGAGAAGCAATAATAAATGCTAACATAGCCTTCACCTCCTTTTTAGTTGAGAAGCTTTCAATGCTATACCATACTCACATCTGTGTGCCTCAGAAGATTAAAAACACTAACGTATTCATTCTCAAATGAATAAATTCGACGGTGAGAATTTGATCTTACACATGTTCATGTCAAAGAATAAAAAGCTAAATCTGATGCCAATATCATACATCAATAACCATCACACAACATAAAAATCTCATATATGTAGTTGAAGTTTATATCAGAAGGTCATTGATATGCAACCTAAGATAATTCTAGTAACTTAAACTGTCAACAACATTTTTCACTCTAGCTAGAGATAAAAAACCATTTAAAATCTTCAACCATTATTATAATTATAGAGGTAGTAATCCAAAAAATTTTGGTGTGCTGTTGTAGGTAATCAAAATTAAAATCTATACTTCTAAAAATATATAATGTGATAATGCAAGTAAAAGATCGTTCCTATGAGGAGTGTCTAATCTAATTTTTATGCTAACATGAATAAGATTAGGAAGGGGGTTGTTTATAAGAAAACAAAATTAAAAGAACAACTAAGAAACAATTTAAATTAATTATTGAAATTAATTAAAAAAAACATACCTTAGTCTAAGTTAACATCCACCATCGAAACTTTAACAACTGACCATCAATGCACGAATAGATTTATCCATACTTCAAATATTCACCGTTGAAATTACTTTCTTTTCTCTCATTAGTCATAGTTAATTAAAAACAAGCAATCTAATTAACCCTAACTATCAAACAACCTAAGTCAAACGCTATAAATTTAATTTGAGAGCAACATTAAAAATTAAAGAGATTAATAAAGCTAAATAACGCAAGCACAAGCGGTTGTATTTAATTTAGTCAAGCGTTCTTCCTAAACTTTAATAATCGCTAATGCAACAAATCATTAAACCTTAGTTGCTTCACAGATTAGAGAGATCAAACAATTACGGATTTGATATTTGATCTAACAGTAGATTATAATGAATAATTAACTAGTAGGCATCCCAACAATAAAAAAATAACCATTAAAAATCAAACACAGAAGAATAATCGATACTCAAAGCATAAATTGAACAATAAAACTAATTGGATCTCATTGTTTGTTAATTCAGAGGTTTTAGTTTCCTTTGACCAAGCCAAATAAATTAGCCATGCAGGGCCATATAAGAGCACGTAGAGAAGAAAAGAGAAAAAGAAAATGGCTCCTCCTCTATTCTGTTCTGTCTCCTTACGCTTTATATATTCATATTTCCAGGCCTCAAAGATCTTCTAAAGGTGATTGAAGTCTTCTGATAATAGGATAATCCCACTAATTATTAGAAATATTAAAAATAAAATAAAAGTCCTAATGCAAATAGGAAAGAGCTATATAATAGTCGTGAAGTCGTCCAAAACTTGGAGACTTCTAAAAATATCACGCATCAGATCTGCCAGTAAAATCACAAGCTAGAAAATGTTCCAATGTAGGTATTGCAACTTCAAGCCCGATTTTGATCCTGGTTCGATCAGTTCTAGACAAAGCTTAAAACATGAAATTTGTAGAGCTCTTTCTTGACTTTCCATAGCATCTCGGATGAGAAAATAATACCCAAAACATGGAGACATGCCAAAACTATCCAGAAATCATGAAATTAATTTTGTTTTGCTCCAAATGCTATCTAAATCAAAATATAAACTTAATAAGTATAAATGGGCATAAAATAAACATAAAAGACTAAGTACTAAGGAGTAAAAATATAACATTATGCAGTCTTATCACCCTTTAAGGTTGTATTGGGACAAATAAGAAGGCAAAATGCCTACACTACTAGACCGTTGGCATAAAGGTTGAGCTCGATCTCGTCAAAGTTGATAAGTTCTCCACTCGAGCTCTAGGAAAAAATGATTGACTCGAACTTAATTTAAAAAATTAAACTCTAACATCTTAACTTTTAATATATTATATTTAAATATTATCACTTATATATTTATTAATTATCTCAAATATTCAAAGATAAGAAATAATATTTTAGGTGTGTTTGTAAAATATTTGCAACTTTTAGAGATTTAGTGATATTTATTCAAGTCAAATAATGAGTTTGTAGCTCACCAAGCCAACCAGAAGCTTAAGCTAAGCTTGACACTAATCAAGTCAAGCCATGAGTAGCTTGTGAATAACTCAGTTCAATTTACACTCCTACCACTAGGTGGCTTTATATACTGTATCATTACTAGAAAAAAAAAAAAAAGAAACAAATATTGAAGCTATTGACACAACAACAACAACTAAGGACCACTTGGAAAAAGAGGGACACATGACTAGAGAAGGCTTAGGTAGTAGATGAAAAAAAGAGATAAAAAAGGGTCTATGAAAGGGGAATATTGTTTTTGGAGTTTATATAACCTTTGGCTCAAAGGGAGGTTTTCAACTTTTTGAATTGTTGGAATTATCCATTGTTATGTTTCATTTATTGTTGTTCGTAATTTTGAGTAGAAATGTGTAATTATTGGTTACATCTCTATGAATATAAGCTAGTGGTTTTATCTGTCAATTTCTTGAGCCAAATGGATTGGAATGAGGTCCAAACCAAGAGTTTAGAACTACTTGCCTTTAATGGATCATAGTTAGGTTTTTTGAGTGAAAAATATTTTTGCATCTATCAAATTCCAAAGTGTGAGATGATGATGACAATGTGTTTGGAAAGATTAGCGTTAACATGGTTTTAGTGGGAAGTGTCAAGATTCTTGGTGATGTCTTAAGGAGAACTAAAGTTAGCTTTATTTAGTTGATTTAGATTAATGTAGGAAAGAAATCCTCATGAATAGTTTATGGCCCTTTGATCAAAATTTTCAATCAGCGATTACATAACACAATTCAAATTGTTGGTTTCATCAATGGGTTGAGAGAGGAAATAAAAGTGTATTTTGGTTGTTTGGGTCAGATGCAATGCTTATAGCCGAAAGGATTAGGATCGAATGACTTCTTTGAAGTAAATAAAGCCTCAAACAACAAATGGGGTAGGGGTTGTAAGGGTTTAATGATCAATAAAACAAATAAATTGTAGTAGAATATAGAATTTTACAATAAAAAGATCACCAAAATGTCCTTTGGATCAAGAAATTGTTATATACATGATTTAATAACAAATTGAAATTATGTACCTGTATTTGGAAGCTCCATCATGCATATTTCATCCAAATATGTATTTCACTTCCTTTGTCATGTCAACGGGGCTTTACTCATCTATACAAAAGCTCTATGATTTTACTAAATGTGAATAGACTTTAGACAATTTCACAAATACTAGTATGTTTGATTGATTGAATGTATGTGTGAATTTAGAGAAAAATTTCTCTCTTTTCTTTGTGAAGGATAACTAGGTCTAAGGAACGACATAAGTCTAAATTTATATGAGACATCTCATAACCCTAAGTCACAATATTTAATTCCACCCCTAACTTTTGGATGATTATGCTTTGACCCATAAACTATGATTTCTCTCAATTAGTCCCTAGCAATGTGTCTAATAGTTATTCCTAAACATTAGGACACATTTTTATAGATCTAAATTCACCATATTTAGGAAATAAATGAGTTTATTCACTCTTTGTGCATTAAATCCAAACCATCTGAGTCATAGCAAACAACTCATTATTGTATAAGACCTATAGTTAATCTAATGAGATGACAATGAATAAAATCATGATTCATCTCAATTAATCATCTCTTTTTTCATGGACCATGATGACATATAAAAAGACATAAAAACGACCCAACTAGCAAAGAATCAATGTTAACTTGATTATACGTTTAAATGATGCAGTTACTTCATCATAATGATATTGCATCAAGGTTATAGAATATAAATAGTGTCTACCTCAGTTCCCTTGAATTCATGATTTGATTTCCAAAGCAATGACCAAATTTTATTGAATTTGAGCACTGACCCTAATCCTATTATAGTTATAGATTTAATTAATTGTAATCATCTATCATATAGCATTAAAAAACATTTTTCTCTCGTATGTGGAATTAGTGAATAATTTATTAATCCATTATAGTCTCGCTACATTTCTTGACATAGACAACAATTACTGTATTGATAGTTTTAAGAAAAAAGATTACATCAAGTTAGTGTCAAACTAGACTAATTGATATACAAAATGTTTTAGTTATCTTAATTTTAGGGATCACATGCACAATTATCCATTAGAGGATATATTATTTATGAGTGTGTGTGTGTGTAATCTTTTTGGCTAATAAGTCTAGTTAACATGCAGTCAACATATATCCATATGTTACACTAGAATGACACAAATAACTTCGATACATGAGATCTAACACTATATTTTGGTAAGTTCTTTCAACATGATGCCCTTAGTTAGAATGGAACTAAGGCTACAAATACTTCTAAATTGACCACCATACGTGCTTATAAGGTTTTCACGATCAAGTTATATATTGATTTCCTCATGATGGTCCACCAATCTAAAGACATTCATCATACATATATAAGTATATACACATTTAATAATTAATGATTAATTTTCAATTTATAAATAAAATAATATACATAATTTGTATGAAAATTATAATATTAGCCTTTCAAAATTGGTTTTAAAACACCTACTCAAACAAGGATAACATGGAAGACCTATAATCAAAATTCAAACAATTCATCCCAAGCCCATCAATCTCTAATCCAAAGAAATTCAAATCAATCCAATCAACTTGAGACTAATTTAGCCTAATTCATCTAAATGCCCAAAATTTTGGCCTAAATCAGAAAATAGGTCAATATACTTTATTAGAATTGATCTTATTGTGTACTACTAAGCATCAAAATTCATCTTTGAACAAGAACTTTTCAATAAGAAGCTTAAGCACATCAATGTCAAACATAAAGGTAGGAAGTCACAATTTAACTCTATAGGGTGGAAATGAGGGGCAACTCAGTAACGTCAAATATGGATCCAAACTGAAATGTGGCATATGTTTTCAATACAACGAAAGTTTCACTAGAGGTTATCATTGCAAGAATCAACAACTGAAAGTACTCATGGTGTGTCTAAAGGAAGAAAATGAGGAAAATAAAAATGCCAAGCCATAATTTGATGGGAATCCAAGTATGAAGTTGACAACTCTTAAAGGTACCCACGTAGAACTATCCTTGTGTTCAATTATGAGGTTATCATCCTACAAAACACTCAAATTAAAAGTGAAATTTAGGATATTGGAGGTGATTGTTTTGATAAATAGTAGGGTTACTCACAACTTTATTTCGTTGAATGTGGCTCATGAACGGGGGTTATAAGTTAAACATGTATATTCCCTTATTAATATCCTATTAACTCTTTACCAGTTTTGGCATGCAACCAAAATTTAGAAGGTTCCAATATCAATGAAGATAGGGTAAAATCTTATTGTAATCCTAATTTGAATCAAATTAGGTGATGTGGATTTAAGTCAATCTAACTCAACCTTACCAAATATCTTATACACTCTAGTAACTCAGGATTATTACACTAAGATCCCAAAATATGTCAGGTCTATAGACCTTTTCAAGGCTTTAAATTCTCCGTTTGATATTTGGACCAAATCCAATTTGGACAATTCTCATACCTCTAGAGTTCATAAACTCTTTTCGTGTGTGACCCATAGGCTCTCCACAAGTCGGTAGTGATTGGATTTGTATCAAACTTTAACCTAGTATCCGTCTGGACATAAACCAAGATTGGTTTCTAATAAGACAATAAGGCCACTCGATTAGTAGAGGTCAGTATATGACTTCTTTTAATCTGTCAATGATATGACTACTCGTACATTTCAATTTTTTTGTCATACGATATCTCTTCAAGACTGAGGTATAGATTAAGTGTCTGTTTTAGGGCTCTCTAAATTATATAGATTGACTTTTGTTAATGACTAAATAATATTGAATCAAACATAGACTTTCCACTAAGTCAGTAATGATTGGATTTGTATCAAGCTTTGACTTGGTATCTATTTGGATATAGACTAAGGTTGGCCTCTAGAAAGACATTAGGGCCACTCGATTAGTAGAACTCAGTATATGACTTTTTTTAATTAGTTAGTGATATGATTACTCATACAATTCGATTCTTTTGTCATCCAATATTTTTGCGAGACTGAGGTATAGATTAAGTTTCTCTCTCGAGGCTCCTTGAATTACAAGAATTGACTTTTATTAATAGCTAAATAATATTAAATCAAGCATAAACTCAATTCCACTATGGTCATAAATTTAATTGGGTATTGACATATGTTAGTTAGTCCTAACTGAGATACCAACTCCCTTGTTCAGGATTGATAAATCCTTTATTAATCTACTGTAGTCTTCGTACAAATCTTAATATGGCTAATCATTACCTTTTTGGCAATCCATTAATCGGACTACATTGAGTTGGTGTTAAACTATACCGATTATTATATAAGATGGTTTGGTGACTTCATGTTTAAAGATCACATATACTTACATTCACTAAGAGGATATTTTTCATAGACACTGGAGTAACTATTCATATAAAATCTTTTTGGCAGGTCAATCCGGTGAACACATCTGTAATGTGTACCCACCAAGTTGTCAACAAAACGACGTTGATACATGAAAACTGTCATCATCTTTTAATAAGATTATTCAACACAATGATAACTTTATCACTATTACTTGTGTCCTTTATTATGTTAATATTAGAGTTATGAACATTTTATGAACAACCACCAAATGTGTACATAAAGTCCTCATGATCAGATATCGAGCACTGATATCCTCATAATGGTTTGACTATACTTAGGATAATTATCTATTTAATAATATATAGATAATATAAATACCAAAGATTACATTAAACATTAATTATGACGATTGGCTCGAAGACACTACCCTAGCAATTATTACAGGCCCTCTTTATTTGGCTAGTTTCACTTTGAATGATGAAGGACTTACTAGGTTTATTTCGTTCTTTTAATTCATACTTGTTATTGGTTTGTGTCTTCTATTCAGACCCGATTGATTTTAACAAAAGCACTTTTATTTTGCCCATAATTGACGGGATTTGAATTGGTAAATAGGGCATGCTATGCAACAGGGTCATTTGAAGTCAGTTATCTCAACAATCCTGGTACCCTCTTGACATGCGGCTATGCAAGCAAATTTGTGTTCTGGGATTCCATTTAACCCCACTGAGAAAACCTTCAAAATTATGTCAGATCATATAATTCCGAAACTAAAATCTCAATTTTTTTTTTTTGTTATTGTTCTCAGTTGCATAATTTTTCAGACTTACATGTATGGTTTGTTGGCAAAACTAATCATTGGGGCTCTAAGCTACTCGAAAAGTATACTTTTGACTCGCTCCAAAAGAAAGGGACTTATTGTTCAAACTATACATTTAACCATCTTTAAGCATCCATAATAGTTCATTTAAGTAGAGAAAATATAGGTGTTTCAAATCCCACATTAATACTATTCTTCCATTAATGATGTGGGTAATAATTTTGTTGAATGACAAGTTCTCAATTAATTGCAATGCGATTCACCCTTCAATCTTCGTTTGAAACTTGAAAGCTAAAGATAGGCTTTCGTGCACGGCTCTTCAGGCTAGCTTTTTAAGCTCACCTTGAAATGCCGATTTTCTTGATAATCAAATCTCATTTTTGGTACCAAATTATCAACAGTTTATATATCCTTTTCTTTTAAACGAGAAATAATCAAATAATTATTATTTCAAGTATGTTTTTGTTTAACAGACGAACGATCCAATATTATAAACATTTCAAGAGTAAATTAATATTCAGTAAGTGCAACTGCTATCTCTGTATGGAGGACAACAGTCCCCAGTTTATTTAGAAACACATTGATTAGGCTTCTTTAAATTAAAGCCATCACCTCCATTCTAGTTGAGAAGCTTTGAATGTCGAACGACTTGCAAAATATACATTAATTTGTCTCCTTCACGAGGTGTTACGTGCAACTGCTCCATGTTGACATGTTTATCCCTTTCTCACACTCTTGCTCTTTTCTTTTTGTTTGCTTGCTCACTTTTGGCTTTGCCGTGATTACTAATTCGGTGGTGGCAGTTGTGAGTTCGATAAGTTTAGCTTTACTGTGAGTGAAACTCATATATTCAACCGTTGAGGCTGGATGAATAATAAAAACCCTATACTAATTGAAACTACCCTGAAAAGGAAACCTATCTTTTGATTTTGAAGATCATGATTTTTTTTTTTACTTTAGTATATGAACATTTATCAAAAAAGAAAATGGTAATGGGCCACGTAAGTATTAAAAGTCTTTTGTATACCATTAAAAAGCTCAACGACTTTTTACACTCTACCAGTGTAGTTAAAGATCAAATCTCATTAAATCTCTTCAACTAATATTTATATTTATGTAGGTTCGAATTCCCGTCAGTAGCCTCATTGCATTTGCACCAAGGTTTTGCACTGGGAGGCAACAAGTAGGGGAAAAAATGGCTTATGCATACTTCATATGGTTCCTTTTTACAAATTTTGTTCTATTTGTAGCCAAAATCCAAGCAAAAGTTCCTGCAGTCATTGTGTTTGGAGACTCATCAGTTGATGCGGGGAATAACAACTTTATTCCAACTATTGCTAGGAGCAACTTTCGGCCATATGGTCGAGATTTTTCAGGTGGCCATCCCACTGGAAGGTTCTCTAATGGCAGAATCGCCACTGACTTTCTTTCTGAGGCGCTTGGGATCAAACCAACCATACCAGCCTACTTGGATACAGCATACAACATATCAGATTTTGCCACTGGAGTTACCTTTGCCTCTGCTGGCTCTGGCTACGACAACGCCACTTCTGATGTGCTAGTAAGTTACCTACAATTTGGTCTCTATGTCTTGACAATGCAGTTGATTCTTAGATTCATTATATAACGTTTTCCTTTCTGGTTTTTAGTCTGTGATACCTCTATGGAAGGAGCTGGAGTACTACAAGGATTATCAGAAGAAACTGAGAGCTTATCTTGGAGAAAAACAAGCAGACGAAAGGATTACTGAGTCTCTACACATAATCAGCGCAGGAACAAACGACTTCCTGGAGAATTACTATGCTTTCCCTGGACCTGGAAGCCGCTCTTCTCAGTACACGATCACGGAGTACCAAAATTTTCTGATAGGAATTGCAGAGAATTTCGTCAAAAACCTCTACACTCTTGGAGCCAGAAAAATCAGTCTAGGAGGTCTGCCTCCAATGGGGTGTATGCCGTTGGAGAGAACCACAAACTTTCTGGGAGAGCATCTCTGTGTGGAGAGATACAACACTCTGGCTATGGGATTCAACGATAAATTGAAGGACTTAACTATCAAGTTAAACAAGGAGCTTCCTGGAGCCACCCTTGTTTTCGCAAACCCTTATTATGCTTTCACGCATATCATACGAAATCCTGACCTTTATGGTAAGTTAAACGTCATTTCATGTCATGATTTTCTTATCGCTTTTCCTCACCAATTTAACCAGCCTGTTAATGTCTTTAATTGCTGTTGCTCTTTCTTCAACTACCTCTTTAAAAATATTAAGACTTTCACATTGGTTGGGTTGGTATAGGGACTTTAATGTGTTCACGCAGGACTCTTCATATTTTCAAAACCATAACTCAAAGGCCTAGTATTTCTACATGTCAAACACATTAAAATCATAATTAATTAACAATCTATGTTGTTGATTTCGTATATACGCAGGAATTGAGGTTACAGAAGTGGCATGCTGCGCGACGGGAATGTTCGAGATGGGCTATGCTTGCGCCCGAAACAATCTATTTACGTGCTCAAATGCAGACACATATGTCTTCTGGGATGCCTTTCATCCTACCCAGAAAACCAATCAAATAATTGCTAATTATTTGATGAAGAATGTTTTTTTTGCCTTTCACTAGTCCATATTTCTGCTTATTTATGTGTGTAATCGGTATGTCACTCTTTTATGCATACCAGCTATGGTAGATATGCTTATAATGAGGATCAGTATCAAGTATGACATGTATACATTATCATTAATATTCAAATTGATACTGATAGTAATGTGATTATATAAATTAAATTTATAATATTATTAAATCTAGCCCTTGTTCTTTTTTTTTTTGGGTTTTATTTTGATCAAATAAATAATGGGACTCTTCATGAATATGGATCCACCAATCTTGATTGTGGCATTCCTCTTGTTGTCTTCAACAAATTTGATACTTTTATCTCTATAAACTCATCATTCTAAGATACAGTTCAACAAGATGTTAGTAAAATAGAAAAATATCTCATGTCCTTTGTATATATCTTAATCACTCAAATTATTTACTAAGTTGCCGTTTGGTTTGAGTAATATTTTATTATCAAAATTAAAAAATTACTTTGAAGATAAATTAATTTGAGCATTATTATGTATAAATTATTATTATATTTGATAAAATTTAATAGAAATTGATAGATATAAATAACTATTATGTTTGGTTAAAAGTAATAAAAGAATATTAGTATAATTAATTTACTTAAATGTCTTTAAGTATTCTAAAATATTTTTTATATTATTTGTTATATTAATTAAAAATGAGATTATTTTTATCTTAAAAAATTAATAAATAAAGATATAGTTATAATACAATTAAAATTATTTTTTAATACTTAAGACAGATATAGTAATTAAATTATCTCTTATATTATCCATTACATTATTATAAATAATAAAAAATTATCAAAATTTTTTATTACTTATATACCAAATACAATAATATAAATAATAAAAAATAAATTATTAAAATGACTTTATTAACCCTTGACTGAATGCCCCTACCGATCACATTCATGTTCTTATACATTGGCTGGCTAGAAAGTACATTAAGTTTCAATGCAGATATTTCAGCAAAAAACAGGTGGAGAGCTGAATATAAGAAATTATTTCGAGAAAAATAAATTAAAAATCTTGATATATTATGGAGAATTTATTGCATGGGGTTGAGCTAATAGAACCACCCACCTACCCAAATTGTAACAAATTCAAACACCCTATTAATTTTAAATAGAATAAAAGAAACCTAAAAAATTAACACCTAAAAGTTTAACAAAATTAATAAAGTATTACAATTTCTATTGTATTTATAAAACTTGAAGTTATTAGAGATAATAGTTATAACTGATCTGACCACTATATTCTGAATTTAATCGTCCAACCAATATAAATTCAGACCCAATCTGACCTAGGTCCTAGTTATCAATAACCAAATAAATAATAATGGTAGGTAGCCAACGTAGCACATCCATGCATTCATATTGTCTCTTGCCTAACCTAAAATTTATCTACATAAATCTGTCGTTGAGATTTCATTCTTTTGTCCTAGTTGATAACCCTTGGACAATTGATGATCAAGGACCAGTACTCCGTAGCATTTGTGGACTGCATGTAAACTAACACTGTCCCTCTTTGAAGAAGTTGGAGAATGAGAGAAAGAAGACAGTGATGGTCTTCGTATGCACCGTGTAGGGTTGGACATTTCCAAGAGGATTCCACCTTCAAACGGGGATCATTTTCTCACGACTGGTCTCATGCCCATGCTCACTTTTCCACGGATTAACTTGCACGTTCCTTGACTACTGGATATATTGTTGTTACGTATGCATCAATAAAGTATTGGGAAGAACATGTTGATTTGGTCAAAAGGACTTTTTTCCACCCAAGGTTTGGTGAAACAATGAATTTTTTTCTTTGAAGTTTGAAAATTTTAATCTTTCAAGTGTTATCTTTTTTCTATTGATGAATTATAGTTTATTTCAAAATAAATTATTGTTTAAATACCATTTATTAATATAATGACAAAAATACTCTTAATATTCAATACATATTTTAATTATCAATATGTTTGCCATTTTTTTAAATTACAAAAATATTCTAGTTAAAAACAACAAATTTTAATTGACTGAATTATTTTTAAGTAATATTTAATTTACCAATTTATCTTTTAATAATTATATTCATAAAAGAATAAACCTAATTACTAATGCAATAAAGTAAATCAGAGTATGGGTATATGAGATAAACATGATCAATGGGTAATTTGTCATCACTAATCAATGTTTTAAAACCAAACTAGTGGTTAAATTGGTTATCTCATTGGTTTGCGGTTCAACTGATTCAACTGAACAACCAACCGATTTAATATATTATCAAATTATTATGTATTTTTTAATAATATAAATCATTTATCATATTTTTTAAACATAAAATATATGAAACATATAAAATATTATTTTAAATATGTTAATTAAATAGTTGACACTTCATTATATAGATAAAAAAAACCAACTACTAATTTTATTAGTAATTTAATTAAAATCTTACTAATTGTAACTCTTTAAAATTTTAATAAAACAAAAATTATGTAGTATTATATAAATCTAATTTTATTAGTTTTAAATAATTTTTTAATTTAACAGATTTATAGAGTTTGAATGAATTTTAAACAAATCAATATTTATATATAAACTAGACCAGATTATGAAATCAAACTGGAGTGAAGATTGGTTTATGGTTTAACCGATTGAACCAACCAGTTTTGTTTGATTTTAAAAGCACTGCCACTAATCATACAACCTTATTCAACAATAGTACTTCCTAACTTCTTAGCCTTTCAACTATATCAGCTTAGAAGATATCTATAGCTTGATTACTTTTATCCCTCCTTATTGTATCATTGGATCATATAAACTCTTAACCTTATTTTGTATTCTTTAATTTACTTAGAATAAGCTCTCCAAATTTAAATTAACAAATGCATTAAGTAGAGAGGAATTGACTATATTAATACTAAACTTATAAGCTCATATTAGTCTATTTAAGTGATTATTCTCATCGCAAGCGATTTATCACTTAGTGTATGAATTAGTGAAACAATTACTTACTTAAGATCCTAAATTAATTATTAATGGATTACTTTAACTATTTGAATGTACACTCAACAATTAATGAGTCCATTACTCAAAGAATAAACACATAGTTGAAAGATCTTCAATGAGAGAATTTATAAATTTATGTGATATGCACAATGATAATCCACTCCCTCTTCTTTTCCCATTAGAAGACACCAACTCAATGAACGTATCCATTGTCTCCTGATTGCTCTAAAATACAACATCATCGACTTTTCCACTAGTAACAACCTATCATCCACCAAAAGCATCGATACCCAATTTTCCAACTAAAACTCTTCCATCTACATCTTTACCCAATAATTGACTAACTAAAGCACCTCCATCACTTTCTCTATCAAATAATTTATCACTTGTCATACCTTTAAGATGCTCCCAATGGAAAGTCCCTATCCTAAAAATAATACTTATCACTACTTAGATGCTCATCTCCTATCTAATTCTTTGCCTCCAAGTATGTAATATCCACTAAAAAAATTTCTTTCTTCTCATTGATTTACTTCTTCTCATTGTGCATATCTTAGTACTTTGTCTTCCAATGTTAAACTCACATCTTTTAACCAAGTTGTTAAGTTCCCTAAGTGGAGACAAGCCATAGAAACAAAACTTCGAGCTTTAGAGGAAACTAAAACTTGGTCCTTTGTCCCACTGCTTTCTCATAAGAAATTAGTAAGTTGCATATGGATTTTCAAAATCAAAAGCAATAAGATGGTAACATTGAAAGATACAAAGCTCGTTTGATTACGAAAGGTTTTATACAAGTTGAAAGGGTTGGTTATCATGAGACATTTGCCCTGTGCGGGTTTTATTGGCCATATTTGTAGTTAAAAATTGGCCCATTACACCAACTTGATGTTCAAAATGTTTTTCTTCATGACGAGTTAGATGAGGAAGTTTATATGTCATTGCCACCCAGGCATCCATGAAAGGAGGAGTCTTTTTTTGGTTTGTAAGCTTTATAAATCTCTTTATGCATTACAACAAGCTTCTTGTAATTGGTTTGCCACATTTTCTAATGCACTTCTTGATGTTGATTTCACTCAATCATATAATGATCACTCTTTATTTTCTCTTTGTCATGGGTCATCTACTATTTTTATTTTGCTTTATATAGATGACATGGTGCTTACTGGGAATAATGAACTCATTGTATAGGTTCAGACTTTTCTCCTTGGTTATTTTCATATTAAAGATTTGGGTCTTCTCAAATATTTTCTTGGTATTAAAATAGCTAGATCCATAGATGAAATTTATTTGAGTCAACACAAATATGTTCTTGATTTGCTTCATGATGTTTGCCTTATTGGTGCTTGCATAGCTAACACACCTATGAAATCAATATTAAATTTTTATATTTTGATGGTCCTTTACTAGAAGATGCTTTTGTTTATCGTCGATTAATAGGTCAATTTATTTATCTTACCATTATCAGACCTAATATTTCTTTTCTTGTCAATGTTCTTAGTCTATTTATGCATGCCTCTCACGAGCCACATTCAGATGTTGTTCATCGTCTTCTTTTGTACCTCAAGAAGACTCCTAGATAAGACATTCATTTATCTTCATTTATTTTTCTTTCCCTCACTATCTTTGATTGGGCAAGTTGTCTTATGACATGACGACCCACTATAGGCTATTATATATTTCTTGGGATTAGTCCTATTTTTTGAAAGAGCAAGAAGCATACCATCGTCTCTGACTCATTTATTGAGGTTGAATATAGAGTTATGACATCTAACACTCACAAAATTGTTTGGTTGGTGCAGTTTGTTAAAAGAATTTGATATTGCTTTAACATAACCTATACTTTTATGTTGTGATAATCAATTGCTTGTCGTATTGCTGTTAATCCCATTTTTCATGAATGAACAAAACATCTTGAAATGGATTGTTATGTTGTTTGAGAAAAAATCCAAGCTAGTGTTTTTCGTCCTTTGCTAATCACTATTACTGACTTGCTAGCTGATCTCTTTACCAAAGCTCTTAGTAAAGACTGATTTCTTCTTCTACATTGCAAGTTGGGAATATGTAACTTTCATGCTCCAACTAAAGGAGGAGTCTCAAAATATACAAGATCTCCACATCTTATTCTTGTATTTTATTCCCTATATTAGCTAGGATTTTCTTCCTCATTATTCTTGTACTTTATTTCCTATATTAACTAGGACTTTCTTCTCTATTATTCATGTACTTTAGGTCTTATATTAGCTGAGATTTTTTTCCTTTTGTATAATATTAGCATTCCAGTTAGGTTCATTGGCTTTAATCTAAAGTTTAACTAGACACGTCAATTGGGCCAGATCGAATAGAGGCCCAATCCAAAACACGAAAAAAAGCCCGTGCACCACAAAGCCCGGCCCGACACTGTAGAGTGTCGGGCCAAGCCCATGACCCTATCGGGCCGGGCTTAGGGCTTTAATATTAGGCTCATGGGCTGACCCAACACTGTTTATAAAATAAGTTTTTTCCTTTTTTTTTTGGCCGGCATAAGCAAAAGGCAGTAGAAGCAGAAAATTTGCTTTTGCTGCCTTGCGGCAAAAGCAGATTTATGCTTTTGCCAAGATTGGCCTCAACATAATTTTTTTTTAATTTATTTATTTTTTAAAATAAACCTATTATATTTTCTTTTATTTTCACTTTTATTTATAAATCTTTTAATCTCTCAATTTCAATTATTTCATTATATCTTCAATCTCATTAACTCTCTTTCAAAAAATATCTAAATTCAGAAATAATAATTCTTTATATTTACAATTTCATTTTTATTTTAATTTTATTATTATAAAATATTATAAAAGATCTAAATTCACAAATAATAATTATTTATCTTTGAAAAATTCAGAGATTTAAATATAGAAGATGAGTAGATAAATGTTATATAGTAGATATATTTTATTTATGTTTTGTAATTTATACCGTATGTAAATTAATTTATTTGTACTATGTTATCAATTTATAATATTTTTCATCATATAACCATGGTATTCCTCCGCCACAAGTAAGAGATTATAGATAAAATATTTGAGATACTGTTATTGGTTTTAATAATTGAAAAAAAATTATGTTAAAAAATTTTAATTAAAAAAATTGATTAAATGGGCCGGGTGGCTCAATTAAAGCCCAACCTGACCCAATTAAGACCCGTTATTATATGGGTCGAGCCATTAGATTTTAATGGGCCGGCCCGGCCCGAAGGCCCGTTACTGTTTATGCCTTAGGCCCGACCCATTAGCCCAATGGGCCGAGTCGGAGCCAGCCCGACCTGGCCCATTGACATCTCTAAGTTTAACCATGTATTTGTATAAATTTATGTATTTGTAATGAGAATTAGTATGCAATATTCTTTTCATTCAACATATGTTAGTCATACAAATAAATTACCATATTATGCCAATTATTTTGTTTTTATAAAATTATCATATTATGGATTAGTGATGATCTAATCAAATCCTATAATTAGATTCATACCAAAAAGATATAATCTTGTTGTATGACATTAAACAAGTTGTGATATAGTCAAATAAAGTGAGATCACATTTTTTTTATATGATTACAACTATCACTTAAAGTGACTCGATAATGATCTCATTGAGTTGCACATGAAAATATGAGATTTTAACCACCAAATCTCACTAGAATTGCATCAAACAACTACCGTTAGTCATTTTTATAACAGGGTTGAGTTTGGGGTGGCAATTTGTACATTTCGTAATCAAGGGGTGACCATGTACTTTCCCTAAACCTTGGGCGGGACAAGTAACCCTTTTAAATATTGCCAAATGTTAACATGGTCAAGTTCGTTCGTATGGGCGCGTCAGCCTATTACGGCACTTCCTCACATAACACCTAATTTAAAAGGACGAGAGAGACCTGAACCAGTTAGAAAGAAAACTTAACGCTTAAGCCGTATAACTCAACCATGAAGAAGCTCAATAGAAAAGGCAAGGTGCACCCATCAGCGGCATCATCAACCACCATCGCTGACCAGTATTTAACGTTACTCCCGGCAACTATCCTAACCCTAGCTACAACTCTCTCACCTGAAGACAAACAAGTATTGGCATATCTCCTCTCATGCTCTGGCTGCACTAACACCACCACTGCTGATCGCTTCAATAAAACTACCGAGCAAAGTAGCGTTCGTGTTGATGGTGGCGGCGGTGACCATGCGCCTGTGTTTGAATGCAACTGTTTTAGATGTTACATGAGTTTTTGGGCTCGTTGGGACACGTCACCGAACCGTCAACTTATACATGAGATTATAGAGGCCTATGAGGAAGGATTGGCTAAAGAAAAGAAGACTCTGAGGAGGAAGAAGAGGGGGAATTCAAGGAAGGGAGTTTCTGATGAGTCAAAAAATGGTGACAAGGACGAGTGTGGTGATTCAGGCTCGTCGCTGAAGGTGACTTCTGGTGTTGGGACTGATGCCACTGCCGCCGCAGAGAACCTTGATCTGGTTGGTGGTGGTGAAGACGGTGATAAGGTGGAATTGGAGAAAGGGTCTTTGAGAAAGATTGTGAGCTTCCTCGGAGAAAGAATTCTGGGATTTTGGCATAAGAATTAGATTAATTTTCTCTACAAGAAAAGAAAATTCTGTTTTGCTCAATCAATTTTTCTTCCTCTTTTTTCCCATTTGTACAATATTATTATCACCAATTTTATTAAGTTAGATTCTGTGTTCTATGGTTCATTTGATTTTTCTCCATTTTTCCCGGGAATCAAACAAAATTTGATAAATATATCTGGGTTTCATTTTTGTGAATGTAAATTTTTGCTTTCGGCTTTGCCGTGTGAATAATATTATTGTATTGAATTTGGACTTTGATGAGTTTGAAAGTGTCAAAGTCAATTTATTTCAGCGTTGATGCCATGGACGAAAGTTCAGACGGGCAAACTTTGACTTCTGAAAGCTGAAGTAAAGATTCCAATCTCAAAACCACCGGGCCGGCCCGGCCACTCTGCAGCTTTAACTTCATTCATTCTTTAAACTAAAAAGATTTTTGTGTGTTCAAATGTTATAGTAGTCCATTAACTTCACGTGTGGAAACCCAAGCCTAGGAAAGGTGAAGCCCAAACTAGGTCCATTTAACAATACACTGACGGCGCACATTAGTCCTCGCCACCATAGGGCTCCACTTACGCTTCTCTGCCTCATCTTCAAATAAACTTCTTCATTCCCCTGAAAAATTTGTCAGATCCATTACCATCATCATGGACGCACTCTTCGAAACAATCAACGTATCAGATCTCCTCTCCACTCACGATCTATCAGACCCCACTGCACCACTTTCCGCACCCGATCTCCGCCTTCTAATCTCCCGCCTCGAGTCACACTCCCTTCAAATCAAATCCAAAGTCCAATCGTATATTCTATCTCATCGCCAAGACTTTGCTTCACTCTTCTCTGTCTGCAGCGACGCCGTTTCGCGAGCCGAAGAAATTTCTACCAACTTATCGGAGATTTTGGAATTGATCTCTGATCATCCAATAGATGCGGAGGTTAAGCAGATAATTGAGGAGGTTGGTGAGAAGATGAGAGAGTTGAGGGTTAAAAGGGAAATGCTGGAGTTGCTGAGGGTAATTGTTAGAATATATGAGAGGTTGAAGGGAGTGAGGGAGGCTGTGAGAGATGGACGACTGAAATTTGCTGCTGAAGAAGTGAGGGAGTTGAAGAAAGCTTTGAGAATTGGTGATGAGGACGAGAAAGAGCCAATAGTGTACGGTTTACTGAGGAAAGAGTGGTTCGATTGCTTCGAGGGGGTAGGGTTTGTGTTTTCCTATTTATTATTTTTTGTTGTTATCATTTTTAAGAAGAATGTGTTTGGTTGCTCAGAAAATCGAGGGAAATGAGTGAAAAGTGAGATTTTTGTTAAATTTAAGTGATAATAACTGCTAATTTGCATACCCACAGTAGTAGTAGGGAAATTATCATCCTTCAAATTATAACTTTTCAATATATATATATATATATTAATAAGAATATGTATAACTTTGTATAAAACTTGATTCAAGTTACTTGAAACTTATTATATGACATGCGTGGCTCAGAGTAGAATGTGCAGGTTGTAGTACGGAATGTAAAATTTGGTAATTTATAAAAGTTGTGGTATGAGGACTTAAGACATGTAATATGAGAGTGTGAGTTTGGAATTAATACCCATTACAGGCGCGCATATATAAAATTGCAAGATTAAGAAGCCTAGAATAGTTCTGGCCTTGGATGCATAGGAAACTGCAGGTTTGCTGCTTCACTACTTCTTTTGTTTAATTTGTCTAATGTTGAAAAAAATTAAAATGAGCCAAATATTCTTGTAAGACTTACAGGTTTTGAGATGTTTATTTTGGTGAATTGTGCTTGTTTCATTTTGTGATTTTTATATTGAGTTTGTGATTGGTTTTTAGAGGAACTGGATTTGGGTTTGTAGATACAAGAATTGCTTGTGAAGTACATGGAAAGTGCAGTGCAGTTTGAGCAAGAATCTAATAGAGTATTGGTTAAGTATCGGTTAAATGTTGAAGGCATTGATGGGATTGAACTTCATACAGTTTTGGAAGCAATGGAGGTCAGTTTCCCACCTTATGTTTTACATTGAATTTTTGCAAAGCTGAATGTCTTTGCCTAGACCTAGTGTACCATGTTTCATGAAGACAGTACAAGTAAAATGAGCACTTAGAAAGCATTATTACATATGTTTCTAGGAAGTTTTGTGAGTTTTATTCATTTTGACAAAAAATTTTCTCCTTTCAAACAACTTAGTTAAGCCTCTATATTTCTTGTTGATAGTTTAGTTTTGTCATTTTCAGTCTACTTCGTGTTTGAAATAATTCAGCAGAAGTGTTACAATGCTCCTTGGATGGTTCTCCTTATAAATATTTCTTTTGAAATAGATTGATGCATTGCCATTCACTTTTTGAAGTGGACATTGCTTTTTTTACTAGAAGCATGTTTATATATTAATTGTTAAAGGGCTTGTGTAGGCAGTTGGAATATTGAATTATGGGCTTGCAAAAGTAGCAGATATGATGGTCAAGTATGTAATCACTCCTGCTGTTAATTTTGGATCACCTATCACATTTGTGGAAGAAGGGGATGAAGGGGCTGAGGCAACATTGAAGATCGTACCATCAGTTGATTCTAGAGTAATTACTATACATCAAGTTCTACATTGTTTATTGCTTTACATTATTCTGTCCACTCACTGAGGGTTTTTATCCTCTACAATTTTTATTTTGGTTGAGTTTGTTATATACCATTTGGACATTTCTTTGGAATTTTCAGATAGAAAGTGCGGATGGAAAAACTATCTACTGTGGGATTATACAAGTTATTAAGTTCATTCACAAATCAATATGCTTCAAAAATGGTTCTTGGGTCCAGTGTTTGGGAAGGTTGATGTGGCCAAGGATTTCGGAACAAATTATTTCCAAATATCTCTCAAAGGTTTGTCTGTAACACTTTGAAGTAGGTGTACAATCTTTTGCCTTTTTTTGCTTGATGTATGAAAGTGATAGGAACCTAACACAATATTATTAATATTAAAAGATAAAAATGTTGACAATAAGAGGTGTCAACTCCTCTCAAAGGCCATATCCTCCCTATTAGTCAAACGTTGCCCAAAATACCCAAATAGCAATATTTTTCTTCTCTTCCCTCAATCCAATCACCTTTATTTATTTTATCTATATCTATTTTTAAATTCAAATATTATCTAAATAATTTATTTTATCCTAATAAAATAATTTATTCAAATCAAATACCAAATATTTTCTTAATCAATTAATATTAATATTATTATTATATATTTTTTATCCAATTCTAACATTATCCGTCCCTTTGAAAACCATCTTACCTCAAGGTGGGAAATTGGAAAATCTCTTTTTCTATTTTGTTTTGTTTTTGTCTTTTTAATTTTTATCATTGATCCAACCAACTTGAATTTTTTACATCTTGACATTTCTTCCTATCTAATTTGAAAAAAGCCCTCCTATTTTACATTTATTCCAATCGTTATTGGTGATAAAAAAGTAAAATCGTCCTCGTTGATCGTAGCTTGGTGTGTCTCTATCAACATCTAAGTTTCTTTTTTTCATTTCGTGTTTTTTCTCTTTGTTCATTGCCTGTTTGGTCTCTAGCACCAATTGAATTAAATCACAACATAGCAAGTGGATTCCGACAATTGGAATTTGTCATTGAATCCCCCAATTTTTTTATTGTTCCTCCTAATCATCATATTCGACCAACATAACCCCAAATTCTGTCAATTTCATATCTTGGTCCATTGTCAGTTTAATAACTTTGTTGGAACTAGTTGATTTTTTGTCGGAATCTAATGTCTTAATCAAATCAATTTCTTTCTTTCATCACTCATCGTACACTATCAAGATGGTGTTGTCATTTGATTTGTCTTTATCCAACAATAGGACATTTCATGACTTATGTTTACAGTCATGATTTGGATTATCTTTGCTTTCACAATGTGACAATGGAGACAAATTCTGTTCTTCCCCATTGCTCGAACTTCCAATTCTATTAGTCATTGGACCTTCCTCCGTCTTTCACTCTCATCTTTTATGATAACAAACCTTCACACTCTCAGAATTGTAATGCTTTCATATCAATTTGATAGGAACCTAACACAACATTATTAATATTAAAAGATAAAAAGTGTTAACAACAAGAGTGCCAACTTCTTCTAAAGGTCATAGCCTCCCTATAAGCCAAAGGCTGCCCTTAATACCCAAATGGCAATATTTTTGTGCTTCTCCCTCAGTCCAATCATCTCTATTTATTCTACCTCGTATCTAACTTTCAAATTCAAATATTATCCAAATAATTTATTTTACAATAATCTCTGATATCTTAGCCTAATCACATATTTTATTCAAATCAAACACCAAATATTTTCTAAATTAATTAATTAATTAATATTATTATTATTGTTATAATAATTGTTATCTTCTAATCCTTATCCAATCCTTATAGAAAGTCATCCTACAAATCATATTTCAGGTTGTGCCTGAAGATGCTTCAAAGCTGGCTGACTTTCAGAAGATCATTGAATATACTTCTGAATTTGAGGCTGCTTTAAAGGAGATGATGTTCATTTCACCCTCTGATAATGAGGATGAAAGACTGAGCAATTTTGCTCAAAATGTTGAGGTGCATTTTGCATATAGGAAGAAGACAGAAATTTTGACAAAGGCTAGAAATTTGCTTCTACAGTGTGACTTTGCCATTCCTGAAGTGAGCTTCCAACATTGTTGTGCAAATGTTTCTAGCTGTTTGTGTTATAACTCTGCATAATCAATTTCTTTTTCCACAGGGATATACTAGGGAAAGTCCTGGATGGAACAATGATGGGGTGGCTGAACATTTTCCTAAGCATCTTGTTGACTTGCTGTTTTTGTCTGAGAGGTGTGTTGTGTCCAGAGCAGCGTCTCAACTTGTGGAGTTGGTGCATCAGACACTTAAGGTAATTAAATCAAGAGATATGATCTTTTGTCTTGACTTGATAATGCATTTGCATCTTAAATGTGTGAGTTTGTTCGTAGCATGAGTCATAGGGTTTCTTGTCATGATGTATCAAACAGACAAACATCATTTATTTTTTTTTGGGTTTTCCTTAGGATCTTTTTAAATGAAAAATATGTATGAGATTACGTGTGGAAAAGTCCAGAAATGCAATTGTTGGTCACATATAAGCAACAGATTCCTTTATTATCTTTCCATTTTATCATAGATATTGTGCTATTTTATTTAACAAGTTTTGATCGTTTAACAATTATTTAATATAAACTGGGTTTTTCTTTTACTTAAATACCACATGTGCAATTTGTAAATGAAATGACATTTAGCATGTTTGTAGATGTAATATCTTGAGGTCATTACTGTCAAATTGTGAATCATTAAAGTCTCTGCAGGATGTTTGCTTGTCATCCCCAAGAGTTGCTTTGGAATTCTATCGTGCAGCTAGGGATGCTATGCTGCTCTATGAAGCTGTCATTCCTGTCAAGGTTAGTGCTCAGAGGGGAGTAGATTAAATTGAAATTTGCTGCATGAATCTTCTTTTGGCATTGTTGTAGTTAGGGTGGGTTTTTTACATTTCAAATTTAGCTAGCATATAAATAAATGTGTAGGTTCAGTAAAATTTTGAAATAATTAGTGTTATTCGTTGTCAGTTTAAAGTCGCTTGTGCTGCCTCCATTAGGTACTTTAGAGATTGTTGCTTAGCCTCACTTGGGGTCCTACAGAAACTTTTGTTGTGAGGAGTTTTGTCTTTATCTTTTTATTTTTATTAACTGCTCTGAGCTCACAATATGTACCAGTGGTTCTCTTTCAAGTTAATATCATTTTTAGTTTAAAGCAAATCCAGCAATTTTTATGGAGTAAAATTATGTTAAGTTGATTCTAGTATATTCTATCTTCACCAAAGCTTTACAAGCTGTCATGATATGGTACTTATGTATCTTTGATGGGCTGTCTTGATTATGTTACTAACTTTAACCCTTGCCCAATGAAGCTAGAAAGGCAGCTTGATGGCATCAACCAGGTTGCAGCTCTAGTACACAATGATTGTCTTTATTTATCCCAGGAGATACTTGGGCTAGCGTTTGAGGTATGCACAAATTGCCATGATATAAATTTATTTACTTTTTTGTCATTCTTTTATAATCTCACTCTGCCACATCCTTTACAAATACATGGTTTCTTGGTTATGTTCTTGATATCATGATCTTCATAACTTAGTCTGTTTATTTTATGTCGGTGCACTGTTGATGTTTAGTTGTTTTTGGGAAAAAACCCCTCTTTGTTATCGAGGAAACTCAATTGTAATTGTCTTATAATGGACAAAATTTAGATTCTGATATTTTTCTTCCACATCTTTCAGTATCAGTCTGACTTTCCAAGTTCCATTAAAGAACATGCTGTGTTTGTTGACATGGCTCCAAGATTTCATCTAATGGCTGAAGAAATACTCCAGAGGCAAATTCAGCGTGTTAATTTTAATTTGAGAGAGGTAGAGTTACATCATTCAGATTTGCATTCGCCAGAACACTTTGAAAGTCACCAGCTTTATGAATCAGCAATTCACTGTTTTAAAATCTGTATATCTTTCTATTGTTAGGCTATAGATGGTGCTGATGGATTCCAGAATACTCATCAAATGCAACAATTTGAATCTGCAAAGTTTAGTTTAGATCAGGTAGCTTTGCTGTATATTTTATTGTCCTTTTGCATATTATTTCTCTGCTGTTTTTCTCCCTACCAATGATGATAAATGGTTTCTTTGTCAGATTGTTTTCATTCTTGAAAAAGTACATATTATATGGGAGCCCCTCTTACTGCCTTCAACTTTTAAGAGAAGCATGTGTATGGTTTTAGAGTCAGTGTTTTCAAGAATCACAAGAGACATTCTTCTTATAGATGATATGGCAGCAGAAGAAACATTGCAGGTACAAATTCAGTTTCAGTCTTCATTCTAAGTAACTGGAAATTTTTTATGGGTTTAAGTTTTAGAATACGGCTAATTGGTTGAATTATGCAGCTTCAAAGACTGATACATCTGATGCTTGAAAACTTATCATCTTTGTTGGAGTCCATAAGTGCTGTCAAGCAAAAGGGGAAAGCAGAAGAGGAATCTGCACATCCTCTTGAAGATTTCATACCATCTCTATGCAAAATCCGCAAACTGGCAGGCAGGTTTCCTCACTGTTGACAAATTTCTCTCTTGAAACTGGTAATTTGCAGATGCCTAGTGTTCAAACAGAGTCTTTTAATCACATCTTTTAAAATTTGCCAGAATTGCTAGATATGCCTTTAAAATCCATTACAACGGCTTGGGAAAGCGGAGAACTATTCAGTTGTGGTTTTGCATTATCAGAGGTATGAATATGTTGGGACCTTGAAAATAAATATTGGTTGGATTAAAGTAATAGGTTATATAGTTATTAAACATTTGTAAGTGCTCACAATATCTCCACTATTTGGCAGGTACAAGATTTCATTAAATCCATATTTGCGGATTCAGCTTTAAGGAAAGAATGCTTATGGAGGATAGAAAGTGTGAGCTTGTAGAAGTTAAAAAGGGAAAATGTTACAGCAGAAAGAAAGAGATGAAAATGCCAACATATTGCAGCACCTAAAACTCTTCCCACATTGAGTGAAGGAGGCAGTTTTGGTGTTTGAAAAAGTCATCCAGGGAGAAATAGTTCATAGTTTCTTATTTGTTATTTTTTGAAATGTCATGTACAACACACTTGTCTGTAATTTATAGGGATAAAATTAAGCATGGGCAAGCCAAGACACCTTTAAATTTCATTGTGCCGATTACCTGTGAGATGATTATAGATCTCGTAGTTGGCAGTGTCCTTTTCCTTTCCATATATCCAATGTCTCACAAATCCCTCCATATAGACCTTCTTGCCGGCAACCATTATGTCCTGACTTGGTTTGGCAGTGCCCAGCTGGCTGATGGCTACCAGATCTGTGTCGGTTTATTGAACTCCTTAGTAGAAGGTGAAGTCGTAGACTGAGGGATCAAGGGATGCTGTGCCCTAACCAGTTTGTTGAAGCATTCAAAATGCAATGTGACAGTTTGTGACTGGGAGCTCGTGAGCAAATTCTGTGAATTAATAAACAGGAAACGGTTTTTCAGGTAATTCCATGAACAATTAATTTTATTGAGAAAACAAGCAAATTTGAAGTTAAATTTTCGGGGAAGCTTTAAAAGGGTTTAATAGAATATTTGAGATTTCTCATGTTTTCAAGCCAAAAATCTCAATTAAGCAGAACAATTGTAACAGAAAACATTATTCATAACAGTTTCGTTCATCAATTTTCAATCAATTTCAAGAATTGAAAATAAACAAAACTATTTGCAAATTTTATCGCTTATTAAAAAAAAAAAATCTGAAAATTGAACTGCCAATTATTCACTCACTTCTTAACGAAATCAAACATACAGTATACCAGATTAAAGCTCTTGATGAATAGAACAAAACCCGTGGCCTAATTCAATCACTAGATCACAAAAAACACATGCAATAATGGCAATATTAAACGGGTTTTATTATTGGTTTCTAAAAAATTTCATTTCACAAAATCTTTGAACTTTTGTTTTTTTAATTCACGCATAATAAATTTTTTTTAAAAAAAAGTAATTTTTGATGTTCACTAAACAACTATGGAACCACTGTAATACCAATTATTGCAAATTCCGCGATTAATCATGCGCAATGATCCGCAAACATCAATCACGCATGATAAATAACAAGATCATGTAATGATTATTAAACACAAAACTTGGTAGTTCATTTGAGTACAAAAGCTTTGAATCTTTAAGCTAAAACTTGAACATGTAGCCGCGACTAGTCCTTGAGCAATCTTTCTCTTTTGAAACTCTCACAGTACTAGGAATATATGATATAGATTTTTAAGGGAGAACCTAACTCTTATAACAATTCTCTTTTAGTAATAGGAATTCCCCTTTAGTTAGTGGGCAAACCTCCTACCAAAGACCCAATAAATCTAAATTAGCCCATACTTACCCAGAGGAATTCCTTCTACCCTTTCCCTATGTGCTAAAAGTTAGGAAGATTTGAGCATTGCTATTTTGATATCTTTCCAAGTGTCAGA
The DNA here is from genome assembly GCF_011075055.1 of Mangifera indica. NCBI lineage: Eukaryota > Viridiplantae > Streptophyta > Magnoliopsida > Sapindales > Anacardiaceae > Mangifera > Mangifera indica. The sequence continues at coordinate 7,290,613 of NC_058150.1, read as the reverse complement.
CAAGGGCCACCAAAATTATAACGGCTACACGGTATTCCACATAAACAAACCCCTTTAAGGGTACTACAAATGCTACTAAATAGTTCAATTAATATCAGTCATAACAAGGAATCTGTTTCACAATGACCAAAACTAAAATTAAATACAATATCATTACGAAGAAACAGACATATTGCTGATAAGAACAAAATCGTCTTTAACCTACATTCTCAATCCTTCCCGGACCATTTGTTTTTCTGCTTTAAGTAATTAATCACATTACTCACTCAACTTAGTCTGCCATGAGTTCTTCAAGGGAAAATTCATCCTCTTCAATGATTTCCCCATCCTTACCGTCCCATGGTTCAGTTTCTGCAATTACAGGGGTTCCATCTAAAGGCAAAATGCCCTTTCCACCAAGCCCAGCTTCCTTAACAAACTCTCTGAAAATCAATTTGACAACATTCATGGTTAGGTCCATCTTCAGGAAAACAACTTTTAAGACAAATAGAAAACACAAGACTTACATGATATGCTCAAGCTCATATGCACTTTTCAGCGGAGTATAAACTCCTTTCTTCACATTCAAAGCTACCAGGGCTGGATAGCCATAGCCACCAACACCTACCCGCTTCTCTAGATCTGGCTGCTTACCAGCAGCTGCCCACACATAGCTGTATAACAGAAATTTTACATAACAATCAAAAGATCTTCATTTCATTCAGCCCAAAAAAGTTGTGCTTCTCCAAAATTTTAGTTGTCAAAGCATTTGAGGAATACAGAAAAGTAATCTGAAATTGGACTAATCTAAGGAAGTCTAATATACATGCCTGTAAGGACTCCTCTTGAACTTCTCTGCAACTGCTAACATCATCTCAAGGTACTTATTTCTCCCATCAGCCTTAGAGTCCAAAATATCAGGAAGGAAAGAAACAAAACAGATGGCTGCAGAGCCACACTTCTCTTCCATTACATCCTATATTAAAAGACAATAATTTTGCAAATACATCATAAAACTTCCTCAAGATATGGATTATTAATAGGAAAGCAAATGACATACTGGGCTAGTAAGCTCAGACACTTCAGGTGGTGCAATATTTGTTTCCAACTGCTCCAGAGCAAATGATTCAATAGCTGAGGCAGTTCTAGCACCCTCATAAGGAATTGGGCTGTCTTTGTCAGCACCAAATACCAAGATAGTGGGGAATCCTTGAACATTGAATTTGCTCATCAAAGACTGTTAATTCACACCATTAGACCACAGAGTTCAACCAAAAAAAAATCAAGGCAGTAAATAAAGAGCATATAAATTATCCTTATCACTAGAGATTTTGGCGAAGTTGATGTCTCATAAATAAGTTTAAAAAAATAAAAACCTACAATAATTTAAAGTGATAAACATAGTCCAAAAGAAGATGGCATCTATGATTCTATATAAGAGCTATATATTCATCATCATTTTTAAAGCAATAACAAAGACAGCTGAATTTAGAGGATTTAACTAGAAGTATTTAGTATGGTCTAACTAAAATCTAAATTTAGAAGAAATGTCATATTAGGTTGACAAAAAATGCTAGTCAGAAAACACAGTACTAGATAGATCAGCCAAAAATGGGTTTCTATCTAGCAGAAAGCACAGCAAGAACTTAAACAGAATAAATGTTTTCCATATAATGCAAAAACAAGATGGTGATGAAATATCAACATCACCAAACTACAATATCTCTATGCTCAGGCAATTGCTAATAGATAAAATTCAACAGGAAAAATAAAAATATGTACCCAGGTTTATCCATTCTAAGTGAATACTGACAATTTGATATTACCTTCTCAGACTCACAGTCGACATGACCCAACTTTACTTTGCCCTTCAAGTTATGGGCAGCCTTCTTCCACTCAGGAGCCAGCTTTTTACAGTGTCCACACCTTGAGAAAAAGAATTTTAGTAAATTTTATCACCAGTAACTAGAACAAGATCTATGCATGAAGTGCTGGTATGACCTAAGATCAAAGCTAACTTACCAAGGTGCAAAAAACTCCACAATCCAAAGTTCTTTGCTTTTGAGCACCAACTCATCAAAATTCTGGGAATTCAATTCTACAGAAGCATTAGGTTCAGATTTATCACTTGATCCTCCAGTTGTTTTTCCACCTAGGCGTTCCTTCAAAAGACCCTTTATCTGTACAGAACTAAAATGATTAGAATGCATAAACTAACTTTCTATTCAGGCTGTACACAAGCATGTGCACAAGTGATATCACCATCTAGTGACCATTGCAATGGCCCTTTAGACAAATCAAGTCAATAACTGCACAAACCATAGATACAATCCAATAGATTCATATATCATGAATATCGTTAGAAATACAATACATCAATGATATTTCACTTGTACCAAATAGGCAACAATGATATTAAACCTTTTTTATTCATACATTTAACAAGACCAAACTCTTTCAGTGATAGTATGAAAATTTATTTTGGAATATTTGAATCAACAAGCAACTAAAAAACCTGCTGTAGTGCAAATTCCGCAATTGGTTTGACATCCCTAGCTCCCTGGTAATCTACTGGAGGCTTCCCTGGTACAAACACCTTTATGGTAGGAAATCCTCTTATTCCATATTCCTACAAAGCAATCAAACATCATTAAGTTATCAGCAAAATAGAATCCACACCCTAGTTAAAACATAAAATTTAACAAGCACGAAAACATATTCTCAGGAGACAAAAATCACGTTCATATGACATGTACTAGGATAGCATCACAGTTGATAAGTCCAATCCTACTGATTTAGGAAAATGAATATTCTTTTAGCAGTTTATTAATGGTCTCCAGGATGAAATGGTGTGTCCATATCCGGAATAGCCAATTTATCTCTTTTAATTGCCTCCTCATTATTACGGCCAAAATCTAGAATTATCAGTTGTAATTAAACAAAACTTCATTTTGTCTTCAGCTGATTAAAAAAATTGTACACTTTACCCATCGCCATACTTAGAAGAGAAGTATTGCCCATTTAGAGATAAGAGTTTTCTGCCTAAATTTAGTATGACCATGATTATCAACTGAAGCACAGTAAAACTTCTAAGTTGTTACAATGATATTAAACCCTAAATGCTAATGGTGCAAAGATGTACATATTAAAAAAATGTTTTCCCATTGTCCAACTAAATCAATATGGATATCATAAAATGGTAATTGGAAGAAAGAAATGTGCATCTATTGCAATTATTCAAATCATTTGAAAAACCTGAGCAAGGGACTGGTGTGCATCGGCATCAAGAGCTGCCACAGTAGCAACACCTTTTAAGACAGTTGCAGCTTTCTCCCATATAGGTGTCAGAGCTTTACAATGGCCACACCAAGGTGCAAAGAACTCAACCAGAACAACCCCATTGGAGTTCAGAACCTGCCACAAGATTTAGATTGCATTTAAGAAATAAAACAGCAGCCATATACAATGTAAAACGCCAATTATAGATCTTAAATTTTGTTCTTGATATAGAAAACAACACAAAAGGAAAACAGAACATTAACAGAAGTCTAAAAATTTCAATCAGATCTATGGTATATGTGCAATTACACAAAATTTCAAATTAGTACACAATCTATAGTTTTATAATCCTAGCTAACACAACTAGACGGAAATTCATAGGCAATTTTCTTTTAATATCCTCAAAATATCGGGAACCAAACACAAGATTAGTAGAGGAGCGAGGAATTTACCTTGGACTTGAAGTTGGTAGGAGTGAGCTGAACTACAGGTGATGATGATCCGTACAATGCAAAAGTGAGGTTGAACAACGTGAAGAAGGACAAGAAAATTGTTAAAAATACAAGCAACGGTGATCTCTTCATTTTCTATTGTTTGGTTTTGCTTCGCAGAAACCTCAGGTGAGGACGCAGAGGCGAGAAGAAAAACCCTTTACTGCCGGAGTTACGTGTGTTAGCCAATCAGAAACTTACACGTCATATGTCTGGTTTAATCCATTTTAGAATTCATATTTTTTTTGGTAAAAATTTCCTAAAATTTTTGTGCACCCCCTGAGGTTTAGGTTTCAATCAATTACATCCAAAACCATTGAATAATATGTGATGCCAAGCCAGTCTATTACATAAAATTGAAAATCTTATTTTCCGCTATCTACTTATACATCTAGGTGGCATCTTATGGGTAGATAAGATTAGTATTACTGTGTTAGTAATCCCAAATTAACAAATCCTTCAAATGAGTAGACACAAGCTCACCCTAGAGCATGTCCTAATTATGAGAAGGTTGTGGAAGGAAAGTTAAGGCTTCTCCCCCTTACCTATAAATGGACGCAAAATGTTTGATGAAATGATTGAAAAAAAAAAGAGAGCCATATTACTGAGGGAAAAATTGAGTTTGGAAATATAGTAATTTACTAAGCTATAATAAGCACAATTTGTTCAATATTCAGTAACACCCTGATCATTGGCAATTCTAAGACAAGTGACTGAAAAGCTCTATTATCTCATGCATGATTCACTATAAAATGGTTGAAATTGGTGTCCAATTGAACAACTGTGACGGAAACAAAGTTGCCTTCAAATAATAAATACATAACTTGTTCAACGATAAAAGACACTTCAGTGTGACAACTAAGGGGAATTGTAAAGTCAACTTAACTAAAACAGTGTGTTTTATTATTAAGTTTTTCAATAACAAAATACAACGTTTCATTGAAAAAGGAGTTTATTATCATCTCAACTTTTCAAATACTCCTTAGGCATTGTTCATCAAAATATCTCCCTTTCATCTCTCTTTCTTTTATTTTTTCCTCTATAATCAAAGGCTAGATTTAAGTCATTTTATTTGATCCGATGGTGATAATCATTGAGTTTCTATTATTTTTTTGTTGATTAGATATATGAGTAAGGTTGTTGTAACAGTTGTAGCCAACTGATTTTTGCTTTTCAATTGTATAAAAGGTTTGCAAATCTAGTCAAGAATTAATGAATATTTGGAGGAATTATTTAGAAATCTTGTAGTTTACTTGCTCTAGTTTGTCGATTTTAGTCTGGTTTCTTGCTAATCTTTCATGGTATCAAAGTTTATGTGTTTGTGTGGCCTAAAAGGCTTGGGCATCAATGTGAAAAGACTATAGAATTTGTGTTTAATGATTTACAGTTTTCTATTGATTTTAATGATTTTAACTTTTGTCAAGACTACCATTTTAGGAATCACCGTTAAGGTCATTTTTCTATGTCAAGAACTTCATTGATAAGAATAATCCTAAGTTTGCATGCAAATTGAAGAAGGCTCCATATGGGCTAAAGCAGACCCTAAGAGGCTAGTAGAAAAAGTTAAAAAATGTCTTGCTCAAAAGTAGTTTTGTGAATACTATGTTAGATTCTAGTTTATTTGTGTTAGGGGAAGAAAAAATGAAAGTTTTTATGTTAATATATGTGGATGATATCTTGCTAACAGGTTCAGATATTGCATACATTCATGACCTAATACAAGATTTGAACATTCAATTTTCAGTGAAGAATCTAGGAGAATTAAATTTCTTTTTAAGAATAGAAACTCATAGGAGTGAAAGGGGACTACACATCTGCCAAGCTAAATATGCTAGTGAGTTACTATTGAAAGCTCAAAAGTAAGATTCTAAGCCTTGTAAAACACTTATGACAGCTAGAGTGAAATTGCTTATGGGAGACAATGAGCCATATGCAAATCCTACTCAATATAGAAGCATAATTGGTGGCATATTGTACCTGACAATGACTAAGCCTAACATTTCTTTTGTAATAAATAGGTTAAGCCAATTTTTAAAAGAACCTTATGTGTTGCAGCGGCAAGCTTGCAGAAGGGTTTTAAAGTATATTAAAGGCACTCAATATTATGGCTTGCTTATTAAACTAATTTCTATTTTCACTTTGGAAGTCGTTGTTGATGCTGAGTAGGTTGGTAACTTCAAGGATAGGAGATTAATATTGTTTGAGGAGCTAGGGTAGAGACTTAATATTGTTGAATGGCTTTAATGTTCCAAGCAGTATGAAAAGCAAGATATAAGTGATGAAACAGAATAATCAATAGCATCACAATTGCCAAAAACCTTAATATGCACTACACAACTTAATGTTGATGAGCTGTAAGTTATGGTTAATTACTCAAATTGTAGACTCTATTTCATTTGTTTGAGTGTTGTAACTATTGAGTAATACTGATTTACTTTAATTGAGTTAGTATGAAGAAATATTTGTTAAGTTGTGAAGTAAATATGACTAGGCATATTTCTAGGGAGAAATTATTATCTTTGTTGTTTAATTGACTTCTATGAGAATTGTACCTTAAAATTGCAGACTGTTGCTTTATAAACCTAAGAAGGAGTATTTTTGCTTGAAGATATAGTCTTTTTCATACGGTTTGTCCAAAAACCCAGGAAGAAGTAGTTTACTTTGTAGATGGTTTATCTTGTGAACATAAGGAGGAATAATTCTGGTGGTGTTTTGTTTGAAGAATCGAGTTGATGGTTGATCTAGGGGAAAAATATTACCTATGGTGGTAACATAGTTACTATAGATGTTGAAAGAAGGTATTGTGTTTTAAAATTAGAGTTGATTACTAGTTTCAGGGAGGAGTATTACTCTTGTTGGGAAATGCAACTATTGTACAATACTAATTATGTAAATTTGAAGAAGTATTCAAACTATTGCATGAGCATAAGTCATGATTGTGGGCAAACCTAATACTACACTCTATAGTATTGGCTTGAGAGAGGATGTGAAGTCAACTTAACTAAAACAATGCATTTGTTATTAAGTTTTTTAATAACAAAATACAACATTTCATTAGAAAAAGAGTTTAATATCATCTTGACTTCTCGAATACTCCTCAGACGTTGTTCATCAAAATATCTCCCTTTCATCTCTTTTTATTTTATTTTTCCTTGTAATCAAGGGTCAGATCTAAGCCATTTCATTTTATCAAATGGTGATAATCGATGAGTTTTTTGTATTTTTTTGTTATGAATAAGGTTGTTGTAATGGTTGTAGCCAACTGAGTTTTGTTTTTCAATTGTATAAAAGGTTTGTAAACCTAATCAAGAATTAATGAATTTTTAGATGAATTATTCAAAAATCTGTAGTTTACTTGCAATGGTTTTTCGATTGTAGTCTTGTTTCTTGCTAATCTTTCAGAAAGAAATGAGGGAGAGAGTGCTTGAGATGGAGAAAGATAGTTTTTACAAAACCAAGTGTAGAGTAAATGAAATTTGTGGAAAAAGATGCATTGTATTGGGCCACAAAAAACCATAACACATTGAACAAAGTAAAAGGATCAGTAGTTAAGGATTATAAGGTCGAGGGCAAAGCAACATGGCTGTGTTCAAGAACCTTGATTGTGGACAGTTGAGTCATCTTAAAAAATAAAGAGAGTGTCCTCAAAGTTAACAGACAATTGTGATTGAAACTTAAGAGTAACTCTTTTATGTATTAAAGATATTGAGAAACTTTCTTTCACATTTTTAGTAAATCTATAATCTAGCATCGAACATTGTTTAATAGAAATAAATCAATAGGTTTTTTATTTTTTAGCTCAAAAATGCTATTATTCTAGTGTATTGAGGTGGATAATTTATGCAATGACTTGAATATTTATAACCTATAAATATAGTTATCAGTATTTTATGATATACGATACGTATCTTACAATACGATGTGAAATAGGTGAAAAATGGTACATATAATAAAGTATATCAAATTAATACGATATAAATGACGTATTATATGATAATGATATATATTAATAATATAGATCGATACATTTTTTTTTTTATAAAAAATGATGTCATGGTATGGATGTATACGAAAAATTTTAAAATTTCAAGATTGTTTGTGATATTTTTTTAAATAATAATGTGTCAGTTATAATTTTTTATTATTTTATTTTTTAAAAGGCACGTATATAATATATAAAATTTGATTTTTGATATACAATATAATATGCAATTTAACTACTATGTCCATGAAAACTTTCTACTATATAATTATCTCAAATTTGTTTTTACAAAGGCTATGAATCACATTTATATACTAAATAAAACTTAGTTGGAATAAGTAAAATCTAACTATATATTTAATTTGTTGTTTTGTTTTTTTGAAACAAAGATTTTTTAATTTAAAAGTTTGAAAATTGTTGTTTTGTTTTTTATAGTAGCAAAATTCTATTTAACTATTTTTTGCAATTAATCTTTGGTTATGTGAATTTGGTGATTTAAGTGTAGGTTAGTTTTAATTTTAGTTAGATTTTACTAATTCTAGAAGGGTTTTGTTTATCCTATTGGGTTTTGTAAAAATATAAATTTGGAAAAAATGGTTTTATCTTTGAAGTTAATCCTCACACACATTATGCTTTGCTGGTAACCACACATTATTTAATCACATACATTATACATACTATTATTGGCTTTATTCAGTTTTCAACTAAAAAAATTAGGCCAAAGGACTTATTCCCACCCAGGTTTTAATGCATTCGTATTCTCACCTTTTAAGTTTTGAAAATTTAAATACTCACTTATCAACTATTAAAGTTAAGAGAACTAGTTAGCTATAGAGATAAAATTATTATTTAACTAATAATATTAAAAAGTATAAAAGTTTATCTTATTTTTTCTCTTGATTAGGAAAACTAACTATTTTTTTCTAAGATTAAGTTTTGAAAAATTACATTTTCTCTTTTAAGGTTTTTTTTTCTTTTCTTCCTCTTTTTCAATGTTGTCTCTAACCATCTTTTCTCTCCTTCCCAAGTTCTTTTGTCTCCCTCCCTGGTCAACTTCATTGTACACAAAGACGACAATTTTCATATCAAACAAAGACAGCAAGCCATTATCATAGATGAAGATGGTTAGGGAGGGAGACAAGAGAGAAGTTGGGAGAGAGAGAGAGAACGTGACTAAAGATGACAAAGTTTGTCAAAAAATGGTGATGTAAAAAATCTAACCCTAGAAAAAAATATAATTTTTCTAAACTTAATTTTGAAAAAAACGGTTAGTTTTTCAAATTAAAGAAAAAATGATATAAACTTCTATATTTTTTAATAGTATTAGTCAGATAACAATTTTACCCTTATAACTAACTGATTCTATTAACTTTAATAATTGACAGATAGATATTTCAATTTTTAAATTTTAGTAGATAGGAGTTCGAGGATGCACTAAATCTTTGGTTGGAATATATCTTTTGGCCAAAAATTATTGGGAAGTGAAAAAAAAAAAATGAAAGCATGAAAATTTGTTAGGAGCAAGAGATCTATGCTCTTATTAATATAAACCAAAAAAATGGCATACACAAACATGGTGGACTAAAAAGTTTATTGTAGTATATGTGTAAACTTAAAAAAAGAAAGTGTTGTTTTTGAATCTTCATCATGTCTAATTAGATTGAACAGTTGGGCTCAAGCACCCTCAGCTGTGGCCCAACATTCCAAAACGAAAGTAGCCCTATAATTTTGCTTTCCTGATCACTATAATTTGGATCCCCCCCAATTCCTCTTAAACAAAGATCCCTTTAAATAAATGGGCCAAGGCCTGCAAGGCAAGGGTCCTTGTGATATGAAGTGATCTCACTACGGTTCATGATAAGACCCATTATAAAAAGCGTTGTCCTCTTGAAAGTTACCAGCCCTAGTGTGCAACAAGAAGACATATTCTCTGAAAAGAAATGTTAAATCTTCAGATTACATTTCACACAAATTATGTGGAATAATAAGAGTGAATGCATGAAAAAACAAAGAAACTGAAAATACCATACACTTCAATTTTTTATTTTATCTTAAACAATATATATTCTTATAATGTCACATTAGAAAATTTCCTAATACAAGTCAAAAGACTTATTCTCACCCAAGGTTAGGTGAAATCACAAATTTATATTTGTCAACTTTCAAAAACTTAAATATCTGTATTTTTATTAAAATTTATTGTTATCATCAAAAGTAAAAATATTATTTAGTTAAAAATATTAAAAAATTAAAAATTTATCACATTTTTCTTTTAAAATTAAAATTTTAATAATTTTTTTTACTCAAAGTTTAAAAAATAATTACTTTTTTCACTAAGGTTTTATTCTTTTTTTTTTTTTTCTTTTTTTTGTGATGATCGTTTTTCAACCAACCTTTTTTATTGGTCTACCCCCAACTTCTAAGATAAAGATGAATAGTTAACCAACCAGAGGTTAGCGTGGCCGATGATTCCTCGGTAGAAAACTGTGCCACGCCCCGCATTGCTAGTGCTCTTGTTGACATAATTATTATCAATTCTATCACCTTATAAACGTGTAGAAGGTTGGCCGAAAAAAAAAAAAAAACAAGTGGATAGACTGACACCAGCATGTTTAACAGCATCCTGTACGTGTAACATTGCCGTGCATACTAATATCTTCCACCACATTGCTTTGCCACGGGTCGTGATCATGAATATATGATTCAACGACTGACAGGAGTAGAGGCAGGTTCATCTTCTCCGTAATAATATATTACTAATTTTCTATACGTTTTAAATTTATAGCAGAATACCATATCTTGCATACGTACGTACGTAGAATAAAATTAAAAACAGTGCATGAATTGATACCTTGCCAGAAATTATGAAAAAGCACACCAATATTCAAAGTTTGTTGGATCTCTTGGACACATCTCAACAATAATTTAACAACATTTGTATAAATACCATAAGTTCTATTTATATATATATATATTGAAGTCAACTCCATAGACGATAATGACAATATTGGGTAAGCTATGCATGGATAAGTAAATCACCCAGATTTGTGACAAGTAATTGTTTGAACAAGTACATGTATGTCAGCAACTATTAAAATATGATGGGAATTCAATGTAAAGGGAAATTATTGAGAATCTATAGATGTAAGATCAGAATGAGAACCACATTTGTTTATTAATTAGGTAATTAAGTAGGGGCAAAAGATAATGAAATTTCTGTCTCTAGACAACAAACAGGGGGGCAAAAGATGTAATCAAGACTTTATAGTAATGAAATGGACATGTAATGAAAGAGTATGTCTAAATTAAAAGAACTGTTCAAGCTCTTCTAGAGAGTTTCCTGGAGAGACAATAAAAGAAAGGTAAAAATGTAGCACAAGCAAGCTGAAGAAATAGTGTTTTGACATTAGGGCAAATCTCAGTAGATAATATAAAAGCATTTGACCATTGTCTCTTTTGTTAGATAGAGTTGGATGAAGAAAACACCAGATTTCCAATGACTTTTAATTCAATCGAGCAGCTTTCTAAAAATAAAAGCTAGCCTCATATATGCACATGCAGAAGAAAGATACATTTGTGACAAAAATGGACAATTGTCACAGCGAAAGGAGAGTAACGAAGATAGTTGACTTTATTGGTTGGAAGTAGAGAGGACGCCTGGAATCGCATGCTACGTGGTGGAAATTTAATGGTTTGTAGCAAGCCAGTTTCGGTTTGGAAGGATTTGCACTTTTTCGTATTGTAGAGGACCACAGGTTTCTTAGTAGGTGACGCAACTATATCATATAATTATTTTCTTTAACAGAAAACATGTTGAAAAGAAGTTTCCTGAAATCAATTTAGACAATTTTTATACACACGTTGAAAAAAAATACATCTAAAAGCTGTGAAAATCTGCACTAACAAAAAACAAGCAAGTTCAATGGTGTTATTTTGTGGAATTAAAAGATTTGTGATTGCAATGACTGGTGTAGTTTTCTGCATGCAATAGAGAAAACAAAGACATTTTTAAAGTGGTTTGATTAATACTTAGGAATTTATGTCTATTGTTGTATTATTGAGTATTTTTGCTAACATTTGACAAAGTTATTGTAAATATTACAGGTTAAACCTCCTTTATCTCTATACAATCATTTCTTTATAGGAAAAAAAAGGGAGAGTTAATTTAGTAAATCACATTAGAGTTATAGATAAATCCTATTACATTGAATCTAGTCATCTAAAATTTTAAAAAGGGAAAAGGACTATTTCCCACCCATTTTTTACCTCATTTTCAAACCTATACCTACGGCAGATCAAAAACCACTTTTTCCACCTATGACCAAACTGCCGTCCATTTTTTCTGTTAAAGGGAGGGGTAAAATAGTTATTTTACTGTTTATATTTAAAAGTTATAAAGTTTATTACTTTTAACCCCCCATAGTTTTAGAAACTAACATTTTACCTTTACCTAAAGTTTTTAAATTGTGAAGAGTAACATTTTCACCCCCAAACCTAGGGTTTTCATATTTTTCAAAACGCAGCCACCCCCTATAACTTTCAAAAATAGCAGTTTCACCGCCGTTCTTCAACTTCATCTTTCAACGTCGTCATCAACCTCTTCCTTCTCTTGGTGCGATGGCTATGGTGCGACGAAGAGATCTTCATCTCTCGGTCACACGGTGTGACGAAGAGATGGAGCTCTTCGTCGCATGATGTGACCAAGAGACAGAGATCTCTTCGTCACACCATCGTGCGACAAAGAGATCCACCCAGACGACGAAGCGTTGTCCTTCATCTGTTCTTTCAGATCTGGTGACACTTCATCATCCAGATTTGGACAACAAAGGGTCATTTTTCATCGTCCTTTGTAGTCGAAGATAAGAGATCGGTAGAATGCGTTGGCCATCGGTGGTGGTCGGAGAAGGAAGCAAACCCTAGGGGTGAAATCTAAACTTTTCAAACTTTAAGGATGGGTTGAGGTGTTAGTTTTTAAAACCTAGAGGGGGAAATGGTGAAATTTTAAAGTTTTGAGGTTTATAATTAAAATAACGATTTTACCCCTGTCCCTAACTAAAAAAATGGATGACAGTTTGGTCATAGGTGAAAAAAGTGATTTTTGAACTGTCGTGGGTATAAGTTTGAGAATGGGGTAAAAAATGGGTGGAAAATAGTCCTTTTCCCTTTTAAAAATCATGTTATCTCTTTAAAATAGAAGAAAATGGTGTCATGATAGCACTATTATATTTTCATCCAAAAAAAAGTGATTGATTAGATCATAGAATTGTCAAGATTTGTCCTCCTCCTTGTTTCTAGGTGAAAGAGCTTTTATCTATGGTTTGAGTTGATCAATGTATAGGTGATGTGGTTGATTGATGCATGTTGTTTGTATAATTAGCTGCCTCTCCCATGTCACTTTTATGAATTTGAGTAAGCAAGAGTTTGACCACACAAAACTCAGTCTTTGGAGTCTAAGTAAGATTTTAAAAACTCTTCACCTTTTAGCACAAATGAATAACACATGAATGATTGTGATTTCTTTCTTTGCAACATGATTGTGAAAGTAATGTCTTGAATTTAATACATTGCATGTGTGCTATGTGCTTATCATGGCAATTAAAATTACCATGATTTCGTATTAGGTATGATTCATGTACATCATTTGATCAATGACATATATCACCAACTTAACTTAAACAATTGAGATTGCTTCCCATTTGTTCCCAAATTGTCTATAAAATGTTTTAAACTCATGTTTCAGCTTCTCCTTTACTGTAAGATTTTGAAGTTTTTGACCTTATTCGACATTCTGAAAATTTTCAGAAAACCTTATAGTACTCTAGACTTTTTTGGACCTCTAAACATTTTTAGATAATTTCCTAGTTTCTTTTGAGCAAGTGCCATTTGGTTACTTTCTTCACTCTAAAACAAGAATGTTACTGAAGCATTTTTAACTAACCACCATCATTGTAAACTTTCTTAGTTTTTTATCCTATACTTTATGCTTTTCTTAGGTGGTTTACTTTTGCGTTTAAATATTTTTAAAGTGTGTGTGTGTGTGTGTGTGTGTGTGTGTGTGTGTGTTTAGGGTAGAACACTTTGTTAGGGGTTTTTATTGAGTTAAGTGTAGATAAGACTCATAAACCATCTTTTCAATCTAGATTTTTTGTACAACCTGAATTGTTAATTTGGCTAACTTTGGTTCTTCTTTCATATATGAGATTGCTAGCACCTTGCATTCTTCAGTTGAATAATTAGGCAGGAAGAGATAATGACCATCTAGGCTTTGCCTTAAAGGGAATACTTTCTTGTCTAACATTTACTTGCTCGTTTATAGCAGATCCATAATAAGTAGGAAAAAAACGAGTCTCTTATCCTAGTTTGCATAAGGGAAAAAGAACAATGAAACCATAAAGGAAAAGGCCACATCTTGATGATTCTTTTTCTGCAATAGTCTAAGGTAGTCTTATTAAAACTACCTCGTACATCCAAAAAAGTGTAGCTCCTCCTTTTCTTACTCCTATAAAGTTGACCAAATTGCCAAGGTGCATTCAAACGTCTCCACAATAGCTTTGATGATAAGGGAGAGCATCTCAAAAGAAACACAGGAATGGTTCTGGGACCTTATTATGCATGCAAAGCTTAAAAGGTTTATGAAGTGTAACATTAAGTTAAATTGTTTTACCTTCTTCCTTCAGATTTTCTTAATTTCTTTGAATGTGAGTTTAACCATTATTTTTCTTATTCGTAGTTTTTAAGTATGCTCATGTTTTTCTATAATAAGGTTTATCTTGTCTTCTTAAATAATGATACATATAGACAGGAAAAAAGTCTGATAATTGACCTAAGAACTTAAGGATAACAACTTCAATTATTACACAATGCAAACTTAAGTCCTTTTTGACAATTGAACTTTAAGTATGATTGTAAACATACATACTTAGGAATCATGTGAACAAAGGACTTGATACCCCCAGCCTTGAGCATACTCAGTAACTGCCGAGTAATTAGGAGTTGAATTGTTAAGTTGCTCGAGTCAACATATGACATTAACTTATTCTTGAGATTATACTCACTGTTCGTCATCATGTTTGACTTCACTATAATAACAATAAAATTTCTTAGGATCTTACTTGATGTGATCTTACTTGATGTGATCTCTTTTAAAGCTCAAAGGCGTAATAATATGCCCATTCTTTGATTACTACAAAGATGTGATTAATGGGAGAAAATAGGAGGTGTAGTCATTATAACGAGTAAACATAGCAGAATCTTTCTTGGTTATTCTATTTCTTGTTTCTTGATAAACACTTTCTTCTTGTCCCTAGTGCCTCATTTGTTTCCCTTTGACTTGTTCTCATTGGTCACAAAAACACTGGTCGAAGCTTCCAAGCCAACAATTTGTAGTGTGATCATAAAGTTTTTTTATCCAAAGATGCTTTTAAAAATCTTATAGAAACAGGCCAAAGATAAACATTCTTTTGCCTGAAGTTTTATGCAAAACTTTGTGTATGGACAAATTTCACTTATTGTGAATACACACATTCATATCTCTAGGGCATAAATGACTATTAAGAGTTCTAACATTGAGTTGTTTTAAGCAACACTTCAATGTTTCATCCATCTCTTTAAGCATACTTCTTAGGTTACTTAAAGGCATGAAAACATTCTAGTCGCTTGGAACTATCAAAGGCATTGTGCGAAGAATTACTTCCGTAAGGTAATGGATCTAGCAAGTAGCTTCTTAAACCATCTAGAGTTTGACAACCAAACAACAACATCATATTGGATCAGAGATTTAGTAAAGGTTTATGAGGTAGTTGAATGAGTCCAAATGATCTTTTGGGTTACCTATTCCATCAAATGAGGCTATGGAAGATGTTTTGAAGCCATTGAGAAAATGTGCATGACACACTAGAGTAAGAAGAAAGAAGATTCTCTAATTTTTATATTCATTTTGTCAACTTAGGTCATGAGGACATCAAGGGTTTACTTGAGCCCATCCAAGGGAATACCCATTAAATTAAGTTTGACCACCTTTTTAGAAAGGTTTAACAGCATTCAGGTAGGTGGTCACACAAATTCAACCTTTAGCCTTATCAATTGGGTTGCCTTACAGTTAATGTTAGTTTTTGCGGTGTGTGGTGGTAGTGGTAGCAGAAAATTAATATCTTCTTAACGTGAGGTATCCTCTATACATCATGAAATGATATTTGTATGTTGCAAATCTGATATTCAAGCCTAGCAACTAGGGTTGCCTTAAAGACAATTCTTGCTTCAACACATGATAATAATAAATAGATGATATGCCTATGACATGAGTTTTCCACTACACGCTAATGTTTGGTGTCTTTTTAATGTGAGTTGTCATCTATGTATTTCAAGTTAACACCTTTACATGTAATACCCACAAGTGCATATCAAGCTTAATTTTATTTATTTCATGTTATTTAAGATTTAAATAAGTTAATATAATGCACATGATGTGTTAGAGATGAATATATGTTAAAGTCATGTGAAAAAGGGGTAAAACGATCATTCCAAAGGATAAAAGGGACGATGATGTTGGCTAGACCTCCAATGGAATCATTCAACTATGCCTCCATAGTGGGGGCTACTAATGATGCTTCAACTATTGGGACAAGTTGGTTTTTAGCAACAAGTTCCTGTTGTTCTTCATGGTGCACATTTTGATTGACTCTACTAGCCTAACTTGTTAGGGTTTTCTATGATCTTCTTTTATATAGAGTCATGGAAAGGGTGTTCCGATAGAATTCAACTAGAGAAAATGATTTTTTACTAGAAAATTTGGCAAAGCCTTTGGGTTGACCTCTTTTTAATACCAAATTGTTGATGTAAAAATTTGTGCAAGTGAGAAGTAAAGGACTTGATCAGAATCATAGGTGAAATTTTGTGCAAGTAATACAAGAAACAAAGACATTTTTAAAGTGATTTAACCAAATACTCATGAGCTTACATTCATTGTTTTGTTAGCAAGTATTTTGTTCAAAATTTGATAAATTCATTGTAAATGACTAAATGTTATAGGTCAACCTCTTTTACCTTTGTACAATCTTATATTTTTAAGATATTAGTTGAGTAAATTACATAAAAAAATATATATGGGTTCTAGTGCAGCAAATCTAGTCATCCACAATAAAAGTGCTAGTTTATGTATTCCTGTAAAATAAGTGAAAACAGGATCATAATAGTTATCTTGTGTTTACAGAAGATAAATATAGAACATGATTAATTAAATTATAAAATTGTCAAAATTTATTTGTTTCGTTATTTCTAGATAAAAAAACTTTTATCTTTGTTTTAAGTTAATTACCATGTAAGCAATATGACTAATTATCATACACTATTTACATAGTTGATCACATCTCTAATATCGTTTTTGTGAATTTAAATAAGTAAGGTTTTATATGACACAACAAAAATTTTGTAAAAGGACTTCCACCTTGAACAATACAATAAAATCGAGGTTGGTGTTGATTGTGAATTCGCAATAAAATAGGTAAAGTTGAATACATTTTTAGTTTGAGTTTCTATTATACAAACGATATCTAGGAAAATAAGGACTATTAATAATAATATTTACAAAGTTTAACATATGCAAAATAATAATAATAATAATAAATACGCATAATCTAGCGCAAATTAGTTCAAATAAACATCTTATTTCCTCATTGCTTGTTCAAATTTATAACTTATTCTACATATAGTCGCGGAATGATTGTGATTTTCATGATTGCTATATTTATTATCAGTGGTTGTAGCTAATGAGAAGACCCATTAAGCTAACGACAGCCAGCGTGGAGAAAGCCTTGAAGGGGCTAATAAATTCAAAATTTTGGATGAAAAAAAAGTAAAACAGTGGAAAAATTTTCCCATATTGATAAGGCGAGGCCTGCCTACCTTACCGTCCAATTTTCCCGCTGGAACTGTACGATAGGAGAAAAACGAGAAGTCAACCCTTTTTGTATCACTTTTTGGTCAATCCCAAAGCACTATTATTATTTTTCATGTTCAGTCTTTTCCAAGAATCAAGTTTACGTTCAAACCAGTCTGCTAATTGTTCAATAATTTTTACGATAAATGCCGTTCAAAACCGAACTGACCACATACAAGTTTCATAAAATGATCAAGAATATATAAACTGAACGCATATAATAGAGACAAAATTATCCCAAAGAAACCAGGGCATCTGTTCAAATTCGTTTTCAAGTTATTATTTTAAAAATTGAGAAATATATGAGTATAATCAACCTGCGACAAAAAGTGATAGGATGAGGCTCTTAATCTTTTTTTTTTCTAATAATAATAAGGTGGACGCGTGTTGCTCTTTTTAAGGCCAGATTTAAGCAATGTTTGTTCAAGATCCGCTTAAACGAGCCTGAACCGAGCTCAATTAAAAAAAATTCAATATTTTTAAACTTGAATTTTGGGAATGTTTAGCTCGCTAGCTTGCAAGTGTAACAAATTAGATATAAATAAAATTAAAATAATGTTGTTTTGATAAATACACATCAAAACAACATTGTTCTAATACTAACTCAAACTCAAAGCTTGATTTGAACTTGAACTCGAATCAAACTTAAGTTCAATTCTTCTCAAATGAGTTGAACTCAATTCCTTTCAAACAAACTCGAAGTTGACCTTGATTCCACTCAAAATTTTGAATCCAATTATATTTCTCTTATTGTATACATTTGTTATTTATAGATAATTAAACACTTCGGTAAATACATATTACAAACACAAATGTATTAAGCTAATTAGAGAAAAGTACATACAGGTAAAAGGGCACATGACATGAGGACGGCGCCAAATATTTTGACTAACCGCACACTTCTGAATCAGTCCTATAAATAGAGCTCATCTTTCCTTAAGGAAGCAACAGTTTGTTTCTTTCAGAGCCCACACTGTAACGTTCGCCGTTTATTGGATACCATTTGTGAGAAAGGAGACAATGGGAAGAGCACCTTGCTGTGATAAGAATGGACTCAAGAAAGGTCCTTGGACTCCTGAGGAAGATGATAAGCTCATCAGCTATATTCAATTGCATGGCCCAGGCAACTGGCGCAATCTTCCTAAGAAAGCCGGTACATATCAATCTTTCTCCTGCTATTTAACACTATTCTGGTTCAATTAATTTGATTTGATGATTAATTAGATATGATTGATAATACATCTTGTTATTCAATGGTGTAGGGCTTCAAAGATGTGGGAAAAGTTGTCGTCTTCGATGGACTAATTATCTGAGACCTGATATTAAGAGGGGAAGATTTTCTTTTGAAGAAGAAGAGACCATAATCCAACTGCATAGCTTGTTGGGAAACAAGTATGGCCATAATTTTCCAATAATTTCTATTTTAAATTATAGTCAAGAAAGTAAACCCATAAATGTTAGGTTAGCAACTCCATTGAAAAGATTATTTTTGTAGCTCACTTGCATTTTTTTCTACTATAGGTGGTCAGCTATTGCAGCGCGCTTGCCAGGGAGGACTGACAATGAAATAAAGAACTACTGGCACACTCATATCAGAAAGAGGCTTCTTAGGAACGGAATTGATCCTGTGACTCATGCTCGTCGCCTTGATCTTCTTGACCTATCAACACTTCTAAATTCAACTTTGTGTAACTCTTCACTTCTCGATGTGTCAAGCCTCTTTGGTGCTCAAGCTCTCCTAAACCCAGAACTGCTTAGGCTGGCTTCTACTATCTTGTCATTGAATCAAGAAAACCCGGAAACAGTCATGCAGTATCTCCAGAAAAACCAGATTTGCAATATTCCTCAGCTTCAAAACCAGACAACAATTACTTCGCAAGTAAATGACCAGTTTCAGACTTCTATTGCGGAGGTTTCAAATTGCACCTCATCTAATGCAAACAATACTTCAAACTTTGAACAAACGCAACTTATGCAAGTCAATGTGCAAGGACTATTGTCCAACCTGACAAACTTTAGCAGCCAAAATATGCAACAGAATTTGAAACCTTCAAGTTTAGCTGAAACTTTTGCTGCTTCAGAACCAAATCACATGAATTGTAGCTCAAACCCCACGCTTCCTGTTCCTTCTGATAGTTCAAGTTTCCAATCACTCAACAACGGTAATAAAAATTTTAGCTTTGATTTTGTTATGTCAACGCCGTTATCAAGCCCGACTCCGTTGAATTCATCATCCACTTACATCAACAGCAGCCTCGAAGATGAGATCGAAAGCTACTGCAGCAGCTTGTTGAAGTTTGAAATTCCAGAGAGTTTGGATATTAGTGATTTTTTGTAAATTTTGTGTAAGCGCATGTGAGACTACTTGTATTGAAAACTATCTTTGTGCATTAGGGTTTGGTTTTGTAGTTGCTGTTGTCTTGTTGATAAGTGAAATTCTTTGTTATTTTCTAATAACAGTATGCCATAGTCATTTTCCTTAGATCATTATCATTATAATCCTCAATCCTCATTCTGATCAACACTCCATAGCTCAACGCAGCGCAGAGGTAGTAATTAATATTGTTTGAAGCCAAAATATATAAAAATAATCATAATTTAAAATGGTTTTAATCTGTTTGATCTTTTATCTTATTCTCTAGGGAAAAGTTAGCCATTCCCAACCTTTCAAGTCTAAGTCGTAGTTATGTTGAATTATTAGACTTGATTATACAAATTATACAAGAAAAGGAATCAACTGATTAGGTTTGTGTGGCCTCTTGTTGATTTGCTTGAAAAAGCAAAGTTTTGACTTGTAGCAACAATTGTTAGTAATCATTAAAAAGCTATTGTGTAAATAAAGAAAACAGCCAAAAGGCAAAAGGTAACAACTTTCTTCACATGGATTTCTTTGTTGAGTCTTTGCTATTGTCGGCATAATGCTTTATTCTTCTTAAAAGTCTAACCTCCATTACTACCGTGTATGAGTTGTTAATTGTGAAAGAAGAACCTAGACCTAGTATAATTTGACACAAGCTATTAGCCCAATATAGCATGATATGAACAAAATTGGGTTTTCTTAAATATTTGACTAATAATTATTAATTTTGTTGGTTATCAATTGTATTATTTTGGAGTTGAATTTGCAGACTTATTTGAATTTTTTATTATGATATTCTGTTTTTTTTTTTTTTTATCTTTACAATTGATCATACAGAAAATAAGCAAATTATTATGGTGTATTTGGTTTAGGTAACTTTTTATTATTTAAAATAAAATATTACCATAAGTATAAATTACTATTGCATATAAATTATTATTATGTTTGACAAAAATTTATATATATAAATAACTATTGTGTTTAGTTATATATAATAAAAAATATTAAGATATTATTTTACTATATTATTGGTATAATTATTTTAAAATATTTTTCATGTTACTTGTTATATTAATTGAAAATGAGAGTATTTTAGTTTAAAAAATTAATAATAATATAATTGTAATAAAATTAATATTACTTTGATCATCTTTTAATATTTAAGGTAAAAATGGTATTAAATTACTGTTTATATTACCTATCATATCATTATTGATAATAGAAAATTACTGAAATTTTTTATTACCTGACAAATTAAACAAGATAATAGATGTAATAAAAGATAGATTACTAGAATAATATTTGATTACTTGTCCCCTTAATGTTAACTTAAAATAAGATAATTTTGTTTAACAAAATGTTGTCTTGTGTCATGATATCTTTTTTGTGTATTATTTTGTAACAAATCATGTTATTCTGAGCTGTGACAAAGTGTGTTGTTTTATAACAAATCATGTTGTTACATGTTGTGTTCTGACACGACTTTATTTATTACATAGTAGTTTAGATTAATTTGAGTTAGATTAGATTAACCCAAAAATATTTTGGTTTAGTTTAGCGTTAAAAGATTTTGACACAATTCTATTTTAGATCGGATTTGGTTTAAAGTCTTCAACCTAAAACTCAAATTAACATGATACAAACATATCTCAATGACACAAACTGTCGGACACCCCATCAAAACCCAACATTTTACCTTTTAACTGACTAGAAAGACAAAGTGAATGTATAACGACAAAAGAACTTTCATCAGGTCGAAACTTTATTGAAAGAATAACACTGGCTTTATGATAAATCGGAGTCAATAGGAAATGCAAACAATGATATTTCCTTTGGTTTATTTCTTTTCTACATTGTAGCTAATTTTTTACTAGTCGATCAATTCATTTCTCTGGACAGTATATGAATATCTTTAACTCTTGTTATAGGTAAAATTATTTTTGTAGATGGAAAAGGAAAATTGCATTTTGTATTTTTAAAGATTTGACGTGGGAACCTTTTCCTAATAATATGGTACACAGACGATCTAAGAACCAACAACCAAACTGGCACTCTTTTCATGGCAATTCAATTTAATCACGCAATAATACTATCATCGTCTCGTCATCATCATCACCTTCCTCTTCTTCCTTAAGTCTCGCCGCCCACGCATAGAAGGCTTTGTTGGCCATAGCCTCCCCAAAAGTCGTTCTGTCCATTAAATTCAAAGAACAAAAGTACTTTCTTGTCCTTACATGCACAGTCTCCTATAAGACTATAGGCATAAGAGGGTATGTGGAAATACGTTTTAGAAACGCTAGCTTTTACATTATAGATATGTTTCCTTTGTTGTGGACAACTAACGTGGATTTCATTGACTAATCCTTCTCTGATATCAAGGCTGCTTCTATGGAAAACTAGGCAATCTAGTTCACACGCAAGATCAGCTACTGGATTAGGTAAAAGAGACAGAAGATAGAAGACGACATCTCATTCACTTTTGTCCATTTCAAATTGGAATAAAATAGAACTGATACAAGTGAAAGGCCGTAACCTATAAGTAAGTCCTCATGAATGTTTAAAGAAAATATAACTGTCATATTTATATAAATATGAAGTGTTACTTTGAGGAATACCTTGGTGATTTCTATGTTCTATATATATGCAATCTAAAAAGTGATTTCATTGAGATCTTTCTATTAGGAAAATGCAGAAAACACCTCTAAATTGCAGCACATAACTGAAAATAATCCCAAGAATCAATCATCAATTAAGTACACAACACAATATTATTCTGCGGATAAAATTGTAAGATCATGTTCACGAATGATAAGACACAAGAAAAAGACTCAACAAAAATAGAGCAAAAAAGGGAGAACTTTAATCCGAAGAGCGCTGGAAATTTATTCTGAATTTGCTTGTATTATTCATCAACTCAAAGTGCCTTTAAATAGGCATCAAAATGCTAACAGCACAAGAAAATCTTGGTACAATCTCAAAAGTAACTCGACTCCACCAGAAATTATTAAAACTCTAACTCCAAGACAACTAGCACAAGAATGAGTCTAAATAGAATAAAACACCTGACAATTTGAATCAACCTTCAACACTCCGCCTCAGTTCAAAAAATTGCATACTGCAAGTTGAGACCTGAAGGATGCATGCTTATCTCGTTCATCTGTGTTGAAACCCTAAACTAACAGGAAATCCCATTGTTCTTAAGATCCTATGACTATTGTTCAAAGCTTATGTTCAATTACCTAAACACTTAAGTTTTATTATTTTGTCTTAAGTCTATGTTCACTCTTCTTATGTCCACTATTCACGTAAGTAAATTTATAGTGCAAAAAATAAAATTTCTTTATTCATTAATGTAAAGGCCGCATTGCACCTTCAATTAAAAAAAAAGGAGAGTTCACATAGTTGAGTCTTGTTGAGCATCTTCTTAAGAGTTCGAGTAGGAAATTAAAGTGGGTTTCCTACAACAAGGACCCGTATAAGAAGTGGAATTTGTATCATGATGAGCTTTAGCTTATTTTCGAACACTAGCTACAAGTTTGAGCCTCAACTCAACCTCAACCTTTGTTCCTTACCATTGAGTGACATGAACCTTCTCAAAAGCATACTACTACTTTCACTCCTCAACTTGCTCTGTAAAGCTTTTGATGGGGAACCAAACCTTTAACTCATGAAGGAAAAATAGGACTAAAACATGGGAAAATAAGGTTAAAGGAAGATTCAAGGTAAGAGAGGTTGGGTGAAAAAGGTGAATCAAGAGAAGAAAGAACCATGTCAAAAGGGTGGTAAGGTGAAAGATATCAAGGACATTGAAGACTCAGGACAAGAGAAAAGAATGGTGGATGACATATACAACATAGCTTTCATGATATGATGATTTGGAATGATGTGGCAATGTGGCATAGTGTGGCGTGGCATGGTGATATGACATGATGATGTGGAGTCATATGCGTATGAAATTTCTAAACTGTGTAAGACAATTTTAATTAGAGTTTTAATTCAAGTTTTTTATTGTATTTAAGAGTCTTTTATTTAAAGTCAATTTTTTATTGTTATGAAATTAATTTATAAGGCTTTAAAGAATTATATTTTAATTTATGAAATAAACAGATTTTAGGATTTAATTGTTTAAAAAAACTCAATTAAAGCCTATTAAAATTTATTTTCTAAATTCAAAATTTCCTAGAATTTGGAACTAATTAAAATTCATATTTCTAGTCAAACTTCTTTTCTTTATATGTTTAAGTTATCCTATTCTAATTAAGAAGTAAAGCTTATTTAAATTACATAGTTTTTGTAATTTTTCTTCATTTCTTCAATAAATCAATTATCTAGTAAAATTTTAGATTTGTTTTTTTAAGAATTTGGTGCAACTTGCATAGTTTCTTGTTTATCGTTTTTGTCTAATTGAAACATCAACTCTATTCATCCTTATAAATGAGATCACAACTACATCTACGCCTATCTTGCATTAGTTTTCACCAAGAAATAAGTAGTTGTGGTTAGAAAATTATAATTAAATATAGTAGAAGATCTTGAAGAGAATACTCATGCCCTTATCCCTTACCTCAACCTTAGTTACAACCAACTTGTCCCTCAACTCAACATTATTCCTAATGACCTCCTTGAGGTAGGCCTTAAGCCACTTTGCCCACTCTTTTTGCTTATTGACTTGTTTCGTCTTAAAGCATATAAACTTGTCTTTCTTCAGTAGATTGAATTATAGCTTGATGAAGTTAAAGTCTCTCCTTTTCAAATACTCCTCCTTGGCAACCAATTTGAGCCATTAAGTTTTGACTTCAACCTTAAAAGCTCTCTTAGTATTGACCAACCTTTACTCTATGACCAGAAATCATTCCTTTGTGGTTGCCACCTCTCCCTTAAGCAAGTTGTCTTCTCACCCCTACTTATCATTGTCCAAGAGGAGGAGGCTCATTGTAGAAGAGTAGGAGCATACTTAGAAGCTAGGAATAAGAAAAAAAACAATGATCAAATCAATACTTGGAGTAAGTCAAATAAAAGTGAAGAATGAAGGAAAATTAAACTATCTAACCTTTTAAGCCTTACAAGCACAATAAAACCCTAAAACCATGCCCAGGTTTCCTTTTAGATGCTCTCTTTGACTATTGAAGTTATCAAGGTGAAGCTTGGACATAACCTACCAGTTTATTCAGCCTCTTAAGACTGAGAATTAGTGAATGGGAGAGCACATGCTCTTTTTGAGGTATGGGTAGCCTTATGTAGGCTACCTTTGATATCTATGGTGGGGTGGAGAGGAGGAGAGGGGAAAGGGGGAGACTTGTCCAAACATGCCATCTTCTCCTGTGGGTCTACGATTCTTTTCCTCATATCCTCACTATGATATGTGTTGTGAATCCTACACAAAGGGAAAAATAAGAATATTGCTAAAAAAAGTGATCCCTTTAAGGTGAGACCTTGATTGTAGTCTCCCCATTCCCTTTTTTTATTTAATTAAAAAAGATGATAAGTTGACAATCTTATATATGTGAAATGATGCAAAGTCAAAAAACTTTCAAAAAAAATAATAGTTGAAATTCTACCAACAAATTGAAATAAAAAAGACTACCTATGAGTTTCCATCAACATTTAACTCAATGCAAAAGCCCTAATGATGTGTTTCCACCCTAAAATACGATGAACACTATAATCTTCGCAAACCACACATCCAAATCTCAAGCATAGAAAACCTTCAAGCAACACAAATAATGCAAAAGTAAACCACATATGAGGCACAACTAAACTAAGAGAGATTACCTTGTGAATAATGTGCTAAAAATGCTCCGATAAGTTTGGGTACAAAAGATTTTCTAGACATATTTACTCAAAAAAAAATAAAATATTATCTTTGGAAAAGGCTTTAAGGATCTTTAAGGTGTGACTATTCAAAGATTTTTATAGAAAAGTTAACGTTAAACGGTAAAAATTCATGACCATTCAAGTTAAGTTAAGGATGCATGCCCTCAATCTATGGAGGCTTATAATAAGAAATTTTGGCAATTTGAATCATTGCCACAAGCATATAACATGCACATGAAATGCCTTAAATGCAAGGTGAAGACATTATCATCACAACATGTTGCAAAGCAATAGATCTAAAATATCCACATGTCGCTCATCTGTGTAAAAAGGTAAAATGTTTTTAAAGCACTACTTGAACTTCAAAAATTAGGGTGCAATTGTTGTATTATTAGACTTCTCTATAGTCAAATTCATGAAAATGACATAAAAAAGTGACCAACCACATCATATACACACAAATTAACACAAAATATGAGTAAAAACTCTTTCACAAAAAATAACAATCAGAGTAGAACTTGATAATATTATTCATATCCCAAAATCTCATTAATGTGTCAAGTTCAAACTTTAATAATAATTTGAAGAACAAATCTTTGCACTTTCGTGATGCATTTAATCATATTCCATCATTACCTACAAATGTGAAATGCAAATCATGGTAATATTTTCTCCCATTTTCTTGAGACAACATGATCAACAACTTTCTTTTAGAGAATTAAATTGAATATATTAATCTATAACATATCTCTTACTTGATTTACTCAATAAACTTTTATCCTAAAAGTAAAATATTGTATAGAGGAAGGAGAGGGGTATGGTAACTCTTCTAAAGATTGATTTAGATCATTTACAATGATTATGTTAAATTTTAGCTAGAAGATTTAATAACATAACAATGAATGTAAAGTCTTGAGCAATCGCCCGAACAACTTCAAGAACTTCTTTGTTTTCTCTATTTTGTTTTTCACAAATTACACTATTAATTTTGATTTCGATCACCGTCATTTATTTGTGTAATATTACACTCCATTTTGTATATTTCTCGTTAGTATAGATTCTCACATCAGAATGCTTGGCTGAAAAGGCATAACAATATAATGATCTTGATAGATCAAAATAAGGACACTTTATTGTTTTACCTTGAAACTTACTGTAAAGACTCACATATTAGTATTTTATTCGAGAATAATTAGTCAAAAATAAGAATTAAATGAACAACCATCCAAATAATATCACTTGTTAATAATCCAAGGAAAGGAGGACTATTCAAATACATGAAATCATTTCCCAAACTTGGTGAAATTTAACCTGAATTATTTTTTTGTAATCTTCCTTGAACGAAATGATGTTGGAAGAAAGAATAAAGATAAATGATTTTCAAAGAGAAATCTTACGCATAAACAGACCTAGCAATATAAATATATGGGAGATGGGTTTTGGATTAATGTATATGAACGATAGAACCATGTAATTTTGGACGGCGTTCAGCAAATAGGATTCCCTCATTTGACACTACTCTTTGATTTTTCAATGGGCCTTAGTGGGTATAGTCTGAATTCACTCATATGTCTCTCGGTCATGGCCCATACAGGTTGCCACACATTGGCAGCTGATTCCTTATGAAGGAATTACTTGGTTCTCATACATGGGGCCAAAAAGTGCTACACTTTTCAACTTTTGCTTGATGCTATTGGCTATTGCTAGCCTGGTTCTTTTGATAATTTGTGGACTCATTCAATAATCATAATCGCCCGCACTGAGAATGGGAACCAGACAATTTTTTATGCATAAAACTATATTGATAATTGTTCATTTGACAGTGTTGTTTCCATTTCCATCTACAAAACCACAATGGAGAGAGTAATCACTAGAGTGACAAGGTACCTTGACGATCCTAAAATGATTTTCATCAATACTCAATCTTAGCAAACGTGCCTTCAACATTATTCTTTTGTCTTCATTCCATATTGAGTGCTCAATTTGTGATGGAACAATGTGGGGTTTTTTCGGCTTTTGCCAAAATAACAAAAAGTTGCTCATTATAATATAGTAATTTTGCAAAAAGTAATGTTATGTAAATATTTTTAAATATATAAATGATATATCATAATATAATTAAATATTATTTTATTTTTAATTCAAAATTAATCAGATATATAACTATATAACATTTGTGTATCTAATTAAGTTTTTAAAATGTATACATAGTTTTATTATTTTATGAATTGGAGTGATTTAAACAGACAGGAAAATCTATTCTGCAGTCTTTCTTACCTGCCTCCTTCCAATATTTCAAACTTACGATGCTTTTAGTTGTGAATTTCAAACTTGTTTCCTTAATGTCTCTTCCGCCAAACACACTGAGCTTTCAAGTAATGGAGAAACATAACTAGTTAAAATGCCCTCTTCAATGGTAATTTGGTTTCCTAGCTCATGGTTCTAAAATGAATATTTTTACAAAATTCAAAGCATCCAGCCCCTTTATTTTCTATGAGAGCACCGATAAATCCAGCTTTTAACAATCTTGGTTCGTGCAAATATATAAAGATATTTAAAAAATCTTATTTAAGTCTGACTATCTCTTCAAGCAGATCTTAGGTTCAATAATTAACCTCTAAATTTGTCAAGAGTTTGATTTTGATTTGTTATCTGTATGTCTCAAATTTATGCTCTTATATAAAAATTTTATATTTTTTATCACTCAAATTATCTAAAAAAAAGGAGCTTTTGCTCTGTCATCTGGTTGTTCACATGTTTTTTCCTATTTTACATGGATTCCTCTTCCGATGATGAAGACAGGGGGGTCATATCAGAAGAAAAAGGTCCTAAATTACAAAGAGCAAAAATGAGATGAACATGGACCCTTTAGCTTTTAGAGTTTGTCTTGATCTGGTGAAATTGGCTAGTCGTTTAGTAGTTTTTTATGCGAAGAAATTATTGTAACAAAAGTTGCTGAAAAAACTTATTCAAAATATGAACAGGTTAATTCATGTCAAGCCTCTTCAAGTTTCGCAACAACAAAAAAGCCCACATCATGATAACGGTGGCGTCTAATTTGCTATGGTCTTCTCACGGGGGCACATTTTCTGAATAGTCCTCTCTCCAGTTTTTATCAATGACCTTAAAGAAGGGGCATGCAAGGCCGTAGGCAAATATACGACAAATTTTTGCAGCTGAAATGTCTGGAAAGAAGCCAGAGAAACTGGGGTCAGATTCAGACTCACCAAACCATACCATTCGCCATGCTTTTTAGGGTTAACCAAACTTTTCATTTATCAAAGTTAGTGATCATAGACTATAATTGGATTTGAGATTCTATCGGTGTGATTGGGATTCCTCCTTTCAAAAAAGGTGTAAGAATTATTTTTCATCTAAATTTTAATTTAATTTTAAAATTTTATATATAATAATTAAAAAATTTAAATATTTATTTATAACTTAATTATTATTAAATTTTTTTATTAGAAGTAAAAATAAAATTATTATTTTATTATTAATATTAAAAAAATAAAATTTATTATATTTTCTTTTCTGAATTTTAAAAACTAACAATTTTATTTTTATCTAAAATTTTTGAACTTTAAAAAGTAATATTTTTTCTCTAGGTTTTCATATTTTTCAAACTCAATCACCCCCAAAAACTTTGAAAAATAGCAGTTTTAACCCCACTCTTGAACTTCACTTTCGAACATTCTTCCGACGTTCTTCCAACGTCCTCTCGGAATTCTCCTTTGCTTGAGCTAACAGTAAACACTGGTGAAACGAAGAATTGTTTCTTTATCTTACAGTGGTGTGACAAAGATACTCTCTTTGTCACACGGTGCCTCTTCGTCACACAGTGGTGCAATGAAGAGATCTTTCTTTTTTCGTTGCACCACCTTTTCTCGTAACTCAAGCAAAGGAGGAAGTCGGAAGAGATGTTGAAAGGTGAAGTTAAACAACGAGGGTGAAAATATTGTTTTTGAAAGTTATAAGGGGTGACAACAATCTGAAAAAATTGAAACCTTTGGTTTGAAGGAAAAAATATTACTTTTTAAAATATGAAAATTTTAAATAAGGGTAAAATATTAGTTTTTAAAATTTAAAAAGAAAAATTTAATAAATTTTATGTTTTTTAATATTAACAATAAAATAATATTTTTATTTTTACTTCTAATAAAAAATTTAACAAACAGTTTATTTATAAATAGGTGTTTGAATTTTTTAAATATATTTTTTAGGTTAAATTAAAATTTATGCGAGAGGTAGTCCTTTTGCCCCTAAAAAAAAAAAAAGCTACCGTACACGTCGCTGGTCCCTCCACCCGGATTCACAACTCTATGATTACACTTTTTCTTCCCACTTTGCTAACTCAATTACCAATACAACTTTCCAAAACAATCTTTCCCTTTGAAGCATATTGGCCTCTTTTTTTTCTCTTTCTGGAGGGGGGCTTTTGCATCAAATCTAGCTTTGAGACTGTAAAAATTACTGAAACTAAGGGACCCTGCAGCCCAAAACCCAAAGCGAAAGAGAAATAAAGGTTGGAAAAGGGAGATAAA
Organism: Mangifera indica; assembly: GCF_011075055.1. Classification (NCBI taxonomy): domain Eukaryota; kingdom Viridiplantae; phylum Streptophyta; class Magnoliopsida; order Sapindales; family Anacardiaceae; genus Mangifera; species Mangifera indica. The sequence continues at coordinate 7,260,231 of NC_058150.1, read as the reverse complement.
AGAAAAAAACAATGAAAAGAAAAGGCCGATAGTATCGGTAGTCGAGAGGGAAGCTTTCCACATACACTTTTTGGTGGAATAATTTTGCTTGATTGAGGCTTTCTGTTTCTACATTTCTCTCCCTCTTCCTTGTGATGGAGCCTACCTGTACCTGTTATCTTGTCCTTTGTTGAAGTGGAATATGCAAAGAATCAAGATTTGTTTCAAATTATCGGGTTTGCAGTAAAAAAATTGGAAACTGTGAAGTTTCTTGAGAGATGCAGAAGTGGGAATTTCATGTGATTTCAAGATTTAAATTTGCTTTTAGCCATTGCATCAGTTTATATTATCTTCAAGACCAAAAGACTTGTTCCCACCTTGAAATCTCAAATTTTTATTTTTAATTTTCAAAAATTTAAATATTCATCAATATAATTATTTTTATTAAAAATTTTAGTTAAAGATAAAATCGTTATTTACTTTAAAAATTTTTTAAATTAAAGTTTTATCATATTTTATTTCTTAAGTTTAAAAATTTCATTTTTTTCCGCATAAAATTTGAAAAGTAACAATTTTCCTCTAAGGTTCTCTTTTTTTTTCGATGACGATCCACCATCTTCGACCATCAGTCATTCCCCCTTCTGTCTCATCTCTCTCTCCCGGTCTCTCTCTCTTTCCTATTTGACCATGGATAGACAAAAATCATTTGAAAATCTAAACAATTTTCATCCAAAAATCCAAACGAAAAGTCATCTAAAAATCTAGACGATTTTCATCTAAACAATAACATCTAGATGAATCGTTCGGACGATGACTAGTCTAGACAATTTGTCTGGATGTCATTATCCAGATGACTTTTTGTATGGATTTTTGAACGAAAATCATTTGAATTTTTAGATGATTTTCATTGATCTATGGTCAGAGAGAAAAAAGAGAGAGACACGGGGAGAGGGAAGATGGTCAATGGTTAGAGACGATGGATTATCGTTAGAGAAAAGAGGAAAAAAATTTTAGAAGAAAAATTATTACTTTTTAAACTTTGAAGAAAAATTTTAAATGAAAATTATGAAAATTTTAAATTAAAGAAAAATGTGATAAAAGTTTTGTTTTTAAAATTTTTTTATTTAATGATAATTTTATTTTTAATTTTAATTAAAATTTTTAATAAAAATGATTTCATAGATAAATTTTTAAACTTTTAAAAATTAAAAGGGTTAGAATTGGTGAGTTCAATATAACTTGCCAGAAACAAGTCTTTTGGCATATCTTTAAAAACAATTTGATAAATAAGGGAAAAGGACTATTTTCCACCCATTTTTTAGGCCACTCTCAAACTTATATCTACAGGAGATCAAAAACTTTTTTTCCCACCCATGCCTAAACTATCGTCCAATTTTTCAGTTAGAGATAGGGGTAAAATTGTCATTTTATTATTTTAAATTTTAAAACTTTAAAATTTCACCATTCCACCCTCTAGGTTTTAAAAACTAACAACTAACTCATCCTCAAAGTTTAAAAAGTTTAGATTTTACCTCTAAGGTTTGTTTCCTTCTCTGGCCACTATCGAAGGCTGACGCATTCGACCGATCTCCCATCTCTGACTATAAAGGAGGACGAATGGTGTCCCTTCATCTCCCAGATCTGGATAACGAAGTGTCATCCAGATTTAGAAGAACAGACAAAAGATGACGCTTTGTCATCCTTCGTTGTCGCGTCTGGATGACGCGACAAGTGACGAAGGACGACGAAGCGTCATCCTTCATTGTCTGGGTGGAGCGACGAAGAGATCTTTGCCTCTTCGTCGCACTATGTGACGAGCAAATGAAGATCTCTTCATCGCACCACTGTCATCGCATCAGGAGAAGGAGGAAGCTGGTGACAACGTCGAAGATGACGTCGGAAGATGAAGTTGAAGAACGAAAGTGAAACTGCTAGTTTTGAAAGTTATGGGGGTGACTGCATTTTGAAAAATATGAAAACCCTAGGTTTGAAGGTGAAAATATTAGTTTTCAAAGTTTAAAAACTTTAGATAAATGTGAAATGTTAGTTTCTAAAATCTAAGAGGAGTAAAAAGTAATAAACTTTATAACTTTTAATATAAATAGTAAAATAACGATTCTGTCTTTGTCCCTAACTAAAAAATTGGACGATAGTTTGGTTATGGGTTAAAAAAACGATTTTTTATCTCCTATGAATATAGGTTTGAAATTGGCTTAAAAAATGGGTGGGAAATAGTCCTTTTCCCGATAAATAAATAAACAAAGTTTTGTGCTTTACATTGGCTGTCAGCCTGTCACGCATGAGGGCTGAGAAGGAGTTAGGTGACAGAACTCTCGCCTTCTCACTCACGCACACCACTGGCTGCTACAGCCCCCACGGCTGATGTGACACCCCTCCTATGCCCTCAAGCGGCAACACAGTGTATTTCAATTCTTACTGCCAAAAAGAATGTTTATAAACAAAGATAAATAGTGTATTATCTAATTTAACGTAGTTTGTGGGATTTTTAAATTAAATTTCGATTATTTTTAAATTAAATTATTTTATATTTTAAATCGAATTAAATTAAATTAAAAATTAGATTTAGTTTAAATTATCATTTAAATTTATTAAAATTATATATTATTTAAGAACATAATATAAAAATATAAAATATATATAAATAAATATAAAAATAAATTATCCATTTAATTACTTATTAAAAAATTTTGTTAATTATACTTATATATATATGTATTTTAAAAAAATATAATTTACAGTTTAATTTAGTTTAAAAATAACTTAAACTATAATCTAAATTAAAAATTATTTTTTAAAAATTTATCAATTCAAATTAAATTAAAATTTTAAACTATTCTATTTAATTTTACAATTTAAATCCAATTATAGACTTTTTTATAAGAAAATTTTTAAAAATCAGTTTCCGAAGGTAATTTGGGAATTGGGAATGAAGGAAAACAAATCTGAAATGATGCCATAGAAGTGAAAATACTTGTCAGCTTACTTTGGCTTCGTTCAATTTGGGTGCCCATCTGATTTGCTAACCTATGATAGTGACATTTGTACTAGTACACGTGTAAGAATAAGAATGATGGACCCATCTAACTAGACTTTCATCCCATATCACATGATATGGTCCCGATACCGTATTTTGATTGATTTATGCAAAAAAGATTTAAGGGTGCAAATCGACCGTGCGATTTGTCCTAATTTTAATGAAAATTTGTGATATCTGTGGGCTGTGGGGTCCCATTGGGTTGATTTTCGAAATTAATTTACCGCGATGATATATTCATATATTTTGAAATATTTAATTAAACACATAAATTATATATTATTATATTTTAATTTAAAATTATTTAATAATATAATAATATATTATTTATATATTTAATTATTTATTTAAAAAATATGTATAATTTTATTGATAATTTATAGAATAAATTTTCATATTTTTCCTAATTATTGCTTTTTTTTTTTTTAAGATTGGCATGTTATCTCATTCTCTTTTCTTCTCTTCTTTTCTCCACAACCACCCCTTTTGTTTTGCTTGCTTTCTTTCTTTCTTTCTTTCTCTGTTGCCTCTCTCTCTTTGTGCTTTATCTTCACTTCTCCTTTTATGTACCTTTCCTCAAACAATCGAAACCCACAGCCCTCACCTTTCTAACTCCTCCATGGTACACTTATAACTCAGACTTTCCTTTGTCATCACAACTACACCAACCCTTCCCTCCATAGCCACACATTTACCTCAAAATCCCCGAGACTATGGACCTTTAATCTTTTATTTAATCTATCCAAAGGGTACTTTCCTTTTCCAACACAAAGTTTGGCATTAAAACACATTTCACTCACTAATTGCATATATTACACTTACCCAAAATTCAATTTTGTCAACCAAAGAAATCTAAGCACAGTGATACAAATTTATATTACAACATTGCTTTAAACTAATTCATTTTTTAAAATTATCATATCACTTAAAATTAACAAAATTTTAAAATACTTAGTTGTATATCAAATTTATCATCAACACCCTCATTTTAACCTTTCACTTTCACCATTTCCTTCCTTACAAATGGTTTTAGTAGGTTTGGATTTTGATGGGTGACAATTTTGGTGGATTAGATTTGGGCAAGTGGTGGTCATGATAGCTATGATTTTCAAACTTGAATTATAAAAGTTGAATTGCAAGTTTTTGAACTTTGTTAAAGAGCTAAAATATCATGTTGGGTGGTTTTGGTGGTGGCATTAGGAATGGGTAGATAATTGGTCTAATGGTTTTAAGCTTGGGTGAGTGACAATTTTGATGGATTTAAGTCTTGATAAGTGACAGTTGTGACAACTAAGGTTTCCAAACTTGAATCTTAGGAATTGAATTATAGAATTTTGAACTTCTAAAAAGGTCAAATTGTCATGTTTAAAATTAAAGTGAGATTTATAAAAAAGTTATTATTTTAATTTTTATGATTTATGCCCTTATAATGATATGATTTTTTTTAATAAAGTTAGGTTTTGAGTGAAAAAGTACGATTCATACATTCAATAGGTTAAAAAAGTTTTAAGGTCAAACTTGTTGAGAATCTCAAACAACATGGGTAATAGAAACATATAGATTTGGCTTGGAATCCCCAATCAAGAATGAAGGTAAAATTGAATGAAATTTCAATAAAAACGAGTTTGGATGAATACATACCTACATTTGGCAACTTCTTTTTCAAATCTTCTCCATGTGGCTTTTACAAATCCATCCAATTGTAGGACAGTCACTACTCACCCACACAAGGCAATGAGATCCAATCACTTAATGTGGAGAGGCCAAAAGGGACTCTAATTAGGTGCTAGTGTAGTTTTATGGTAGATCAAGAAAGAGGAAAAACGAGATAGGGTTGTTGTTTCGGCCAAAGACGAAAACTTTGCTTAATTAGTAATATTTTGAAATAGTTATTCTTGGTGATGGAATGAGCATTCCATTATGACTCATCTAAGTCAAACCCAAATAAACTTAAATCACAGAAAAAACATTCTTTAATGCAAAAAATCAAAACAATAATTTCTTAAGATAAAATGGGCGTTCCTACTCTTTATACCTTATCTTAGTCCCTCTTTAATTTTGTTACCACTTATTGGTTCCTTAAGTAAGCAATCAACTAGTTTAAGTCTAATAGAAATCAAATTAGCATTTTCTGTTATTGAGAGTGATCTGCTATAATCATTAAGCTTTTGAACCTCAACAGTCAAGTCTTATTATGTGTGGCCTATCAGTCTCATGTTGTGTTGACAGTAAACAAATTGTGAGTAATGTATTATTAGTCAGACCTCTATTTATAGACTAAAAGTGGTCTTTAGAATAATCATATTGACAGTGAACATAATCCTATAAAACTTGACAATTAACCTTTGTTGTGTGTAACCCATAGATTTTCCTATTATATTGATAGTGAATATAATCATGACTTATCTACAATTAGTCAACCTTCAATTCACATTCCAAGAGCAACCTCTAATATAAACATTATGATCTATTAAATGATAGAACAATCAATGAAATACTAATTTTAGTTGTCAACAATATGGTTGACATGCAATATAATCCTTTTATCATAAAATATCTCATCATGACTTATACAAAAGTAGTTTCTACCTACCTTGATATTGAAGTTTGATTAGTCAAGTAAGTAACAACTAAACTAATAATAGATTGAATAATGACTCAATTCCGGTATGGTAATAGATTTGTAGTATGTTAACATAACCAAACTATGTGACAAGATTTTTTTCTCTCATACCCTAAAGCAATGAACTAGATATTGATCTATTATAGTCTCAATACACTATTTGATATAGTTAACCATTACCGTATGTATAACTATAGATAAAATAGTAAGTTAAATTAGTGTCAAAGTAGACCTATTAGTGTACAAGACATTTTGGTGATATAAAATCTAAGGATCAAATACACTATCGTCCATTCAAAGATTTATTATATATATGTTAGGATTACCATATATATGAAATTATTTGGTGGGTCAATCAGGTGAACATGCTGACAACATGCATATGTGTGCATAAGGTTATTAATAAACAATCATGATATTTAAGATTTATCATAACCTTTTAATAGAGTCGTTCAACATTACAATAATCTTATTGTATTATTGATGTCTTAGGTTAAGATGATACTAAGGTTATTAACGTTTTTAGAATGACAAAATAAACATGTTAATGGGTTAGGGTTGGCCTGCAACATAACTTAGACCTTCTTTTCGTGGCATGGCTTGTAGAGACACAACTCATAAGTCATACGAGCCGTGTTGGGGGCCTTAGGGTAAGGCCTACAAGTCGGCTCGACATAACGCATTAAAAAGAATAATTATAAATAATTAAATATTAAAAATATATAAAATATTTAAGATGATAGGACGACCCATAAAAGCACGCAGACTATCCTAATAAGGGCCATGAAGGCATGACCTAGGAGGTCTTCGGTCGTGCAATGGGTCTAGCCATGACTTGCCAAATGGTGAGTCTTGATATGATACAATCCATATGCACACAATGGATCACATCAAATATAACCTGGTATGACCCATTGCTACGTTTGTGGTTACCCAATATGCACATAAGATCCTCATAACCAAAATATATATTGATCTCCTTGTCACAATCATCTCATTTTAAGGGTATTTATTTTAACATACACACACACACACACACAAATAAAGAGTGCCATTTGTTGATATATAAACATATATGTAAGGCCATGCTTGGGTTTGATCCAGATGGAATCGAACCCTAATTATGAGTGAGATGTGGTGAAAATAAGATGGGTGAGTATGAAGATAGAATGACAAAGAAAAAGATGAGGTGTTGACCATTTTATATTGATTTTAATAACTTTTAAAGTTTGAAATCATAAGCTTAATGTGTTTTTGGTAGCCAAGATAAGCCTTTCAAATGTGATTTTGTTGAAATTACACTTTTTTTTAAGCATAATTCGACTAAAATTACATTTGGTGTAATTTTAATTAACAATAATTGGGCTAATGCAACTCTGATGACTTTGATAGATTTGCCAAATTGATTCAGTTTTTCTCAATTGAGGGGATGAAAAGACTGTTACACTCATTTATAATTAGTTTTCTTAAAGGAATTACAAAATAGGAGAGAGTTTGACAATTTTTTCATGATGAAAATTGAACCCTGAGTAATATGAAACAAAGCAACAAGATGATAAAGGAACAAGGATAAACTGAAACAATATAAAAAGGGGACCAATATTTATAGTGGTTCAGCTATCAATTTGATAGCCTACATCCACTCGAAGGGCAACCAAAGAGAATTTCATTAAACGCCAAGAAGAAAAATTACAGAGAATATCCGAAAAAAATGCTCTACAAAACACTCAAGGTCCTTTTTCTCCCCTTCTTCTTTTTTTTGTATATTGCACAACTGAGTTACATTATCTCAAACCCAGCTTATTACGGATATTTTGCTAATAATTAGCTCACAAATCTTTAATAACTAATCTTATTGCAATATTTTCCTTAAAAGGATTTACACCAGCAATCAAAGATTTCTTTCCTATCATTGTAGTTGACTATTATAATATCATTGACCCTTAATTAAATTGCTGATTTGGAAATGAATTGATGCCACCTCATCATTTCATTTAGTGGGTGGAAACTAGTTTTGTTAAACTCTGGGTGGGAAAATTACTCTAATTTTTGTTCCTTTAAGAAATATGTAGAAATGCTCCGAACGGAGTAAATAATTATGGGGTAACAAAGATCACATGCCGTCCATATCATTTGGTGATCGCAACTATTCAAATAATTGAAGAAAGAAACTAAAAGGCACATTCAGGTGTGGTCAAATGCATGGAGACAGGGCGAGTATGGTTTTGCAGAAGAACAGTAGCAAGTGAGGAAGCAAAGCAATGACTTAAAAAGAGAGAGAAGTCTCACACTCCATAACACATCACATCAAAGGGCACAAGAAGATAAAGAATGAAAGGGAAAATGACACCACAAGCTGCCAAATGTTCAGACACCCTCTTCTTGTCATCTCCAACCTTTCTTCTCCTCTGTTTATCTCTTTCCAGATATGTGAACCAAACGAATCTCTTCTCTTTCTCATGGACCCCATTCTCCCATCTCTTTAGACTATAACCAAAAACTTATTTTTTACTATATAAATTTATCAATCACTGCTTTGTTTCGTGAACTTGGAGCGTCTCACTTTCACTCATTTCTTGGCTAAAGCCCTTTCATCTGGTACGAATCATAAACAAACCAATCTACTTTCTATTCCGATATCATCTGAATCCGCTTTTGAAGTCTTTCATCAACAATCTGCTTTTCTTCTGTAAAACCAGAACCTAAAGTCAACGTTTTAACCCAAAATCTACTTCTTGTTTTACTAGCAAAATGCCTCAACATGCCTTCATTTTCATTCTCACGTTAACTCTTCTGCTTTCTAGTTTTCACGTCTCTTTTGGTGGTTTACTAGCTAATGTAGTCAGCGGTTATGACCAACCGTTAAAACCAGGAGAGTATGCATCCTCCAACACTGTACCGGCATTTCCGGTCCAGACAGAGTCCGCCACCTGCCGTTTAGACCTCTCAGCTGAGCTTTTCGGCGGTGTGAATGATGCCTGTGGGCGTAACCTAGACCGGAGCAGGTGCTGTCCTGTACTAGCTGCGTGGCTCTTTGCGGCTCACGCACGCTACGCTCTCCAGGTCCCGGCGGAGGCTCCAGCCGCGGAATCAGATCTTCCCATGATGCCTGACGACTCGCAGAAGTGCGTGAACTCCCTGCAAGGCGCGTTGGTCAGCAAGAACGTGAAGATTCCGCAACCCAATGCGAGTTGCGATGCGATTTTGTGTTTTTGTGGGATTAGGCTGCATCAAATCAGTTCGCTTAGCTGCCCGGCTGCGTTCAACGTAACGGCTGAGTTTCGAAACGTAACTCCAACTGCTGCCGTTAAGAACTTGGAGAAGAACTGCAAAAATTCTTCATATACTGGCTGTACTAAATGCCTGGGCGCCCTTCAAAAGGTCAATTTTTTTTTTTTTGGGGATATGGTTGGCTTATGAATGATTTAATAATCTATTTTTTTTCATAAATTTTATCTCCATCAAAGGCACTGATGATCAATGTTTTCATGAACTGGACTATGATTACATGTCGTTCTTCGCTCTTAAGACTTTGTTGTTTTGGAAAATCATTGGCTTATGATGGCAAATATAGGGGTCATCTGCTTCCATGTAAATGTTATCTTCAAATTTTTTCAAAGGCATTTTTTATTTCTTTTACCCAAATTCACTTTGCCTTTCCCTAGCCATTATCTTTCTTTTTTAAGTTACAGAACTAAAATGCCATTGTCTTTGTTTGCTTTTGCAGTTAACGGGTGGACATAAGAACAAAACGGAAGAAGACGTCGATAGCAGGGCGACCAAGATGTTCAACAGAGATTGCCAGCTAATGGGGCTGACATGGCTGTTGGCACGTAATAAAACAGCCTACATTCCCACCGTTTCGGCGGTGCTGCGAGCCATCATGTACAGTGCCCACCCACCACACGAATCCAAGTGTAGCCCCGATCAAGAGAATATGCCTTTGGCTGTTGATTCTCTGCAGTTCGAAAACTCTCAATCCTCTTCGTCTTTACCGTCATATTCATGGCCTCAAAGCTTCCATGCTATTTTGTTTCCATTGTTGCCCCTAATCATTCTACTTTCTGCTGCATTTGTTTAGAGTCAACGGTAGTGGTGAGGCCGGCCACTGTATAATTCTTGTGTCTGTGGAGGTCACGTGAAGCGGTTGAAGTGAAGCTATGACTTGGGAGACAAAAGGGCAATGCGGGTCATTTTTGCGCTTTTGGTCACTGTAAATTTCAGGCTGGTTTCCATGTCGCTTTTGACATATAGTACAAGGAGGATTTCTTGCCCAGTTACTGTTGTCATTTATATTTTATATATTTTTATGCTTTTTGCAAATTGTTTTTGCTATTTGTCACTTTATATTTATTTTTTGGCGTTTTGGCCTTTCTTAGATAATTATTGGATTGAGTTTCGAAGGCACAGTACTGATTTAAAATTTTAATAATCTATCGAGAAATGTAAACAAGGTCTCGAAACGAATCCCCAAGACTGAGTATGTTGGTCGATTATTATTCAATTTGTCAGCATGAATTCATATGCTCAAGACACAGAATCGCGGTTGAATTTAGGTGATTCTGGGCCAGGCTCTTCAACCCCAGTGGGTTGAAAAGGGCTAGGCGTCATTTGTAATTGCCAGAGGCAAGTACAGGCTCTTCAACCCTTTCCAAGTGCACTCTGCACTGGTCCTTACAAGATTTAAATACAATAATACTTTTTAATTCCTACCTATATTTTCAGGTATTGTGTTATGAACAAACCTTGTAGCCTTTTGATGCTGAAGTAAGAACACAAACTGAGACATAACCATTACTTGCGTCTACCAAGGATGTTGGCATAATCATCCAGTCCTGTCCCCATTACTTACAGTGAAAATAGAATGCTGCGATAAGAAAGAAACAAGAAAGAACCGCGGACATGAGACCTTGTCGAAACTCCAACTTCAGGAGTGGTGGAATGTATCTCCTAATTAGATCCCACACGTTATACATTGCAGTCAAAACGAGTGCATACCTGAAAATGTATATTTACGCCTGTTAATATATCACCCGCACGATGGACATTAAATGCATACACATCCACTGGCAAGTGCCTGAGTTTTTGAGGAAAAGAATTGTGTCTGTTGACTGAAGATGCAACTAAAGCAGCAGAACTAACTAAATTAATCTGATGAATGCATGAGCATATAACGTGTGCCCAAACTGTGTGATCCAGTATCTTCAAATAAGAATCTTAGTATGAGAAACAGGTCAAGCGCATAATTCATGTTCTGATATAATAACTCTATGTTGCTCATCCTGCATCCTATTACTAAAGGTTATAGAAGATTGAAATTCATTCAATATGAAAATTTTCCTTTCTTATTGTCAGAGAAATGAGCTTACTTCTTCTCTAGTTAATATTTGAATGCCTCCAGCATCAAGGTCAGCTGAGACAGTTTTGGATCCTTCTGAGGCTGCCTTAGATTAACACGGTAGTACTTCACAATGGGCAGCTTTGGAAACGCATAGGCGTCAAAAAGAACACAAATAAGCTAAAAAAGCAGCTGAGATGGCAAAGAATAGAACTGTAAGAAATGGTAAAGGTAACTTGTATTGAGCTACCTAATATTAGAATTATTATGTCTGTTATTCAGATAAACATTAGATTCTTGATAACTAAGTGGAAAAAGGAACACATAAAATTTGCTATGGCATGACATACTAGCGTCCTTGCAAAGACCATCTGGAAAACTGCTTTTGTGATTAGCCTTCAAGCAGAGGTTGGAGTCCTTGATGCCGCCAAATCAGCTATAAAAGACTGATGAATTTGAAACAAAAGTGAATGTCAAAATTTAAAATGGGAAAATAATTGGAATATAGCAAGCCAAATGCATGTACTGACATGAATTAATTCAGCGCTGATGAAGGAAAGCTCTCCAACCATTGCCCCCGGCACATGCGCATCAGCAACTCCAAAAGCACCACCAATGGAACTTATTCCAAGGAAAGTTCCGAGTCCTCCTTTCCCTGATGTAGCTAAATCCAGCTATAGATTGAAAATTTAGGAAAAAGGATTAGAATGATTTCAAGGGATATAATGTACAATTGTAGGATTTGGCTTGCTATAGGATTTCAGGGAAGTTCCGAGTCCTCCTTTTCCTGATGTAACTGCATTTATAGCCGATTAATAAGGTGGTTAAGTTTCAGGGGAACGTTAGATTGGTATAATTTTAACGTAAGAGGGTTTTTACAAATTACAGCTTAGACCAAACAGGCAGTTTCCTATCAAATGGCCGAGCAAAATAAGGCAGAGGTGGGATCAAAGCCATATAAACCCCACATTAGAAGCTTATAGTTTCCTATATCGGATTCCAATTTCATTATTTACATTTGAGATCCTAACATACCGAAGATTGAGACTTCAAAATTACAGGTAAAAATAGTAATCTTTTACTGCAGGCATGCTGTTCCATGAAACGAGGCACCCGATTCCGAGAACCAAACACAGAACCATTGCAGAATACTTCCCTTACATTGCAGCAAATATGTCAGAATTTTTTCAACGAATATCTCATCCTGTAAATATACTTTTCTTTTCTCAACAGTCAAACATCAATAAAATATTAAAAACTAATTTATGCACAGTGGTTTAACTCTGTAGAAATCTTTAATCGTAATTCTGGGGCAGAGGCAGAGATTGAAAACCTGGAGCCTAACCGTCTTCAATATATTGAAGTTTCTTGTATATGCCGCTTCCCAAATGATGCACATTTTCTCTCTCTCTCTCTCTCTCTCTTTTATTTGGTTTTATTATTTCCTTTACAATAATCAACCCTCATCAAAATAGACGCTATTGACTTCATTACATTCCATTGAAACCGTCCTATACAATCAATGACAAACCAAAACTTGAAATAGTAACGTTAGTTTTGACTTTATATTTGATTTACTTGATAGTGTACGTTTAGGTTTTAACAAGAAGTTGAAACTGGGGTCATCAGTGTCTCAATATTTTTCTTATCACAAGTAAATTTTCCATAACTACATTGCAAGATGGCAATGAACAAACGACTTGCGAAGGCTAGGGGATTTTTTGAATTTAAAGAATTAGTAATTCAGTAAGCATCACGAAGAAATTCCCACAACTAAAAGAAAGTCGTTTGCTTAAGTCAATTTAATAAGAATTATATATTTTCCATTTCATTTCACATGCTCAGCGGATGGGAGAGAAATGACTCGGCCTTGTGTGTTTGACTTCACTACTGCAGTGACGACGATATCTTATGAATATGGTAGATTAAACAGTTGAGTTTATTTTTGAGGTACAATTGTGAATGTGATGTTCAAAACTCTTAGCAATTGTCGATTGTTTTTCAGTTGAGACAAGATGATAAATCATGAACTTCCACAATAATCTAAATGGTACTTGGACAAACAGTACAACTAAAAAATAAGAAATAGGGAAATTATAATATGCTATACGTCTACGCCAAAGATAGTATCCAACCTTACCCGCCTTTGCCTATGAGCAGACACGGCGGGGCAGCTAGGCCGACCTAGTCTCCACTTTAATGGCACGGCCTACAGGCGGCACAATCTACAAAATTGTGAGCCTTGCCAAACCCAATCTTAAAATTGTACCTGCGAACTAACTTGACATGACCCACTAATGTGTAAAATAAGAGAATAAAAAAAATTTAGGCCGGAAGACTTATTGTTACCTAAGGTTTAGCTAAATTTTAAAAATTCAAATACCTATTTACTATTCAGTTTTTATTAAAATTTTATTTTAAAATTAAAAGTAAAATTATCATTTTACTAGTAATATTAAAAAATATATAATTTTATCCTATTTTCTTCTTAGATTTTAAAAATTAATAATTTCATTTAAATTTAAATTTTTCTAGTTTTAAAAAGTGATTATTCACCTTGCCGCACCCATCCTCCTCCAAATCACTAAGATTTTTTTTCTTCTCTCTCCGGCCATCATCTTTGACAATACTGACGGTACAATTTCACCACCAACAACTCGTCTAACTTTACAATAATCTTCTTCCCATCCTTTTTTCTCCTCTTTGCTCCGTTTGATGGCTTATTCCACGCTAATGTTTTCCTAGCATTGCCAGTCCCATGCTCCACACTATCTTCCTTAGCTTGCCCACAACCATCTTTGACACTCATTGCGTGAAGGAACGAATGTGTTCGAATCCGATTCACCTCACATGACCTGCGCCCACGAAGACCCTACCGCAACTATCTTCTTGCCACCATTGTCACGTGACTGGGTGGGGCTATTCACACCTTTGTTATTGTTGTTATCTACACTCTTGACAACTATTGATCGATTTAGGGTTTATTGTGTTGTTGTTTATGTGTGTGAGTTAAACGGGTTACTGGTGAAATTGCCATTACTATTGCCAGAGATGGTGGCCAAAAAAGGAAGAAAAGCCAGGATGGTTTTTTTTGAGGGAGGGGGGGGGGGGGGGGGGGGGAAGGTAATAACCACTTTTCAAAACTAGAAAAGTTAAAATTGAGGTGAAATTATCAGTTTTTAAAATCTGATAAAAAATGGAATAAAATTATATATATTTTAATATAATTGAAAAAATGATAGTTAAAACCTTAATCATAACAGTGAATTTTAATAGAAATTAGATAATGAATGAATATTTGAGTTTTTAAAACTTAATGAGTGAGAGTTTGGCAATAAACCACACTTTGGGTGGGAATAAGTCCTTTGGCCAAAAATTTATAAAGGTTGGGTAGGGACATGAATTTTTTTAAGAGCAATGTTTTGTGTACATATTTTTGGTATACAAATATATACACACATGAATATATGTATACATAAATCATTCCTAAAAGGTTTTAAAACATACATTTTAGCTTTCTGGACGTGATTCCGCCTACCCCATCTTACCTTGCCTACGTTACTCTTACCCTTAGTTTCTTATACTTTTTATAACTCAAAATCAAATTAATATTAATAGGTATGTATAGTTTTATTGTTTATACAAATACATGAATTAAAAAGATTAAGTAAAATCCTGATAAGTAAATTTTACTACAGAAAAGTTGAATTGATGAAATTATGAGACCTTATAAACACTAGGAACATTTACTTCTCTCTTAATACTACCTAAGATTTCTTCAAATTTTGTATAAAATCTAACACCAAATAATATAAACAAGGTTAATATCATATTTATAATATTAACAATAATATTTGAAAATTGATTAAAAAAATATATATTAGAAGGGAAAAAATAGAGTGGGAGCTATGGTAGGCAAAATTGCTCCAATACGATCACTTCTACCCAAGAAATCTTCAATTTTCATACAAATTTCAAGCAAAACTTTAATAAACTAGATATTGTATCATACTTCACAATAATAATGAAAAATTGATGAAAGAATTAGAATAAAATTAGAGCTATTCATATTAGAAGCAGATAATGGCTGCCAAATTAATAATTCTTCAAATTTTATATTCAATTCTTGAAAAATATAAAAAAACAATATAATGAAATGTTTATTTACTTGAATTAAGATGAATCTGTTGTTGGATTCATTGATTTTTAATTGAATTATAAATAAAATTGTGGATGAAAAAAACAAGGTGCGGCTAGGGTTTATTAAGGTAAGAGATGAGGGTAAAATATGTGTTATATTGGTCTCTTGGCTATATCCATGTAATCTCTTAACTAATATCGTGGAAGCCCTTTATTATTAGATTATTTTAATTAATTTTCCATTCTTTTTATTATTGTTACACTTATTGAAGTTATGATCTTTTGTTTTTATTGTGTTGTTCTTTGATTGCTTGTTGATTGAAGAAATGGTGAGTGAAAAATAATAATGCAAAACAATAAAACTTTGTATATAAATAATGAGTACAAATTTATGCATAAATGATAATATTTTATTATATAATTAAGTGATTTTAAATTAAAGATAAAATAATATCTAATTATATAATTATATTATATAATTTGTATATAAACTTATATTCATTATTTATATACATAATACTATTCGTAGCAAAACCCTCTCACGAGAGGTTTAAAGAATGAAACAAAGACTTTCAAATCAAGTGATATTATTGAAATATTCCCATAGATCTTACATTTCTATAAAGGCCAAAGGACTATTTCCCACCCAAAGTTTGTTGTTATCTCAAGTTTCCACTAGTTCACTTTGAAAATTTCATTTACCCACTTATGAGCTATTAAAATTAATGGTTTAAAAGACAAAATTGTTATTTTATTTATAATATTAAAAATAAATTCAAATTTTATCTATTTTTCCCTCCTAATCCCTAAAAACTAATCATTTCTCCCTAGGCCAAGTTTTAAAAAATAGCATTCCCCCCCTAGGGTTTAGTTTTCAATCCCCAGTGCCATCATTGATGATGAAGCTCTCCAGAGGCATCACCATGCTCTAATAGTCTCTCTTCTTTCTTTTGGAATGTCAGTCGATTGAGATCTGACCTGAAAGACGAAGTTTTTTGTCTCCCGATGAAACTCTTTAACTTTTCAGGCCAGATCTCGGTCGACTGACATTCTAGAGGAGGGAAGAGAGACCATCGGAGCATGGTGATACCTTTGGAGAGCTTTGTCGTCGATGATGGTATCGAATTTGATGTTGGGGTTTGAAAACTAAACCCTGGGGGGAGAATGCTATTTTTTAAAACTTGGTCTAGGGGGAAATAGTTAGTTTTTAGGGATTAAGGAGGAAAAGAGATAAAATTTTAAGGGGTTAGAGTTCCATTAATTTTAACTATTTATGGGTAAGTAAATAAGATTTTCAAAGTTAATAAAGAAATTTTGAGATAATAACATACTTTTGGTGGGAATAAGTCCTTTGGCCTTCTATAAACCGTAAAGATCTCGAGAAGGATTTCATACTAACCAAAATCATGCAGGGACGTTTGAACCGAAATTGAATTATTGGAGTATTTCCAGTTTTAGTCTCTCTTTTGTGCGTAAGTAATCCGAAATTGAATTATTGTGGCTATTATTTGTTATTATCATGAATGGTTTGCTTAGTTAGACCCGTGTCT